>NW_008345075.1:812928-823806 GCF_000622305.1 Nannospalax galili
TCTAAGCTTCTGGTTCTCTCTTTTGATTTTATATTGTCGTGGCCAGATTGATTTTGTCTTCAGGAGTTCCGCCGTGGCCCAATTCCAATGTGGGTCAGAAGTTTTCAGACTTTCTCCTTAGGTCTGGAATCTTCTAAGAATGATTTTGGCCTCAGGAACTTGGGTGTTGGACTGACCTGAGACCCTGACCATGGCCGTGCCACACAGGGTTGCAAAGGCAGATGGGGTGGGAAGAAGGCCCAAGATTTCTCAGGGAGTGGATTGAGTAGCTGGGTTGTACTGGATGCAAAGGATCAGGGAGAGGAAAGGTAAGCCTCAGAGCCCCAGAAGGAGGCTGTCAGCCCCAGAAAGAGGTTGGCGGGTGTTGCAGGACCAGGGAAGTAGAGGGAGGTGAGGGCCGGGCCAGGACGAGAAGCGGTGCTCCTGGGGCCCAAGAAAGGCACTAAGTTGGTCTGGGTGAGAAGGGTCAGGAAGCAGTATTGGTTCCCCAGGTGTCTGGGGCCCCAAGACTAGGAATGGCACAGGGCCCAAACTAGGAGTATAGAACGGCAGGGGGGATGGAAGTGTTAATGTGGCTTAGGGAGTCCCGGCACAGAGGGCTTACCCCAAGAGGTCTGAGGATAGTATTGTAGGCTAGGAGAGTTAGCCGTGATGCAGGCCCAGGGAAGCAGAGAGAGGTGAGGGTGGGGCCAGGACCAGAAGCGGTGCTCCTGGAGCCCAATAAAGGGACTGAGTTTGTCTGGGTTAGAAGGATCAGGAATCAGTATTGGTTCCCCAGGTGTCTGGGGCCCCAAGACTAGGAATGGCGCAGGGCCCAAACTAGGAGTATAGAACAGTGTGAGGGATGGAAGTGTGAATGTGGCTTAGGAAGTCCTGGCGTGGAGAGCTGCGCTATAGACTTACCCCAAGAGGCCTGAGGATAGTAGTGCAGGCTAGGAGAGTTAGCCGGTGGTGCAGGCCCAGGGAAGCAGAGAGAGGTGAGGGTGGGGCCAGGACCAGAAGCGGTGCTCCGGGAGCCCAAGAAAGGGACTGAGTTGGTCTGGGTGAGAAGGATCAGGAAGCAGTATTGGTTCCCCAGGTGTCTGGGGCCCCAAGACTAGGAATGGCGCAGGGCCCAAACTAGGAGTATAGAATGGTGGGGTGGGGATATGGAAGGGTGAATGTGGCTTAGGGAGTCCCGGCGTGGAGAGTTGCGCTATAGACTTACCCCAAGAGGCCTGAGGATAGTAGTGCAGCTAGGAGAGTTCTACTATTTCTTAAAGATGAAAAAATGATCCTAACAAAGTAAGAGTGAAATTAAAACATTTAAAGACAAATGAAGCCAACAGAATTAATTGGCATAAACTCTGTCCTATAAATGCTAAAGGGAGACCCGCAAGTTCCAATCAAAGAACATTAGACAGAAACTGTGAAGTGAGTTACATGAAGAGAGAAGGATCACAGTAAAAGTAGACACATGGAAAGCACAAAACCTAATACTGAACTTAGGTTTGAAACTCGTATGTTGGTTTTATATAATTGAAAACACTAATGCATTAAAACCACAAAATGTTATTTTATGACTTGGAACACATGGTGGAGGTTCTCACTCCTGTGTATACCACACAGAGACCTGAAAAGCTTGTCTAGCATCCTCTTCTATCTCTCCCCCCACCCCTTATTCCTTTCAGGAACAGTTTCTCTTGAACCTAGAGCTTCCCCCTTTTTTTAATGTATACTTTTTATTGATTTTGGTGTATTTCATACAATAGATCTTAATCATATTTAGACCCCTTTCCTCATTCCTATCTCTACCCTGCGTAGTTCACCCACAGGATTTGATGTATTCTGTGGTATATGATAAGGTCTATCAGGTCAAGTTTGTGTACACAAATGTCCCTTGGGGTGAGTTCATCCACTAGAGCCTGATCATTCTATCCAATGTCACTTCTTACACAAAATCAACTTTCTCTCACCCAACCGTGGTCAGTTGCCAACAGCTGCTAAGCTAAGGCTGGGGCTTTCTGCACATTTCACACCTGTATGCTGTTTTTTAGCTGATTGACTTTACATGGGTCTTCTGCATGCTGTCACCATTGCTTTCCAGTCATATGAACAAGTTCCCAGGAGCTTCGGGACTGTGTTTCCTTTGTGTTCACTAGCTTGGTAGCCTAAAAGCCCCAGAGGTCCTCCTACCACTGCCCACCCCCAGTGCTGATTTACAGATATCTGTGGGGCCACTTCTGGCTTGTTCCTTGGGTGCTGGGGTCTAAACTCTGGTCTTTAAATTAGGGCAGCCACTGCCCTTTACTACTGAGGCATCTCTCAAGCCCCATTACTGAAAATTTAGCCCTTCTACTTGCAAGTCGAAATCTCAGTAAGTGGAAATCTCAGCCATCATTACTCTTTACTCTCAGGGGGCCATTGGTACTCTTAGGGTGATTAGACATTCTCAATAGAATTAGCTACAGCTTCTTACGTTAGAAATCTTCTAAGGGATAACTTCTGCAACCGTCTAATCCAAAACTGTGCTCACATGGAACCATTTTCCTTCCCACAGAACATTTTCTACTATCTCCAACTACTTTAACCATCTCTTTACTTAGTTATTTTTTCTTCCATCACAGTCCGGGCCCTACCTTCAACTAGAATGTCACTGTATATCTGGCTGGCATAAAATCAATAGGAAAGAAATACACATACCCACATGTTAATGAATGATTGAATCAAGAGAAATAATTTCTTCACGTTTGGCTTATCCTACATAAAACTGTCAGTCACGAAAAGCAAAGTGTTCTTTCTTACAATTTTAACTTACTTGGTCTTATAAAATGGTTTCTGATTTCTATTCAGCATTAAGAACTTCCGTATATTTTTCTTTACATTAATAAATTATTGTACAAAGCCATTTTCTATTTGTAAAATCATAATTTGCATTCCTATTCACTATATTATTTTGGTTAATTATATTAGACACATGGCTTCAGATAAGGTTAGCCAAGGATATCTGAACTGTATCTCACCATGTTTCACCATTCCAAATGCATAAGAAATTCTAAATTTTATTTCTAACAGTATTATTATTAATACTTTAACATTTCAAAAATATTACTGTACATTTAAAGTAATATGGTTTTCTGAAACATTATGATATAGACAATAATTTCAATCTAGTATTTTTCCAGAAATATTATTTATACAAATTATAAAATAATCATGCCAAAATAAATAAAAGAATAATTACAGCATTCTATCATCTGGGAGTTAGTCAAAACGTGAAACAGTGGCAGACATGTTTTATATATAACACAGAGACATTTCAAAACAAGGCAAGTTTCACATGATCATGTCAAAATACATTGCTTTCTCATAGCAACTGCAATGCACAAGATATCACCACCAACTTGTTATTGCATTGAAGATCATAGTTCTTCTCTTCAAAAAATATTTTAATTAAATGTGTAAGATATACCTCAGTTGAGGCATTTATCTGAACGTCATCATTTAATTGCCAGAGAAGACTTCCCTTCCAATGACATCATTATGGTAACCCTAACTCTCCTTGGAGCATAGTTCTGGTTTGAATATGAAGTTTCCCTCACAGATTCAAGTGTTTGAACACTTGGTCTGGGGGTACCTAGTGCTTTGGGAAGCTGCAGCATCTTTAGGAGATAAAGCCTAGCTAGATGAAATGGGTCACTGAGGGTCAAGCCTTGAGGTTCATAGCCTTGCCCTTTCCCAATTTGGTCTCTCTCTGCTTCCTGACCTACTCAGACCCCAACTACAAGCCATTCCCATTCCCATTCCCATGCCTTACCACCACGATGGAGTATATCCCCGTAATTCATAGCCAAATTAAGCCTTCTTCCCTTAGGTTGTTTTCCCTGGGGATTTTAGCACAGTTTAGAGAAAGTTAATATAAGTACACTGTTGCTTTTGCTACTCTTATTGGTTGGTATGCCATTGTTTGCAGGGAGAGAAACTATGGGGACTCACCACCCCCTGGGGTGCTGAGAAGGTGCCTGTTCAGCATTGTCAAAGATGTTTTTAAAGGTTTTCAATCACTGTTAGGGATAATGATAAGCGTCTTAAGTTCTTACAGTAAACATTCTTTTGTATGTTTATGTAAATAAGTAAAAATTCTGCAGGACTGTATTACTTATTGTCTTGTTGCTGTGACAAAATATCTGATAAAAGCAACTCAATGCTTTTATTTGATCAGTTCTGTGGTAAATTCTGTCATGATGAGGATGGGAGGTGTGTGAGGCATCTGGTCACATTACGGCCAAAATCAGAAAGTAGAGAGAGATGACTGCTGGTGCCCACTTCCCCTTTGTATTAAGCCTGAGAGCCCATTCCGGGTAATGGTGCTGCCCACATTCAGTGTGGATCCTCATTGCTCACTTAACCTTTCTAGAAACATCCTCATAGATACATCCGGAGGTGTGTTTCCATGGTGATTCTAAATCTAAATCTTGCGCAGTTAACAATGAAGATTAACTATTACAGGGATGGATTCATTTAATTTGCTAAATGACAGTTGATTGACTATTACCATCTTGACTTCCTTGAGCAAAGGGACTGTCAGGTCAGCAGCCCATCAAATGATGCTTAACCTTCATTTTGGAATGGATGTGTTTGGGAAGTTCTATGATCACTACAACCACTTGCTTTCCCCTGGTCATAAGGATTTCATGAAAGCTGTGCCAAGTGTTTCTTGTGATTGTACCCACCTTTATTGGAGCGGGGACACTTTCCATAGTGGTCCACAACCACTGCTATGGCTTGTGGAAAGGGGACAATGCTGTGACTAGTGTAAGAAAAAATATTCATTTCCATGAAAATTTGTTAGGCCAAGGTGCAAAAGCTATGGGGCGGCCCAGGCTTTGACAGGTGCAAAAGAGGTGGCTGTGAGCACTCTAGCTCACAACCTCAGAAATAGCTTAAGTAGAAAAACAAACATCAGTAGCTACCTCTTAGAAGGAAGTGAACAAGACAGTGACCATAGCAACAAGGTGCAGCTTTAAGAGTTAAAGAAAACAAGCAGGCTTGGAATCAAAGGGGTGGTAGAATTAGAGGGAAGGTGAGAGGGGATGGAGAACTGAGGCTGAGAAAGGATAGAAAGACATAAACCTTGGTCACTGGAAGGATTCCAAAGAGCTTTTAATTCATAGGGCAAAAAGCTTCAGACACTCTCAGCTCAGGGTTGTAATACAGACATTATTAAGGATTAAGAAATATTGATAACAAGGCCTAGAAACTGCAATGTGAGCCACTGCCGAAGGCTGAGGAATCCTGACCTCCTGAGCCTACATTAGAAGTGTAACACTTGTAGAGATGAGGGTTCCAGCATGCCAGGCCTACAGAAGAGCTGCAATACTCCTAGGCCAGGAAGTTTCAGCTCTTGAGACCTGAAAAGACCTGGAACACCACCTGCAGCTCCCACCTCTCTGCTGCCACTACTTGCTCCTGCTAAACACTGAAAGATAAAAAAGCTGGCAAAAAAAAATCAGCCTCTCAGGGCTGGAGAGATAGCTCAGTGATTAAGAGCAATGAGTGCTCCTGCAGAGGACCCGGGTTCAATTCCCAGCACCCACATGGTGGCTATAAACCATCCTTAACTCCAGTTCCAGGGGAATCTGAAGCCCCCTTCTGACTTCCATGGCATTGCACGACATGGGTGCACTACATACATGCAGGCAATACACTCATACACATAAAATAAAAATGATAAATAAAATATATATTTTTTTAAATCAGCCTCTCCCTACCTACCCACAATGTCTATCAAGGTAGAAGGAAAAGGGCCCAGCCAGTTGATTGGTGACACTAGTAGACTGTTTTTGGTACAATTTTCTATGTACTAAGTGAAGATATTTTGCACCCAGAAGTCTTTACACTACAACGTGGTATTGCACACTGTGTTAGAAAGGAACAGCTTTAGCTTTGTAAGTTACCGTGAGAGATGAGGTAACTTGTCCAAAGTAAAATAGAAAAAGAAACAGAATCAAGAACAGAACCAAGAGCTGCTCTATTGGTGATACCATAGCTAGAAAATGCAGTAGTAGACATCAATGAAAGAGGCAAGAGGGAGAAAATACAAACCTAGGGAACAAAAAGTGTGCCAACAAACTTCGGATTGTAAAAATAGAAGTTACATATTGTACAGAAAAAGGAGCAGAAATTGTTCCAACAAATTTTGAATTATAAAAGTGATGGGGAGAGATGGAGCATTGGAAGGGAAGGAGTGGGCATGGATTTGTTTGAAACTCCTGATACCCATGTATGAAATTCTCGATAAATTTTTAAGCTAAATAAAATAAATAAATAAATGGATAAATAAATGAATAAATGAAAGTACCAGGCTGGAGAGATAGCTGAGCAGTTAAGAGCATTGGCTGCTCTTGCAGAGGACCCAGGTTCAATTCCCAGCACCCACATGGCAGTTAACAACTGTCCTAACTCCAGTTCCAGGGGATCTGACACCCTCTTCCTACCTCTATGGGCATTGCACAACACACTGCACTTACTTACATGCAGGTAATATATACATAAAAATCATAAAATATATTTTAAAAATTTAATGAAAAAGTACTTGGGCTTCTATCTTACATGGAATTACTTGGGCTTCTATCTTACATGGAATTATTGGTGGATTAACTCACTTTACATGGAATTAGATGGTACTTATAACCTAGAATTCAGTGTCTATGAGGATTTAATTTCAAAGATTTCTGTTAATAACGCCACAATGAAATGAAGAAACATTATTTCTTCCAAGAAACCAAGTTTAGGTATAATGTAAACTCATTCATGTAGATGTGTACTTATGTATTATTTCAATATTTAAAGTCTAGGACCTTAAGGCATTAAGATAGTGTGTTGTCCTTTCCCAGGAGAAATGTATTCCACACTCACATGGTCAGTGGTCAAGAGAGTAGAACTCTACATACATCCAGACCACACAAAGCTCTCCAAATGCATGGCATATCACTTAGAGCCATTTAATGAGCAGATCAGTTCAACAAAAGTCAAATACTAGTTTTAGATCGTGAAAAATTCACTCTTCAACACAATGTTACAAACAACTGAATTGTACCCCAGGCTAGCTTTAAACTGGACTCACTATGTAGCTCAAACTGATTTTAAATTTATACCAATACTTCTGCCTCAGCTGCCCAAGTACTGGAATTATATGCATAGAACATTCCTGGCTTCAACTAAACTGTTTCACCATAAGTTTTAATACATTATTGAAAGTTAAAATGTGTTAAAATTGAATCAACTTTCAAGGTCTTCTTTCAGTGCATAAAGAATTATAACATCAATTTAAAAATACAATTAAAAGTCAGTAATCAAGAGAAAAGTTTTTTCCTTTATGCTAATTTACCAGATTTTAAGGTTCTGTTCAAATCACTGAATTATAGAAACCAAAAGAAAACAAAACAAAAAGGGTTGAATTTTCAAAAACCGTGGTACGAAGAATGTTTTCAGCTTTGATTTTAATAAACAGCATTATCCGACATGTGATGGGCTGTCTACACTCTAAACCTGAACCTGTGAAGTCCAGTGTCAGCACAAATCATGGCTCTAGTGCTTTTCCTCTCTTTTGAAAAGTAGAACAGACAATGACATGTAAAGGAGTTGTGAAGTTCAAATACATGTCTTTATTTTTTTCTGTATTATTCATGAGCAACGTGCCTAATTAATTACCTAATTAATATGCCAATTAGGTAAGCCTGGCCAGTTAGGACTAGGGCTTGAGTGGATACCTTTGAAATTTATGCTTATTTAAGATAATCTGCATTATCCAGCTGTAAGGTGGCCGGCATGGTGCTTACATGTGTTTGCCTTCTGCAAAGGAGCCCAACTTGCATTAATGAGCATGGGAAAAGGTGACTGTCTGAGCAAAGAACTGTTACTTCCCCGGATCTCAATAGAAAGGCAGTTCTTTATTTTCATCTCATTTATGCCTTCTAACCAAGCATTCATTTCATGACTTCTTTATAAACTTGAATTGTTCCAGAAGAATCAGAAATTATAGCAAGGAAGTTTAAAATAATTAAAGGAACCTGTTCTTTGACATGCAAATGTGTTTTAGTTTTGCCCCACTAGGTTGTATGTTTCATTGTGTTTAAAAATGTCAAACAATGTTTGGCCTGCTGAGGGTATATGTTTTGCTTCTCTTTATTTCATTCTTGCTCAAAGCCTCTAGTTGCATAATGTATGAGGTACAGAAGCCCTTGATTGTTGTGTTGTTAAAATTACAAACTATGAACCCCATGGTATCATTTTGCTAAATGGCCACAGGTTTTTAAGCATTTATAGAAGAAATGAACACAATGAAAAAATATTATTGAAGGTGACTTTCTTGCATCCAGCCTTCAGAACTGGACATAACCTGACCTTATTGATGATGTGAACAATGGGAGTCCTCTGCCTGCTGGACTTACAAGGTTTTCTTTTGTCTTCTGTGAGACAGTCAGTCCTCAACCTAATTCATTACTTTATAAGCCTCCCTGTCTCTCTTTCCCTCTCTTGCTGTAGCTTTTGTTCTCACTCTCCTCCCTCTCTCCTCCTTTTCTTCTCACCATCTTCTACCAGCATCTCTCCTGGTGTCACTGCTTAGGGATAATAGGATAATTCACCAATGGAATTGTGGGTCTTATATTAAAATCTTTCTCCTGGCTTTACCATCATGTGCTTAATGAATTTGCCATGTGTGTTTGTCATGTGCTAAGGCTGCTGAAGAAACTCCTTCTCTAGTAGGACACCTGAAGAGTATTCCAGTGAGATACACTGCAATATTCCCGGGCAACCAAGGGAGCCAGGGACACTGCATTTACAAGTGTGGTGCTTCAAATAAATATGGATTGATAGGTAACACTTTAGAATATAAACTACTCTTGTCATTATTTTTCTGTCAGAATGGACAGAATCACTATGAAAGTGGAATATGATAACATGTTTTCTCATAGCAAATATTCACTATGTACCTTCTATAAAGTTTATGAAAAATAAGACTCATAATAAACCTAACGAAAAGAATAAGAATGTAATTTCCTTAAAAAGAGAAACCATTTCATCAGGAAATATATAAGGAAACAGGATCATTATAGTTTTAGTTTCATACCTATGTGTAGCAAATGGGAGTTATTGCTTTATGACTCTTGGGATGGTTAAATTCTAAAGAACAGAAACAATTTTGGAGGGCTAAGAAGGTGGTTCAGTAGGTAAAGAGCACTTGTGCAAGCATAATGACCTTGAGTTTGAATACACAGCAGTCACATAAAAATATGGCATAGTTATGCATTCCTTTAACCCCTTGGAGGGCGGAGAGACAGAAGGATTGCTGTGGCTTCATGTCCACTAGCCTAACTCCAGGTTCAGTGAGAGGATTTGTTTTAAAGGAATAGAGTGGAGTGTTAGAGTAAGTTACTTGAGGTCCTCCTCTGGCCTCTATATACATTGCATGGGATGTGCATCTTCACACACACAGACATGTATGTGTATACCACAGACACATATACCACACATGAAGACAATACATACATTCATACAAAAATAAAAAAAAAAGTAGAAACAATGTTGTTGAACCTGCTGAAAAACTGAAGCCCACATACACTGTTAGTAGATTTGTAATATGGTATAGCCACTGTACAACATAATTTGGAAAATCTTCAACTTGTCTCAAGGGTAATACATAATTCAACGTTGCTGCATGTACATACTCAAGAGAAGAGACAACATCTGCCAACAGGAAAATCTCACTCAGAAATATTTGTAAGGACATTGTTTATAATAATTCAAAGTGCAAAAAACCCAAATGCTCATGAAATTGTACATGGACAAACAAAACATTGAATAAATCCATAATAGAAGAGTATTTGTCCATATAAAGAATTAAGTGCATAGTAGACCCCTCCAGTCCACAAGGATGCATTCTAAGATTCCCAGCAGATTTCCCAAATCTTACCTATCTTTATTTCCTATAAACAGATGTCTATGATAAAATTTAACTTCTAAAGTCAATGCAATAAGAGATTAACAATGATAATAACAAATAATGTTAATAACAGTGTGAAATAGAGTGTGAGAATTGTGTCTCTCTCAAAAAATATTCTTCACTAACTTTCCTTCATGCAGTGAATGCTTACCTCACAAAATGAATGAAGCAAGCATTGTGATGTGGGATTCACAGCTCTTCAGGCTTTCTTTTTTTTTGAATGTTTATTATTTATTAATTAATTAATTATTTTTAATTTAAAGAATATTTGCCAAGGAATGGCCATTTATTACTTCTAAAAAGATTAGGAGAACGAGATGTCAGGATAGAAAATCTCCTCAATTCAGCACCTTAAACTTTTTGGAAAATAGCCTGCAATTAATACAGTCATACAATAATGAACTCAGTAAAAGCCCTGAAGGACATAAAATTGGATGAGTTTTTACCCTTTAAAGAAGATCTCCACTTCATTTTAAGATATGCCGTTTCCTACATTTTTAATGCTACTAACACTTAATTTGCACATGTGTCTTTAATCTCTAAGTATCTGATGATTACTAGTCACAGTTGGTTACACTCGGATCCTTAGTACCTGAGTATGGATATAAAGTCATAAGGTAGATTTCACTGGTAATGTTTATCACCTCTACTATTTAATATGATGTAACTTTTTATGCTTCCCCCTCAAATACGTCTTTTTAAAGAAATTGTTGATTTTTCTGTGTGTATATCATACAGAACATCCCACACAGTCTTATTCATCTATATACCCACTTCCCAAATGGCACCCTCCCATAGCCTCCCCCCTCCCACACACTGGAGCCCGTACACTCTGTCATCCCTGTTACTGTCCACTGTGTTGTCGGCACCCCCAGCCATTCCCCAGTGCTTGT
>NW_008345075.1:824385-838798 GCF_000622305.1 Nannospalax galili
CTGCTCGACCATTGTTGGCTTCTCTTGGAAGCATGGAGGAAATGATTCCCCCGTGTTGACCCTCCTCTACTTTTTCTACTCATCAACCCATTTTCATGTGAGAAAGTTTTATGTGGCCTAAATGTACAGGCATATAAAATCTGTGAGAGAAGTCAAATATTTACTAATAATATATCCCAGAGAAATGTATTTTAAAACAACTCCTCTGTGTACTTATAATTCTTATAAATATATCATTTATTAAGCATGGAAGCAAAATTGTGACTAATGATATGGATGTGCTTGTTTATTTTCACATAAAATATTAAATCTTGGCTGGATATTTTATACTGCAGGGCAAAGAGCACCATTAAAGTTTTTGCAGTTGATAAAAACTTTCATTTCACAATCATCAATGCTAAGAATGTCACTTTGCAAAAATACATACAACAAAGTAACAGAAGTATGTTTGGGGCCATTTCAAAAATTGTTGGAAATTCTATCATGATTATAAGCCAAAATTTACTTTATGCTTTTTTTATGAATCATTTTTTTTTGAGTTCATTTTTTTTGAGCTTTTGCAACTTCATACAATAGTTCTTAATCAAATTCAGGTCCTCCCTCCCATTCTCGCTTCCCCTACTTCCCCACGGATCCTTGTATTCTGCCGTACATGCTAAGTCCTATTCATTCAAGGGTTTGTACCCAAGTATCCTTCAGCACAAATGCTCCAATGGGTCCAGTCAGCCCATCTAGTGATCTTATGTTAACTCATACTTTCCCTCACCCAGAAAAAGTCAGTCTCAAATAGTTTTCAGTCTAGTGCCACCCGGCCACCCATTTCTCTCCTCCTCTCTAGGCCCACTCAACTGAGTTGACATGGGTTCCATGCTCATTGCCACCATTACCACAGGTTCATATGTGCAAGCTTCCAGTCTCAGATTCCCTGTGTTCATGTGCCAACCCTGTCTCTCACAATCTTTCCACTCTTTTGCAAGGGTCCCTGAGCCATGGGTGGATGAAGTTCCACATAGGAATCCTACCTTATGCTCTGCAATCTCTTATTCTTTAAAACTTGGTCAGTTGTGGCCTTCTGGGTGCATTGCACTCTGTTATATAAGAAAGCTTTACTGGTGAGAGCTGAGGGATGTACTAGTTTTCTCTCCACCCCTTATTCTGCTATGTTCCATGAGCCTTGGTTGCAGAGGTTCAACTGTAGATATGGCACCCAGTACTGGGCATCTCTCAGACATATGTTCTCTGTGTCAGACCAGATGTGCAGTTCTGCAGTAACCTCCATCTATTGCAAAAAGAAGCTTCTTTGATGAGTGCTCTATGGTATGTTTGTCTGTAAATATGAGAATTGATATTTAACATATAGTAAGAAGCTTCATTTGTCTTGAGATATGGAAGAAATAGGGTTTTCTCCAAGATTTATGACCTTTCCTTCCATGTGCATTTGGCAGAGTTTACAGTGCCAACCATGAGCTCCCTCCCATTGCAAGGGCTTCGAGTCCAATTAGATAGCTGTTGCTTGCCCCTCAGAAAACAGTGCCACTATTGCACCAATAGAGATAATTTGCTATGCCAGTTATTATGGTTATTAGAGTTTAGGGCTGAGTTGGACCATTGATCGTTTTTTCCCTTGGCAGTTTGCATATCATCATCTAGTGTTATGATAGCCAAACTTCAGTTAGAAGGTTTCCAGGTCAATTCAAGTCCTGTTCCCCAAGTGTGTCCTTTCCTCAACAGCAGGGCTTTATCTACTAGTTCTGGGAGACAACCAAGAGGTTTAGCAATATCCTGTTATTTTGGTAGTCTCCTAGACTACCTTCACCAACCACTCAAAAGGGAGGTCTCTTCTGTCTGGCACTGTGTTCCCTGCCAAGCAGCTCCCAGGTGACATATGCATTAATGTTCACTGTATGTGCATTTCTCATAGGGTTTTGAGGGTATCACTTTTCCCTCTAGGGAAAAGTTTCTGAGGGGCTAGTTTGCCTAACCCCCCAAGATTCACTCATCTCCCCTCTTTTTCCTCTCATCCAGCTTCTACACAGGACCAACCCTGTCCTTTATGTGGTATAGGAGGCAGATGTCTGACAAGATACTGAATATTCCTGTCCTTTTCAGCTCCACTAAACCTTTCTATGAGAAGCAGTGCTGGATTCTAAAGTCCTGACAGCTGAAACAAGACAGAGGCTGAAGAAAATTATCATGCCAACAACTGGAGAAACATAAGGAGAAATAATGTCTTTCCATGGATCAAGGGGGTTATGGGTAGCAATGAACATAATACCCCCTGCCTAGGCAGAAATAAGAGAAAGGAGCCAAGTGCATAGGCCTCTGGGTGGAAGTACAGAGCTGCCAATTATGAATGGCTGTTTAGAATGAGCTTCTGCACTAGGGCCCAACAGCTCAGAGCAAACCAAAATGGAGTCCCTCATTCTAAATGCCACAAACTCAAACTGAAATTTGTAGAAGGAAAAAAAAAATCTCAAAACATTTTTTTTTCCTGAAAACAGGAGACTGCAATCCACCTGAGCCTGTGTAGTAAGGAAGTCCCTTCCCCGTAACTCTCAGAAAAAAGGGTTAGGCTTTCAGGTCACTTCCTGAGCCATTGTTTCAAGTCCTGTACACTAAGTATGTCCTGTCCTCTATGGTAGGATTTTATCTACTAGTTCTGGGAGATAATCAAGAGGTTTGACAATATCCTGTGTTATTTTGGGAGTACTCTAGACCTCTTTCACCAACCACTGTAACAGAGGTCTCTTCTGTCTGGCACTGTGTTCTCTGCCAAGAGCTCCCATATATGCAAATGCATTAATAGTCAGATATCATATATGCATTTCTTATAGGGTTTCGAGGGCATCACTTTTCCCTCTAGGTTTCTTAGGCCCCCAAGATTCATTCATCTCTACTCTTTTTCCTCCTACCTGGCCTTCCTCTTCCCTCCCTCCCTAGTCACAGTGCCCCCATTATCCCAACTGTCCCCCCAGTTCCAGCTGCCTCCCACCATCTTCCCCTTCCTGATTCCCTTTCCCTCTCCCACACCATGGCCCCTTGCATGTCTCCCATCCTCTCCTCCTTGCCAGATACATGGAAGTAAAAGAAAAGAAAAAACCTGAAGATGGGATAGTAGGAACAGATGTTACCAGGGGTGAGGTGGGAAAACAGGGAGTATTTCTTTTATGAATCTGAAGTCAGTAATTAAATCAACAATATTTAAAAGTAAACATTCTAATACAATGGAATCTAAAGATAAAATGATATCATGTTTGCTGAAGAATGACATTGGGAAATTAGTATAAATCTTCATTTTCTGTAATTAAACCATTATGGTTCAGTAAGAGTAGAAGTCTTTGTTTCGAAAATAAAAACATTGCAATTCATAACATTCAACTGTCTCAACTATGAGTGAGGTGTTCCAAGCAGCATTTGTTGGTATTGCAGAGCAAGATAACATGTACCACAGCAAACTGCTCATGTTGTGCATTCAGAAACAAGGATGCAATTTTTCAAGATGAGAAAGAGTTGTTGTGTCCCTAGGGAATACTTGTTCCCCTGAGGGGCAGGGCCTTCTGTGGAGAGTTAGCTACTGAAAGGGAGCTACCGAGAGTTAGCCACGGAGGGAGGAGCATTGGTGCCATGTTGGTGGAGGCGTGGAAAGAAATGGCCCCAGTGTCTCACCCACGTGAATGTGAGAGGGGGCATTTACCAACCTGGGGTGAAACTGCTGGCCCAAGAGGCATGGGCAAAAGCTAATGAAGACTGTGGGTGGGGTGTGGAAACGATCTGGAATAGTGGGATGCTGAGCCACAGAGTGGAACGGGGTGCCCGGTGTTCACCTTTTGTGGGGTGCTGGGTGTTCACCTTTGTAAGTTAGTCTCTTTTCCCTACCCAGAATATAAACTATGAAAAAGTCAGTTAAAGGTCTGTTATATGGTTTGTCTAATAGCATCAGGAGCAAGGGACCCTAAGAGAACTTGGGTGAGAGCTGTCAAAGCACCTTAGATACATTATGTCCTTGAGTCTGAAATAATTTTGGCCAGTCTTCATTCAGAATCATTTTACTATTGCCAGGATTTGAATCCTTACCTTGAGTTATGAACCCCACTGGGGACAATCCAAAGTTTAAGGAACTATTGTTAACTTTCTCACAATATATCCAAATGAGAATTGTTTTTTTAAAAAGTTCATTATTTTTATTTTATGTGTATGTATGTATTGCCTGCATGTAGGTAAGTGCACCTGTGTTGTGCGATACCCATGGAGGTCAGAAGAGGTTGTCAGATCCCCAGGACTGGAGTTACAGACAGTTGTTAGTTGCCATGTGGGTACTGGGATTTGAACCCAGGTCTTCTGCAAGAGCAACCAGTGTTCTTAACTGCTGAACCATCTCTCCAGCCCCAAGAATTGTCTTTTAAAAACAATATTTTTAATGATTTTTTGGGGCATTTGAGCTTTATCTTTTACCTGCACAAAAGTCAACTCTAAATGGACCAAAGACCTCAATTTGAAACCCGAAACTCTGAAACTGCTAGAAGAAAGCAAAGGCCATACCCTAGAAGATGTAGGTGTAGGGAAGGAATTTCTAAATCAGGCATCAATTGCTCTGACATTTAAGTCAACAATCAATAAGTGGGACCTCATTAAACTAAAAGCTTCTGTTTTTCTATACAGCAAAAAACAAACAAACAAACAAACAAAAAACAAGGAAGTGAAGAGGAAATCCACTGAGTGGGGGAAAAAATCTTTGTCTGCTACATATTTGAGAGAAGATTAATATCTAGAACATACAAAGAACTCAAAAAAAACCAAAGAAATAATAAAAATAAAGGACCAAATATAAAGATGGGCTAAGGACCTGAATAGACAGTTCTCAATTAAAGAAATAAACGTGGATAAGATACACCTCCAAAAGTGCTCAACATCCTTAGTAATTAAAGAAATGCAAATCCAAACCACTTTAAGCTTTCATCTTACCCCAGTCAAACTCCCTAAAATCAATAGAACTAAAGACAACAAATCGTGCTGAGCATGTGGAGAAAAGGGAATTCTTATTCACTTGTGGGACTGTACACTACTTGTGGGAAAGTAGTGTAGAGAACTCTTTAAAAAAACTAAAAATGAATCTACCATATGACCCAGTCATACCAGTCCTTGGTATATACCCAAAGGAATCATCCTACTGCAGAGATACTTGTACAGACCTGTTTGATGCTCCTCTTTTCACAATAGCTAATAAATGTGAACCTAAACATCCCTCACCTGAAAAATGGATAAGGTAAATGTAGTACAGTTGCACAATGGAGTTCTACTCAACAGTACGGAAAGGCGAAATCTTGAAAATTTCAGATAAATGTATGGAAATTAGAAACTGTTATACTAAGTGAAGTAGCACAGACTCAGAAGATCAGTCAACATATGTTCTCCCTCATTTGTGGATCTTACTACCAATCCCTTATATATGAGTATGCGTCTTGATGCAACAGTAAGAGTCAGGAAAATGGAAAGAAACCTGGAGGTAAAGGGAAAGAAACAGCCTGTTAGAGGGGGAGAGTAGGAACCAGATGCTACCAAAGGGAAAATAGAGAAAATGGGGGTTTCAACTAGTAAGGGAGGAGGGAAGGACATAAAAGAAACCATGGGGTAATGAAAAAGAAGGAACTCAAGAGAGGAGGGCTAATAGGAGACAGGTATTGTTACCAAGGGGAAAAATGGGGAACATGGGGGACACTTTAACTGGGGAGAAAGGAACAAGATTAGACAGGGATAGAAAAAGAAAAAATAAATAAAGCTTAGGTGGTATGAAAAATCAGAGACAAATTTATTAACTCAAAAGTCCCTGAAAAATACATATGCACTATCTGAAACTAGGAAAGCCACTGACTGTATTGGGGAACTTAATACTATTATCCTGCTAAATATGCATGGTACTAAATACAAGGACTCCTAATGACTAATTGTTATATTTATAGATTAGTCCATCTCTTAACTCTCATAAGAAAATGTTCTTCTTCTAGGAGATAGTGAATACTATAGGGGCCCATGGCTGGTCAACCCTCAGAAAATCCAGGACTGTGAAGGCTTAAAATTGTATGGGGCACCTATATTATACCATCTCCTCTCAAGCCTCAGGGGTCATTGCAGAAGATGGGGGAGAATGATTGTAAGACCCAGTGGTGGATTAATGCAAGGAAACTATATTGTCTGGACACCACGTGAACCCCCAGCACTTTAGACAGCATGCACAAGACCAAGCCAGACAAAAATCCCAGCATGGTTTGAGAAGATGGACAGAAGTATTGACCTAAAGTGAAAATCTTTTGGCAATGAATAGATGATGGGAGAGGGAGAGTCATTTTTCTCTAGGGGTGTGAAGCCCAGTAGATTGTTCTGGCTCCAGGGGATAGACTGATAACCAAGAACATTTAGGCAACATAAATCAGATTCAATAGGCCGTAAAAAATGAAAAATTAATAGTAGAGGATATGAAACGGGGTGCAGTAGTGTGGGTGTGGACATGGTCTAGCAGAGCTGAATGTAACCAAAATACACTGCATGCAATTCTCAAAGTATCAATAGAAAAAAAGAGAAGTGTGCATGGTCTGGAAATGGAGGTAATTAATATGAAATTCATCTTCTGTTCATTGCGTGAGAACCTCACGCTAATCTAAACCTATGGGAAAAGTGGAACAGGCTCTACTCATCACTCATATCAGGCTATATTTTTCCCTTTACATTAATTTTCAAAGTTACCTATTGAAAATCTGTATACCAATTTTCATAAATGGGAACTGAAAGTCTCTGAGACATTAAATAACTCTTCTATAAACATGGTTTATTGGATGATTCAGTAGGGTTCAAACTCTGCTCTTTATCTTTTCGCACTCATCATAAACAAAGCCACAGTTGAAATAAAATAAGGGAATAAGGCATGTATTCAGATGTTTATGTGTATATGTCTAGGCCAAAATTCTAATTTCTTTTATATCATCCTGCATTCATGTCTTGATTGTTTGATCTTTGCAGTGTTACTGCATATGACTGTCTTACCATTTAGTTATTTCTGTCCCGACAGGCCATGGCTTGAGAAAAGTCACATTAGAGACTCCATAATTTTTTATACCCTGAGAAACACCTTGAGGAAAAGTTATTTGTAAAGAAAGTTGATTTTCCTTCAGAAGCAATACAAATATTATTCTTAAAGTTTGATTTTCTTATACTATGCACCAATGTACAGTCAAATATTATATATAACTTTAAGTAAAAAAAAAAAAAGGGTCAGAGATCACCCTGTGACTTATCAGCAGGAGTGAAGATAGTGTGTCATAACAGCATATGAGATTTGTATCTTGAGTATATTGCAAACATACTCGCCATGTGAAACACTCTCTCTTCCTTTTGTTTGGTGTAAGTCAAAACAGCATTGAAAATTGAGCTTCCTAAGTAGGATTGCAGAGACTCTATGCCCTTTCCTTTTACTAACATAAGCTAAGAGATTTGATGTTCTTATCCTTCAAAGAAATGCATCTTGAGAATTACAAGTAAAGTGGCAGGGATGTTACAGATGATAATGTAATCACTGATAATGTTTCAAAGGAAAGCCAGTTTGCAGTACAATTCCACATGCATTTTTTACAAGTGTATATGATGCTGAATGGTAATAAATTAATATTTATACATAGATAATATACTTGTGTAGATAGAAAAAAGCTCCATGATTTCCTCACTTTTTTCTTTTGTTAGGTATTGTTACATTAAACATCTTAAAAGAGTTCAACATTCTTAGCAATTAGGGAAATGCAAATCAAAACTACAGTAAGATTTCATCTAACCCTAGTCAGAATGGTTAAGATTAAGAGAACAACTGAAACCAAATACTGGTGTGGATGCAGGGAAAGGGGAACACTCGACCACTGTTGGTGGGATACATTTTGTTTTGTTTTGGTTTGGTTTGGTTTTAGAAATGGAAAAAATTATTAACATTCAACAAATTACAGTCTGACAAAAATGTTCAGCTCATCAGTAAGCATAGTTTTCAATTGTTACCTCCAGAAGGAAAGAACGCACAATAAATTTATACACCGAGTAAGAAAGAACATTCAGTAAATTGTTGTGTTAGGATTGTGTTGGGCTGTACTGTGAAAGTTAATTTCTCATTAGCTATAAAAAGACTCTAATTGTGTACCTGATATCAAATGGATGAAATTATTATACCAATGAGGAACTGAAACCCAAAATCACTCTTAACTTAATGATGCCCATTTATGGCTTTAATTCTGTCTCACTGGTAATAAATGACTGACTTTGTATTTGCTTGTCATTTTCTGTATTGCAGACTAGTCATTGATGTCTGACTGTAACAAACTTTCATAATTCGTTAGTTAGAGGCCATTGTACCTTAAGTAATGCTTGTGCCGATGGTGTCTTTTCTCAGTGTGTGAAAATGTTGCTGAAAGCTTAGGCATTCAGTTGTATGTTTTGTTCTCTTCTCAGTGGATGTGTTCAGGATTTCTGCTTTAAAGACTTCTGTTAGCAGCCAATCAAAACTCTGCTTAGTCTCAGGTGTCAGTCCCCACCATTTTAAATGCTATAGCATAGATCTGGTTACCTTCTTGACTTCTACCGTATCCAACAAGGCAAACCTGTAAGTTCACTTGCAAACATCAGGGTACGTTCAGGGCATTTCAACTTTGTTAGATTACCACAGGCCTCTTTATGGTTTGAAGGCTTGCTCCACTGATTCAGACTGGCTCTGAACTGTTTGACAATCAAAGGAAGTTTGGATGGAAACCCAAATCCCTGAAGCCTGACCTATGTGACATTTTTTAAAAAATCTTATATTTATTCCCAATTCTAATCACTGATCAGAGATTAAACAATTCTGTGAGAGTCAGCTTCTAGAAAGTAGGGATCAAAAACTCATTTTGTCTCAGAAGATCATGGACTTAGAGACTGTTTTATACTCCTTCCTGACTGGAGCAGTGGATGAGGGAAGCTTTACTAATCAGTAATTTGTATCTCTTCCTGCCATTTTGCTCATATTCTCTCTAAATTTGCTGTGCATGTGAAAGATTCTCATGATCTTGAGATGAGGAACAGGGGCTAAGCTATGTCTGTCACTGGCCATGGTTTGTAGATCCACAGCTGATACTCACTGCTGTGCTGACTGTGAGGTTATTGGGTCCTTAATGTTTCCATATGGACAAGATCAAAGTCATATTTTCTCCAAGGTCGACTGTTGAACAAAACTAGCTCAGCATACATAAGAGAGAGAAACGGATACTGCAGAAAGTTTAAGTTTCTCTAAATGGTTTAGATACACTCCAGACCAAGCACCTGTAATCACAAAGTAAAATCATGAGTCACAGTGAATGCATCAAAACACTAGCTGTCATAGGAATACAATGCAAAATCTAAGTTTTAGGTCCTTCTCAGTGTGATTTTTTTTCAAGTATGAACAAAGCAGCTCAAACTGCTTTGCTTTTCTAAAAAAAATTAATCATGCTAACCTATCACCAATCACCAAAAGGTCAAAATACTCTACCTTTGTGCATCATGAAGTCGTAAACGGCTATAACTTCTGGAGTTTGAAGATTTTATATTTCGGATCAAACCTCCTTGTTCTCCAGCAGCTCCTTTGTATGTGCAGTTAATGCCTGAAAGTCATGTCATCTGGTTTGATGATAGAGGGAGAAATGTTTTACAAGTTCTTCTTTTATTTTATCATACATGGTGCCATAGCCCATGTGTGTGATGCCTCCCATCATTAGCATTTGGTTAATTAGTTCTTAGCTGTTTGTATTTTATACTTTGTACTGTAGCTGTGCTGAAGTAAGCAGTTCCTTAATTTTAACATATTTACATTTGGCAAATGTCATCACTATCCAATTTTAGAACAGTTTTATTACCCATAACAAAAAAATAGGGCAACCATCTCTCATCCCTGCCAGTGACGCTGGGCTCTAGCTTCCCTGCTGGCTAGTAGAGGACTGCAATCTTCTTCCTATCCCCTCTCTTTGGGCCTTGGACAAACCCTCTGAGGCAGCCTGAGAGTGCCTAACTTGGCCTCTGGGAACTTGCTCATATGAACTTGCAGCAGCAGTGACAGCATGCACAGACCCATGATAACTAAGACAAAAACCCAGCATAGAACTGGGGAAATGGGCCAGAGGCCCCAACCTTAGCTGAGGAACTGATCTTCTTTCAGGGTGTCATTCTAGATAGGCTGAACAGACTCCAGTGGATAAACTAACACCAAGAGACATCTGGGTACACAGAGTTGATTCTATAGGCCTTAGATTTATGACACAATGCATGAAAATTCAGTGGGTGGGATATAAGTGGGTGCAGATAGGGGAGGGGAATTAAATATGATTAAGATGTATTGTATGAAATGGACAAAAATTCAATAAAAAACCAATAGATTAAAAAAATAAAAACCTGGGTTGGCAAGACGGCTCAGCGAGTAAGGGGCTCGTCACCAAGCCCAATGCACTGTATTCATCTGTGTTTAAACCCTGTAACCAACATAGTGAAAAGAGAATATGTGTTTCTTCAACTTGTCTTCTGACTTATACATAGGCTCTGTGCCACCTGTGTGCACTCAGGCAAATGCATACACATACAAAGAAACAAATATGTGTTAAAAAGTAAACCTTGGACCACTAGCAATTATTCTCCATAAGCAACCAATGAATTATCTTCTATGTCCTTGAATTTACCTATTCTTGAAATTTCAAAGAAATGAAACCATACCTGAAGAATTTGTCTCCTTCTTGCCATTTGATGTTTCCAAGATCCATCCATGTTACAGAAGTGGCTTTCATACTTGGTTTGAATTTCCATGCTCCTAGTAATCTATTGCCATCTATTGTGTACTGGATAGCTTTGGTTATCAACTTGACACACCTGGAAAGAGGGAATGCTAGTTCAGGAATTCTCTCTAATGGACTGGATTTCGGGTATGTCTGTGAGGTATGTTCTTGATTGTTGGGTGATATGGGAGGGGCCAGCTTACATTTGGCTGTCCTACCCTTGGGAAGGTGGCTCTGGGTTTATTAAGAAAGCAGGCTGAGCACAGGCTAGAGGAGCAAGCCAGGAAGTAGCTCTCCTCTATGAACTGTGCTTCAGGTCCTGGCTCCAAACTCCTGCTCTAGCTCCCCTCAGGGATGAAATGGGATTAGGATGTGTAAATGATTTATCATAGAAAAGCAAAGTAACTATGACACATGGTCTGAAAGTATTAAATAGAAAATGATATATGACCACATCATTATACAAGTATATCATATAATAGATGTAATAAATCATATAAATGGACGAAAAGACAAAATTCACAAGATCATTTGAATAGATGCAGAAAAGGCCTTTGACAAAATCCAACATACATTCATATGTTAAAAGTCCTAGGTGGAACTGGACTGGAGGGAACATACCTCAACATAATTCAAGCTATATACAACAAACCCACAGCGAACATCATTCTACATGAAGAAAAACTGGAAATATTTCCATAAAATCAGGAATTAGATAATGCTATACTCTGTCCCCACTCCTTTTTGATATAGTGCTTTAAATTCTTGCTAGAGCAATAAGACAAGAGAAGAGAATTAAAGGAATATTAATTGGAAAAATGAGGTTAAATTATCATCATTTGCAGATGATGTGATATTATACATAAGAGATCCCAAATATTCCATGAGAAAACTGCAAGAAATGATCAATACTTTCAGCAATGTGGCAGGTTACAAAATCAACTGACCAAACTCTGTACCCTTTCTATGTACCAATCACTAGAAATTGGAGACAGCATTCATGGAAAGCCTTCCATTTGCAAGAGCTTCAAAAAATAAAATATCTATGAATAAATCAAAAGACATTAAAGATCTCTACAATGAAAAATTTAAATCTTTAAAGAAAGAAATAGAAGAAGACACCAGGATATTGAAAAACCTAACATGTTGATTGATTCGTAGAATTAATAATGTGAAAATGATTATCCTACCAAATCCAATCTATAGATCGATAGATTATCCATGATATTCTTCACATAGCTGGAAAAACCGTTCCTGTTTCATATAGAGTCGCAATGACCCCAGTTAACCAGAGTAATCTTGAACAAAAAGTACAATGTTGGAAAGATCACCATACCAGATTTCAAAAATATATATTACAGAGTTATAGTCATAAAACCAGCCTGGTACCACCACAAAAGCATACATGTAGGTTAATGGATCATAATAGAAGACCCAAACATGAGTGCATGCAATTTTAGCCACCTGCTATTTGACAGAGGTGCCAAGAATGCGCAATGGAGGAAAGGCAGCATCTTCAACAGATGGTGCAGATTTATGACATTTACTGACTTACATATATTGAACCATACCTGCATCTCTGGGATAAAGCTGACTTGATCATGGTGGATGCTCTTTTTGGTGTGTGTGTGTGTGTGTGTGTGTGTGTGTGTGTGTATACATGGTTTGAGAGTATTTTGTTGATAATCCTCGCATCGATGTACATTAAGGACATATAACTTTCCTTTTTTGTTTTGTCTTTATTTGGCTTTGGCATTAGAGTGATACAGACTTCTAGAAGGAGTCTGGGAGTGCTCCCTCTGTTTCTATCTTTTGAATAGTTTAAAAGCTTTTGTTTGTAGATCTTTGAATGTCTAGAAGAAGTCTACTGTAAATCCATCTGGGCTTGGGCTTTTTTTTAGTTGAGAGAATTTTGCTCTTTTTAACAGCTGAATAATATTCCATTGTGTCAATGTGTCATACTTTTATTATCCACAAATCTGTTGATGGACATCTAGGTTGCTTCCATTTCCTGGCTATTGTGACTAAAGCAGCATTGAACATAGATGAACATATAGAGGTTTTGCATATATGCCCAAGAGTGGGATGGCTGAATCCTGCAGTAGATATATTTCTACCTTTTTGTAAAATCTCCACACTGATTTCCCTATGATTTCACTAGTTGATGCTCCCGCAAGTGGTGAATATATGCTCTCCTTTACCCACATCCTGCCCAGCATTTGTCAATGTTTGTTTTTTTGTTTGTTTGTTTTTTAGCCATTCTGACTGGACTAAGATGAAATCTCAAAGTGATTTTAATTTGCATTTCCCTGACAACAAAGGATGCTAAATATTTTTTAAATGTTTCTCTTCCATTTATGTTTTACCACCTGAGAACTTTCTGTTTAGTTCCCTTCCCTATTTTTAATTGGGTTGCTCATTTTGGGGGTTAGGGGGTTGCGTTCTTTATATATTTCAGATAGTAACCCTCTGTCACATGTATAGCTATTAATTTTTTCCCATTCTGTAGCCTGCGTCTTCCCTCAAATTATGCTTTCTTTTACTGTAAAGAAGCTTTGTAGTTTCATGAGTTCCCATTTGTCAGTTGTTGGTCTTGATATCTGTGCTGTCAAGGACTTTTGAAGAATGCTCTTCCCTAACTATGTCTGGTCTACCTTCTCTTTGCTTCTCAGTGGTAGTAGATTTTTCTTCATTACATCATTATGCCTTGAAATGTGGGAGAAAGTGAGCCTCCCATCTGAGCAATTTCCTTGAGTGAGTTGAATAACAATCATATTTGGATGCTTTGTCTGGTGTGATTTATCAAGCCCATTATCTGATACACATAAGGAAATCTCCTCTTGCAAACTTACATATCTCCTATACCCCTCTCTACAAAATACTCTGCACATGTTGATTAAAGTATCTATTGACCTTATAATAGTTTTAAGTTTTGATTATTTAAAGATGGAAATTTACTATGTGCTTTGAAAGTATTTTTAAAATTTGGAATGCTGTGCCAAAGCTTTGCAATAGATGGTACAAGTTTCAGTTATTAAGGTCATAGTATTCAATACATTACTGAATAATGAAAAGGACATGAACTAATAATAGTAATAGAGTCACATAGCTTTACATATGATACGGATAAGAAGTGCATCATATTTCAGTGATGGCATGCCACCTCAAGAGAACTCTGAGTTCTGTGGAAGCACCTAGTCGAATGGAGGATGGGAAAGAGTTTAATACCAAATGAATACATACCACACCCAGTGAACTGAGGTAGCTGGTAGATGCTTAAGAGTATGTACACATGTTCATTTCATATATTTTTCAAGAAGTCTACTCATCTAGTTACAGTTTTCTAAGTTCTTCTAATACTTCACACAAAGAAAAGTGAGCCAAAACAGGTACAAAATCTGTATTACTTTCAAACTGATCCCTGACACAGCAATCTCATAGAAAAAACTTGCTTTCAAAACTGAAATTGATGGAGAAATTATTGTATAAACTTCGTCTTCAGAAGCTACAGATGTGCACACTCCTTAAGATGGGCAGAAAAAAATTCTCAAGTGAAACTATAGTTTTATGGAATTAACAAATATCAGTTTTGTGAATTAACAAATATCAGTTTT
>NW_008345075.1:838869-848208 GCF_000622305.1 Nannospalax galili
TATGAAAGCCAAGAGTTTATATTCACTTATTTGACAATTGCCTGTCATAGATTTAACATATGACTGCATTAATATTTGATTAATTTTCTTTTGGAAAATTGATTAGTAAATTGCCTCCCAATTATCTATGTTTTATTTAACAAAATTATTTTCTAATTTGATATTATTACATATTAGGTGAAATTTATTCTCATTCTCAGATAATTTCAGAAATGTATTCTTAGTCTAACTAAAAGGGGACAATGTTTCATGAGAATTATGCTAGGACAGAAGAATCCTGATCATTTTATTTCCCTTCAAGGATCCAAGTTCAGCTCAGCAGCCATGTGAACAGAATGTACCAGATGTCACAAGCAAAGTCTGACCCAGATTAGTGGTCCGGGACCTCAGTCTCCACCCAGGAGTTCTCATCTAAAAGTATCCTCCATCTTTTTTTTCACACACAGCTATCCTTTCGACTTCTCACTGGCTAAATTCTCTACTTTTCGATCTTTGGGAAATTATGTGCCTTTTTTCTTTTAAATTCCATAAGCTAGATTTATAACAATGTGTATAAGCCAAAAGAAAACTTGATGACATCCCACTATATTAAATAAAAATGGAACCTTATAATTCTAAAGTGACATCTACAAATATTTACATTAAATGTGCATATCCAACACAACTAAATTTTTGTATAAATGTATTTTTTCTGATTTCATAAACATATTGTTGATTAGAAAAATAATTTCAACACAGTTTAATCAGTGTGATTAAGACATGCAGTATGAGCAGATGATGAAGTTTGGCAGAAGTCTAGCTAGTCAATACTTTTTATTTCTTGTGGATTTTATTATTTTTATTATAGCATGCACAAAGTTAAAGAGTAGATTATATACACCTATTTATCAGCAGCTACAATGACAACAGAAATACGAGAAAACCAGGAATGTGTCTCCACCCATCTCCCAACTGAAGAGAATTTTCTCATCATCCTTCTTTCTAATCCTCTAGTGAACAGCAGAGTGTGCTGAGAGATGTCCAGTTGAAATAGAGAAATTCATGAAATGGAGAATAAAACAGCCAATAGTCTATGTCTGTAACGAGCACCCTAGTATTCAGTCACATTCAGTCACATTTTTCCTTCAGCATTCCTTTTCTGGAGGAAATCTTCGATAGACGTCAATACAAATACTACAGTTTCCATACCGTGTAACTCATTTCCACCTCCAGAATGAGCCACCCAGAAACTCCTTTCTCTAAGTTTCTCACAAATCTCTTTTCCCTAGACCATTCCTTCTTTCTCTCAGATTCACTCCCAATTTTTACATGAATATAGTTTCAGGTCTTGAAGCTAACTGGTCAGTGTCTGAGATCAGTTGTGCTAGAAACAGGGCTTGACTATGGTAAGACCAGCTGGCTGGTTTCTATCCATCCGCTGAAGCTCTACTGCAGCCTAGGGAAGTTACTTCACCTCTCTAAGCTTCAGCTTAGAGATGGTGTACATCTCTAAAATAATATAATAACTTTTCAAGATTGCTTTGATAATATAATAAGCTATGTAAAAGCTTGGCCCAGTGTAAGTGTGGAACGAATACTTGCACTTCCCCTGGAATTATAGTCTTCTGTGGAAAAGAAACAAAAAGGATTTTGGTATTAAAAGGTTATTCTTACCTTCTATACGGTAATGCAAGTGTGTCTCAAGGACAAAGGAAGAAGTTAATTGATGTCTAGGACAGGTTCCAAGACCTTTGCTTTAAGGAGCTCAGATATTCTTTAGATGAGAGGTTGTATGCCACCTGGTTAAGGCCTCAGACTGATTCAAAAGGACAATCTTGACTCCAGTACTATTCACTGAGTTGCTTTAGAAGAGTTACCTATTGTGAGTAATAAGTGTAAAACAGAGATTGTAAAAGTATAACCTTATAGGAGCGTGTGTGGTATGTGTGTCTGTGTGTGAATGTGTATACATGTGTGTACATATTTAAAATCCTTTACCTCAGGCAAGTGAAATGGCTCAGTAGGCAAAGGTGTATGCTTCCAAGCCTGACAACCAGAGTTCAATCCTCCAGACCCATACACATACACACACACACACACACACACACACACACACACACACACAGACACACACAAATAAATAATAAATAAATAAATATTTTGCTTATATTTTACTTACTTGAAATCCTTTATCTCACTGACTGGAACATATGAACACATTATTTTGTTCTTCATTATGCTTATGATAAGTATAATAATAATTTTATGCAGTGTAAAAATATATGAATGCATCAGGAAAGCCTAAAAATTATTACAAATGTTACAAATAAGTTTCTTTCTAATTGTTGTATACATTTTATCAAATGGTTGATCTTGACCTATAACAGGTTGTATGATACTTCATATTACTTGTTTATGTATTCATTTTAATTAATGTTTTAATCATTGTCAGAGTGATTTGCTGAGTAACACATGCCTTGAGCAACTTCTCACTTTCTGTGTGTCACAGGGTGGTGGCATTAACATAAATTTAGTCTTGAATGACTCCAAGTATTACTAAGGTTCCCTAAGGCTCTACCTGAAAGGAGAATTCAGGAAAATGACAGCATAGAAGACAGAGAGGTTCAATGATACCGAAGCTATTTTTAAGATAAGTTAGTTTTCTGAGACAGCACAGAGAGTATTTATGAAGCAGACTGATTACTGGAGTAGATAAATATTAGCTTCAAGGACACAATTTACTATTTTCTATTTCCATCTTCAGTATCCCATGTCTTCCCTATATGGCTCCCAAAAGCATGATGTGGAATTACCTGCTGTCACTGCTCAGAATCCATGTGTACCTGACCTCATCAAACAGGTAGGTCACCTCCCAGACTTTAAAGATCTTGTGGATCTTTAAATTTGAGAATAGAACTGGTGAAAAATATAACTCTGTAAATCATATTTTTCTGCCCATGAAACTGTTTACAAAATGAGAAATTATTTACTGAAAAAATTCTTTTGCCTATCTGACATCTTCCCAAATCTCAGAGAAAATATTCTAGTGGGACTCTGCTCTAGCACCAGTGGTTCAAAGTGAGGTGAACTTGCCTTTTGCCATTGAAATCTTGCTCAGGCCTTGGGGTTGGACCCTCTGCTAGAGAACAGACCACTGTGCAGTCTTATCGTTAGCTTAGACCTACCCAGGAGTAATACATACTCCCTGATAACAGCACTAGATTTCTATTAATATTTCATTTACTTGTAACTAAAAGTGGTACATCCCAATTTCCCTGGAAATTTTATGTGGTGCAAGAACTTAATATTATAGCAAAGACAATAAGAATTTGAGAACTTGACTTTTTTCTTCTTAGCAGGTAAAAAATACTTACCAAGGCCAACAGTCACTTGTATCTCAGCATATACTATTAACACTTTCCATTTCACTCCCTACCTGTGGTTTTAGAGTGTGGGACTGGGGCTGAAGGAGTTGGTAATAGTGCATCCATTAGTTCATACCTGATGAGGTTGATAACAGCAATCTACAGTTTGCTTATAGGCACAAGGCACGTTAGATGATTGAAAACAGAAATATGGAGGCTGGAATGTAGCACTGACCCAGAGACATGTCCAAAGTGTAGTAATAGCTGAACAGGTTCATTAGAGGCTAAAAATCAGAGGTCCAGTCAGAGCTGGTTTGTCCTGAAGGGTTTGAGGATAATCTTTGCAGGCCTCTCCCATGTCCTGAAGAGAGCTATGAATCACTGATTCTCTTTTTTTTTTTTTTTTTTTTTGTTTTTTTTGGGACAGGGTCTCCCTGGCCTGGAACTCACCATGTAGACCAGGCTGGCCTTGAACTCACAGAGATCTGCTGCCTCTGCCTCCCAAGTGCTGGGATCAAAGGCGTGTGCCACCATGCCCGGCTGATTCTCTTTTTTAATGCATATTTTTATTGAATTTTTGTGCATTTCATATAATACATCTTATAAATATTTATAGTACTTCCTTATCTGCACCTGCCCCCAAAACCTACTCATAGGATTTCATGCATATCCTGTATGTCAAGGCCTATGCAGTGCAGTTTGTCTTCCCAGAGCGAATTCAACTCCTGGAGCCTGATCACCTTATCTAGCATCATTCCCTTAAAGACAAACTCTCTCTCACCCAGAAGTGATCAATTGCCAATAGGTCCTCTGCTAAGGTTGGGGCCTCCTTCCCATTTTTCTGGCTTTAAACTAGTTTTTGTCTAATTGAGTTTACATGGATCTTGTGCATGCTATCATCATGGCTATAAGTTCATATGAGCAAGTTTTCAGGAGGCTGGGGAGAATAAGAGACTGAATCTCTTTGTAATGTCTTCTCTTTATATGAGCTTCTCTGGGAGCATTAATTTCACCTACTTATAAGTATGCCATTTTCACAGGATTATGGCTAATTAGAGTGACCCCATTTAAAAAAAAAAAACTTTATTGAGAATTTCATACGTGCACATAAGGTGTTTTGATCAAATCCACGCCCACTCGCTCCTCACCAAGACCTCCCATATCCCATCACTTTTGTCTGACATCTTCGTGTTCTTTCTTTTTCTTTTTCTTTCTTTCTTTCTTTCTTTCTTTCTTTCTTTCTTTCTTTCTCTCTCTCTTTATCTTTCTCTCTCCTTCCTTCTTCCTTCCTTCCTTTCTTTTTTTTAATGGGACTTTTTTCTACTTTAACATCGCCCCCTCTGAAGAGGTAACGCTAAAATCTTTTAGGGATTAGATAAGTGCTCCCAAATACTTTTGACATTTTTGGCTTCTAGAACAGAGTATGTCATTAGGAGGCCCAGGAACATTTGGACTTTTAGCCAAAAAACTAGCTACTTTTCTTGGAGTCTGTTTACCCTAACTGCCTAGCCAATTCCTACCTCTTATTTTTGTCACATCATCCTCTGAAGAGGTTACCTAAATTGCTGATAGGGAATCAGGACACAGAGCACTCTAGCTTCTTCCATGCTGAACAAGGACACAGGGAGAGGCAATTGGAGTACCCCTTCAGTGGGTCTATCCAAAAGACTCCAAAATTGTATAACTCTTAACTGTATGGTGAAAAGAAGGTCTTTCACTGGTGAATAGGGGATGTGAAGGAGAAGTAAAGGCAAGAGTAGTTAGCATTACAAGTTCTAGACAGGGAACCAGAAAAAAAGTCAGAACAGGGCTAGTTTCAAATGTTCATATAGGAGTCCACTGGGATTTTCTTGACGAGAGCTTCCAAAAGCATCCCTCTAGGGTCCTCCCTATTTTTCTTTTGTCTGTCAGGGCTGGACTCTAGAGTGATGGATTCAGGATTTCCTTTCATATATTTTGATAGCTGTTGGAGTGGTTAATAGTAAGGTGCCTGTTTGTAATTCTGAGTTGACAGAATCTGAATAACAGTCTGCTCTACTTTTCCCACTTTCTAAATAGAACTAGGATTTTATGAGATTGGAACCTTTCTAGAACAGGATTGTGAAGACAGTTTACAACTATTTTAAAAAAACTTTTTACAAATTTTATTTATTTATTTATAATTTATGTGTATGCATGTATTGCCTGCATGTAGGTAAGTGCACCCACGTTGTGCAATGCCCGCGGAGGTCAGAAGAGCCATCAGATCCCCTGGCACTGGAGTTAGGGACAGTTGTTAGCTACCATGTGGGTTCTGGGATTCGAACCCGGGTCTTCTGCAAGAACAATCAGTGTTCTTAACTGCTGAGCCATCTCTCCAGCCCCAACAGTTTACAACTTTTTAAATGTACTTGTAACCACAAAACCTTACATAAATTGATGCATCTTATGGTATGGAGATTATATCTTAACGTTGTTGCTGATGGGGAGAAAAGTTATAAATGGTCTTACCCCCTTGTGAGCTCTGTGAGCTACAGTATTGACCTGAAGGGCAAAATATGCCCTATGGCACAATACTAGTATGATGCTATGGGGATAAATAACCATTTGCTGATCGAGTTTGAAAACCACTTGTCATGACAGAATTCATGTATGATACTGTATTGGGAAGGTCACAGACCATAGAGGATAAACTGCTACTGTTGTTTTACTGAACAGATGGATTGTCAAACTGCCTCCAAAATATTTAAGTTTATAGCCACAAACAAGGGATTATGCCAGTCTTGGACAGAGAAACATTTCCACACTGAGCAAGATTAAGGTAGAGGCTCATAACTGTTCAAAGTAATGGGGAAAAAGTGACTGTTTAGTACTCAAACCCAAACTGGACATTATGCCACCTTGTCCAAGGCTCAGAGAAAAACACAGAAGGGGCAAAAGGAATAGAAGATCTGGAGGACTGGGAGGAGGGCTATAAAATTCTGTCTCCTTGATATGGCACAGCTAGCTGTCCACACATTGAACCACAGTATCTGGGGTCACCTGCACAAGACTGCAACATTCATTATTCAAACATGGACACATGATGGATTTGGAGGACCCACCCCTCTCTGAAGACCCTTTGGCAGTTAATGTCTGTCAGGGCAGAGGAAGTCATTGTGTTATTGGTGTTGCCATTGCTTAGCCCAAGATTCAGTGAATAATTCCCTCTCATGATCATGCAAGCAACTCTATTTATAGTCAATTTCCTTGGAAGAATAAGGAGTTTGACAATAGGTGGAGGGACAAAAGTCAGGGTTATTGGGAATGCGTATTAGGAAAACACATTATATGCATGTATGAAATTGTCAAATAACAAGTAAAAATTATTAAAAATAAGAAGAGAGATATAATTAGTGCAGCATACCAATAAATTAAAGTGCAAGTACAAAAAGCAAAGTTCTCGTTTATTTCTTAAAGTTCAGAAAGGGTACCAGAGATGCATCTTAGCTCTGGAAGTTGTTATTGAATATGTCAATGCTATTGTAATGAAATGCCTCTTCTAATTATGTTGTTATTAAATAAATAATTTTTTAAAAAAGAAATTAAGCCAGGCCTGTAGTCCCAGCACTAAGGAGGCAGAGACAGGTGGATCTTTGTGAGCTCAAGGCTAGCCTGGTCTACATAGTGAGTTCCAGGACAGCTGGGGCTACAGGGAGACCCTGTTATTTTAATAGTGAAATGGAGATCTTTTATAAAGGTTTAGACCTCATTTAATTTTATGTCTTATAGGGTTTATACTGAGTACAATATTGTATAACTGTAACAATTCAACTGTAAACCTAAAAATTTATAGCCAATTTTGAAAAAGATGCATCTTAGCTCAGAAAATTGTTATTGAATATGTCAATGCTGTTGTAATGAAATGCTTCTTTTAAGTATATGGTTATTAAATAAATAATAAACTGAAAAAAGTCATAAAGAAAATGCATGTATGACTAACATATGCTAATAAAAATCTTTAGGAATGAAAAAAACAAAAACCATGTAGCTATACTGGTGTGGCCACTCTGGACTCTCTGTTGTATTCCGTTGACCTATGTATCTGTTTTTTGTCAGTACCTTGTTGTTTTTATTGCTATGGCTCTTTTGTGTTTCTATATAAAATTTAAGAATTTTTCTTTTAAAAAAAGGATATCATGGGCTGGTGAAAGGCACTCAAGGTGCAAGAATAAAGGTGGTTCATTTCTGTGATTTGCAACTGGACTTGACTTTACTGTCAAATTTGTCTCTTTAAGATATTTTCAAAAGTTCCTGAACTAGAAAATAATGCACAGAAACGTGTATTTACATTTAAAATATAGTAATATTTTTGTCCTCATCGCTTTTGAAAGAGTAGATGATGGAAGTTATGTATGTTTGGAGTTTTGCCCTGATTCTGTCTTCTTTCTCCTTTCAGCATCACTGCCTCAGATGATTGTGCACAGAGAAAATTAATCATCAACATTTGCATAAGGCAAAAATTAGCTTGTAGCAGTTTAGGTTCAATTAATTCTTTTAGCAATAAAGGTAAAATAGAGTTATTGTATTATGCTTGTAACCCATTAGAATTGTTATGCTGAACATTTCCTTTTGTAACTTAATGTCTATTCCATTTAGTATTCAAATTATTTCATGGGTTACAGAAGGACAACTTCAGTTGAAATGGAAGCAGAGGTGTAGGTCACAAAATGAAAGGTGTGCTTTTATTTATTTTTATGGATAAAGAGAGATCGTTTATAGAAATCAGGACCAACATGTCAAACAAAAAAGTCTTATGTTAATTCAGTATTATTACTAATTCATAGTCAAAACTAATATTGCTGTATTACAAAACTCAATAATTGAAGTTACACTGAAGTAGGAACCAGCTGAACAGAACCTAATGTCAGTGAGAAGCCTAGTGAGTCAAACTCTCTGACCTGATTTTTTTTTGGTCTCCCTGTAGCCCCAGCTGTCCTGGAACTAACTATGAAGACCAGGCTGGCCTTGAACTCACAGAAATCTGCCTGCCTCTGCCTCCAGAGTGCTGGGATTAAAGGCATGTGTCACCACGCCCTGCTGACCTGATTTTTTAATCTGGAAAAATGAGTTAATAGCAATGTTACTTCAAGTATTCAATTAACTAATGAATTATCTTTAATATAGTAAAAGAGAAATTTATGACTTTATGCTGAAACTACAAATAGTCTCAGTAAGTGGGGAAGATCTGCAGAAGATGGAGGATCTTTAAACAAACTGAAGCAGGTGATCACTAACTGGTTCTCAGTTATAACTACCAATGCTCTTCAGATTTGGTTGCTACCACAAAAGCAATAGACTCTCAATCTAAAAAGACTTCATCCCAACCCATAGATAAACTAAGACTCAAAGTTCAGTCTATAATGTTACTCATTTGTATTGAATTTCCTGCATTTCATTAATACATCTTCATCAAATTTAGACATCCTCCCTTTTCCCCACTCCCAAGCCCCCACCACCAGATTTTAGATACTCTGTCATATATGTTAGGTCCTACTGAGTCAAGCATTTGTATCCAGATGTCCCTCAGTGCAAATTAATTCACTGGAATCTAGTCAGCCTATATAGAGTCACTTCCTTAAAGAAGCAACTGTAGAGACTATAATGGTGTTTATTTAGAGTTCCATAATCTTAAAGAGGGGAGAGATAGATGACAGATAGATAGATGATAGATGATAGATAGATGATAGATGGATGGATGGATAGATAGATAGATAGACAGATAGATAGATGATAGATAGATGACAGATAGATACATAGATAGAAACATAGATGATAGACAGATAATAGATACATATATAGATGATAGATTAGATAGATGATAGATAGATGGATAGATAGATAGATAGATGATACAGAGATAGATAGATAGATCATAGATAGATTGATAAATGATAGACAGATGATAGGTAGATGATAGTTAGGTGGTAGATAGATGATAGATGATAGATAGATGATAGATAGATAGATAGATAGA
>NW_008345075.1:848340-865600 GCF_000622305.1 Nannospalax galili
TAGATAGATAGATAGATAGATAGATAGATAGATGATAGGTAGATGATAGTTAAGTGGTAGATAGATGATAGATAGATAGATGATAGGTAGATAGGCAGACAGCCAGACAGAGTCACAGAGAGAAAAACTTAGATAGCTATTATAAAATAAGTGAGGACCAAGGCAGGTGACAGATACACTTCACTTCTCAGTAAACTGGACACACATTCAGATATTAGGTTATTGCCTGACTAGCTTCATAGTGGCCAGTTGGCTGCTTTTCAGTGGAACAAGAACATCATTGAGTAGCCCTCCAGACCAGAGTTTGTACTAGCTCTCCCACATACACCTGCAATAACCAGAAGGCATTTCCCCTTTGAAGATTTTTAGGAAGTATTCCTAAATTCTTACACCAACATCATCATTGGTATTACCACAATTAAAAAATCAGGTTAGGATCAGGTTAATGAGATCATTGAGCCCTTCTATAACATAGTTTCAAAATGGATGTGCGTGTGCGTGTGTGTGTGTGTGTGTGTGTGTGTGTGTGTGTATGAATTAATTCCATTGCTGTTGAGATGTTGCCCATAAGGCTAGAATTATGAATGGGATTCTTGTGTGGAACCCAAGTTAGATTATTCTGTAATAAATCCCCCTCCTGTACCCTGTTCAACTATCAAACCCCTCATAATTCATATTGCTTCTTCATAAAGAAACCATATTTAGGCTTTTCTCTAATTCATTAGATACTCTTTGATTTAAGAATTATCATATAGCTAATCTTAGCCACTATATAATTATTAAATTCAGGATCTATAAACATATGGCTTCAGACTTACTAGGCTTAAAAATTCATGAGAACATTCTAGTGGGAACATCTAGGCAAATATATTATTATACATCCTAACATTGCTACAGCCCCTGGAAGGGGGGCACTCAGTCTTTTGTGATAAGAGATAAAAGAGGCTGAGTGAGTAGTTAGTCAACATAGGCCTTTGGCACACAGGTGTATCCAGTGTTCCAGGACAGGGGAAAAAGCAAAAGAAGCAAAACGAGAGGAATGAATTTGCATAGAGGGAAAAATAATAAAAGCAGAAATAAGCGGCAAAGGCCTCAGGAATGGGGACAGAAGTTAAGCCACTGAGTGATCAGTGATAGCCAAAGTCAGTGATCAACACAAGCATATACAATTTTTATCTCCTCATAATTTTTGATCTTTTAACCCCATGTACAGAAGACTTTTGACTACACTGCATAAAATTATTCTCATTCCATCCCCTGCCCTTTAGAAGTAAATTAGTTTAAATATGTTTTTCTCTTCTCTATCCCAAAATACGTGTGTACATTACACTAAGTAAATCCTCTCTAATAAGCCCTACTTCTCCCTGGGTTAGTCAATTTGGTTGTCAACAAAATTCTGTGAAGTATATTACAGCACTCCGCACTTTAGGATAACCACAAGACACATTTTGTCAACTATGGGTATTGCACATGGGCATAAGCTTAGATAGTCCCTAGCCAGCCAGATCTGGCAGCAATACCCATTATAGTCTGTAGACTGGAATTCTAGAGGGCAAGACTCCTTAGTGATCTGACTAGGACAAGGCCTCAGGAGGTGCAGACCAGTGAATTTGTAGTTTGCTTTTATTAGTTCTGGCTCCATCTATTCATTTATTATTATTATTATTATTATTATTAAGCACTATTGTATAAAAAATCACAAATACAGACACACAGCCAAAAAATGCCTGGCCCACAATGCTATATAAATAATGACCAAGGATAGCCCCAAAAGGTGAGAAATGCAATTAGAGCCCCTTTAGTAAGAAAATAAGCAATGTATGCAAGTTTAAGAGTTGCTTCTTTTGACTCTAGGCCATTAATCATAGACAGGTATGTGTTTGCAGCTATTAATCCTGATGCCACAATCCTGGAACACAGGAAAGTGCAGAGCTGACCTAGGTGTCCTCTATATGAGCTCAGATGCCTGCTAGCTGACAGGAATGGTGAGATACTCTGCAATGCTCTCCTTGTGATTCTGAGGGAGCTGAAACTAGAATCTTTAGAGTTACAAGTCACCTCTACCCTGGGGAGAGTGGAGAAATGGTTCTGTGCCATGTGGACAGATCTTACAAAGTGTAAGCTGTTGCTTGGACAACAGATAATGACAGGCAAGGAAGCAAACAGTTTGAATTTTCATGATTATATAGGCAAGTATTCTTTTTCTTCCTATTTCAAGAGTGCAGGATTCAGGTCAGAGGATGCTTTCCTATCAGTTGGCAATGACTTAAAGTTTAACGTGCAGTCACTATTGTCTGTCACAATGGGTCTAAGAATGGCCTCTGAAATCAGAAAGACTCATGTTTACATATGATTTTATCACTTATTTAATGTTTCTGCCCTTCATCATAAGTAGATATATTGACTACTAAGGAGTGATCTTAATTACTGGGCCTAAGAGTACAATACATGAAATCAATGCAAATAAGTTGAATTGATGAATTGAATAAATGAATTCAATTTTGACTGTTTGATAATATAAAAATAATAAAACTTAAGACAAGGTTATAAGAGCATTGCACAGGAAAAGAATGAGAAGTGAAATGGGAATTCTTTTATACTTCTATGAATGGGGATAGGAGACAGGAAACTGGGGAGAAGTGGTCTCAATGGTTTCTTCAGGACTCTCAGTCATTCCTGTGACTGTGTGCTTTGATTTACCACTGAGCCATCAATCCAAACTGTGATGTGTATTTTGGATGAGCAAATTCTACATTTGCAAATATTTACATACACACAGAGATTTTATTGTAAAAGGGGATATTAATATGGAGGTCTTTTAATCTTTACCAAAAAAGTTTCATACATCGTTGTCTAGCTACATATTTGTCTAAACAGTTTTTCTCCACTCCATTTTTTTTTAGATGTACATGTTACTCAAAGGTCAGTAATGAGAAGAACCTGGGGTCAAAGGTCAGTAATAAGATCCTGGGGATGTAGCCTTTATTTGATAAATCAGGAGCTATTAGTACAACACAAGAAATTATAATTTTATTGAAGGTAAAATAGGCTAATATTTAACGATTTTAAGAAATGTATCAATTAATGACTGTTTTGGTAAGAAAATGAACACTACACTTAGCATATTTCTACGTCTCTGTGTTCATCTGCAGATATCTATGAGAACAATTTTAGATGTCGAATTACAAAGCCAATAATTTTCTTTTTCTTTGTTTTTTAATAACTATTTTATTTATTATTTTAATTTTTGTTTATGAGTGTATTTCTTGCATTCATGTAAGTTCATCTGTGTCATGCAATGCCCATGGAGGTCAGAATAAGGCATCTGATTCCCCTGATATTGGAGTTAGGGGCAGTTGTTATGTCATGTGGGTGCTGGGAATCAAACCCAGGTCCTCTGCAAGAGCAGTCAGTACTCTTAACTGGTGAGCTATCTCTCCACCCCCAATAATTTTTAAGTGATTGTACCCATTTAAATTCCTAATAAAATGTTACATTTTTCCATTGGTATCCATCCTTGTAAAACTTACACAAAAATATAACTTTGTTGTTCCAAAAACTATAAAATGGAATATAACTCTGGAATTAGTTTAGTTTTTCCTACTGATTATTACTAAGTAATTCAAGTCAACATGTTTATGTTAATTAGCCACTTTAATTTCTTCTGTATTTGGGGGTATATTTTTTAATTTAATTGAATTTTTTGTATTTCATACAAAACATCTCAATCGGTCTTAATTTATCTACAAAAATCAGTAGCCTTTCTATAGACCAATAGCAAGCAATTGGAGAAAGAGTACATGGAAACCCTCTCATTCACAATAGCCTCAAAAAAATGTATATCTCAGAACAAACCTGACCAGAGACATTAAATATCTATACAATGAAATTTTTCACATTTTTAATTGAGTAGATATTGACAAATTGCATTTCAAACATATCTTGATAGGATTATCACCCAATGTCTATTATAAAGCCCAACTACAAATATATGCAGCATATTATTATCAATAATTTGGAGAATTGTCAAACTTTAGGTGGAAAACAATGTAATACAGTTGTTTATTTTGCTAGTGTGAAGCTAAATATTTAAAACACAACATAAAACTTAAATGCTTCAAGATTTTCCTGAAAATTCTGGGTCACTCATAACAAAAACACATGTTGTTTGCATTATATATACATGTATGTGAGAACACTTTCATACATACGTCACAGAGGAGAAAGGCACTGGACAAGATGGAAGAGACAGACAGACAGACCTCATGCCTTAAGTCATTCTGCTTTAGAAATCTTTCGAAAATCTTAGTATTTTTTTTTAGAAGGGAAGATGGGTCTCCACAGCCTAGTGATTATGACCAGGTGAAAAATGGCTTGCAATTTACCCCCACTAGGGCTGCCACACTACAGTGAAACACTGTTATAAATGAAAAGCCTCTATTAGCTTCAGTTGTTTGTGGCCTGTGCCTCACAACACTAATTATGCATCAGGCTAAATTGCATCAGGCTAAATTCACCTGAATGCTCTTGGTGACGCACAGTGCCTTTTCATTTTGGAACAGCACTGCAGTTACAATAAGCTTCAACTTTAACTCCATCTGTGAGAAAAGCATAAAGCAAGGCCTTCCCTGAAAGAGACAAGCATCTGTGGTAGGGCTGATGGTTGACCTGCAGTGCCATGGGCAGGTGCAGATGTTCATTAAGGAGATCCTGAGGAGGTGGCAATTAGCAGGAATGATTTCAAAGAGATACAGAAGCAGGAGATGTGCCATCCTTTCACGTTGACACCTGGACTACTGCTTCCTGATGGGACACAATGATGAACCCCAAGCTTCTGCTTTTAGAAATGAGCTCATCCAAGACAAGGATTCAGAAGTATGGTCAGAGCAATATAAATGCAAGCCCTGGAACAGGCCTCATATTGAAATGTTTCTTCACTTACAGAAGAAACTGAGATACAACATGAATAAAAATGTAAAATCAACTACACAGAATAAAACTAGCTCTACTGAAGTAACCTCTGTTTACTGATGTGATTGCCGCTAAAATTACCTTATTTAAAATAGTTTCCCACATCTAAAGGGAGTGAACTCTTTCAAGGAAATTACTCGTCTGTTACTTAAAAGTTTTGATGTGTTTTAAAAGATGATTTTGCTTATTAATTTATATTTCTTTAAAATCTCAGTGTTATTTTACAAGGAAAATTTATAGAGTAACTATATTTTTTGAGTTGTTACCTTCAAATAACAAAAGCAAGCAACTAATGTTTTATATTTTAGTATATGATGGATGGAACAGAATTAATAGTTAGAGAGAATGCACTATTGACCAGACACAGTGTAGAGAAAAATGATATGTTCTGTGCTTATATGAGTTCTATTATAAAGTTATCCTATGATCATTTTGTAAATGAAATACTGAAATCTCAGGGAATGTAAGGAAAACAGATTCAAGATTACATAAGAAATAAGCTATTTAATAGGATTTGAGTCCAAGTCTCCTTACATTTAAAGTATACACACTTACAAGTCCTATACATTATTCCCAAGATGTAACTTTAGGCATTATGTCCTTTCAGTTGTGCTCATTGTTTCAGAAGTAACTACTTCTCGAACAAGAATCTCATGAATTAAAAATTTTATTTTCTCCCAAATACAGTTTAAGAGTAGAAGATATACTTCCCTAAAATAACATGAATTTATTAAATCTTAATAAATTATTTCTATTTTATCTATATGAGTGCTCTGTCTGCATGGTTGTAAGTGCACCTTTGTGGACAATGTCCATGGAAGCCAGAAGAGGATGTTAGATCGCCCAGGAATGAGAGTTATGGAGAACAAGTTTTAGCTAGCATGTGGGTACTGGGAACCAAATCCTAGTGCTCTTCAAGAGCTCTTAACAGTTCAGCCATCCCTCCAGTCCTTATTAAGATTTTTCATATAAATTTCATAACAACTCACAAAATACTTAGAAATAATTTCATATTCCAATTTTAAAGGTGGGGAAATAGTGTTATACAACTAACACCTGGTGACTCCAAGGTAAGTTAGTGGAAGCATTGACCAATAAACCAGTCCTCCCTCATCCAGATCCTGGTCTCTTCCAGCATTAATCTGCTCAGAGATACTGCTGGAGGGATTTATTAGGTTATTGTTCTTCAGAGAAGCTACGATGTCTTCTTCATGCAAACTAGTATAGCACACACTTGCTACTGTTACAGGTTTAGGAGATATTGACCCATCCAAGGTAATCCTTTCTTTTATCTTGCTCTCAATCCTGTAGTTTCTCACTGAAACTACAGTATCAACATTACACTAGGCAGTCTTCTTACCAAAAAATGGCCAGGACAAGTAGGACCTACCCTAGTCATACTGGCCAAGAGACCAAGATAAAAAAAAAAAGACACCAAATTCTGGTAAGGATATGGAGAAAGGGGAACCCTCATTCACTGCTGGTGGGATTACAAACTTGTGCAACCACTATGAAAAGCATTGTAGAGACTTGAAAACCTTAAAAATGAATCTACCATATAATCTTGTTTATACCAGCCCTTGGCATATACCCACAGGACTCATCCTACTATAGAGACACTATTTTTTCTTTTGCGGTAACACATATTTTAATTGGGTACATTTGTCTTTTTGACAAAGTATGTATTCTTCAAAGTCTCATGGTATACAGAATACATGACATAATCATTTGTAGATTTCAAAACATTAATGTTTAAAATTTTAACAAAGAAATGAAGAATTTCAATATAAAAATATAATACCTAAAAAGCATAGTAATATTTTAAGTTGTAATATGTTAAAGTTACCTTGTCTGTGTCAGTATGCTTTGTGGTTTGGACCTGAAACCTTTCTCCTTAAGGCCCTTGTGTGGAAGATGTTACCCTTGATCCTCACTGCTGTAAAGTGGTAAGAACACTAAGCATTTATTGCTGCTCTTTCACAATAGCAAAGTAATGGAAACAACCCCAATGTCCCTCAACTGACAATAGAAAAAGAAAATGTAATACATTTACACAATGGAGTTCTACTCAGCAGTAAAGAAAATCATGAAGTATGTAGGTAAATGGATGGAACCGGAAACTCTTACACTAAGTGAAGTAACACAGACTCAGAAAACATGTGACATATATTTTCCCTCATTTGTGGATCCTTGCACCAAATCCTTATATGAGAGTATACATCCTGATGTAACCATAGGAGCCAGGAAGATGGAAAGGAAGGAAGATGGTAAAGCAAAAGAATGAACCTGAGAAGGGGACTAGTAGGGAATGGGAAAAATGGGAGTACTTAACTGGGGAGAGAAGAGAGGAAGGCTATACAAGGAACCATGGGGTAAAGGGGAAGAAGGAGTTCAAGGGGAGGGGGATAATAGGAGACAGGTATTATGGGGAAACTTTAACTGGGATAGAGGAGGGAGGTTAGGCCAGGAAGTCCAGGAGAGAGAGAAAGAGAGAGAGAGAGAGAGAGAAAGAGAGAGAGAGAGAAGTAAAGTTTAAGTGGCATGAAAAATCAGAGGGAAATATATTAGGTGAAAAAGCTACTGCAAAACACACAGGCAATGTCTGAACATGAGTGCATGTGTATACATTAAGGCTATGTAACAGGAAACAGAGTACCAAGCAGGAGAAACCTCCCTTTGAGCTGTTGGTCAGGATAGTCCAAGAGACTCCCAAAATGACAGAGGCTATTGACACAGCCCTGAATTACCTCCCACAACTTGAAGGTAAGACCCTATTACTGAAGACAGGACATACTTCAGACACAGGACTTGGAGCAATGGAGCTGGAACTAACTGGAAACTCCTCTATGAAGACTAGAGTTTATAGTTCTAGAGGATGCTATGTATACTGCTAAGGGAGAAAATGAATCAATGGTCCAACCCAGTTTTAATGCCTAATAACCACAACAATGACCTGCACAACAAACAGTAGTCTTGCATTTTTATCTTGGGGGTAATCAGCAGCTATCTACTTGGACTTAAAGCCCTCTAAATTGGAGGCAAATCATGGGTGGCACTGTAAACATAGCCAAATACACATGGCTGGAGAGGTTATAGATCATAGAGAAAGCCCCATGTCTGTCACATCCTAGACAAATGTAATTTCTTACTGTATGCTAAATATGGATCCTTATATTTACAGACAAGTATACCATTCACCACTCATCAAAGAAGCTTCTTTTTGCAACAGATAAAGAATATCACAGCATTCCACAACTGGTCACACACACAAATAAGTGTCTCAGAGATGCCCAGCCCTAATTGACATATCCACAGTGGAACCTCTACACCTAAGCTTCATAAAACATAGCAGAACAGAGGGTAGAAAGAATACTAATATATCCCTTAAGTCTCACCAGCACAGCTTTTTCATGTGACAGAGTGCAATGCACACAGAAAGCCACAACTGACCAATGTGTATAGAATAAGAGGCTTCAGAGTGTGTGTCCTTGGATAAGATTACTATATTAAATCCTACCCATGCTTCAGGGATGATTTAGAAAGAGGGAATGGAAAGATTGTATGAACCAGTTTTGGTGCATGAGCAAGAGTCTTTCAGGCCTCTGGGAACTTGCTCATATGGATTTACAGTAATGGTAACAGCACACACATCCAAGCAAACTGGATCAGACAAAAATTCCATCATAGAACAAGGTTTTGGGCAGCAGGCCCCAAGCATAGCCAAAGAACTATTGGCATCTGATTACTGCTAGATGAGGGAGAGTTGATCTTCTTTAAGGGAGTAATTCTAGATGAACTTGCACCGAGGGACATCTGGGTACACAAACAAATATGACAGAATTCAGGAAATCTGATGAGGGGGCTACAGGGGCATGGATGGAGGAGGCTGTCTAAATGTAATTAAGATGTATTGTATGAAGCACATAAAAATTAAATAAAAATATACATTGAGAGAAAAGGGTAAGAGATGGCATGACTTCTGCTAGATCCCCTGATGGGAGCTGCCTAACTATGCTTGGTTGACCCAAGGTGTTCAACTGGGACAAGTAGGAGAGGCAGAATGTCCCACTAAATTAAACACTGCTCTGCTTACTGTATGCAACCTTATCCTCTAAATGATCTCTGGGTTTTGCAAGTCCCGGGATCATTTGTATTCTACATTTAATAAGTAAATTAATACTTATGAAGGTCCTTTTGTGTTGGCACATTATTCACAATAGGCAACATACGGAATCAATATAAATGCTTACAATGGACAAATAGAAAAAGAAGATGCAGCATTTAGGGCTAGAGAGATGGTTCAGCTGGTAAGAGTGCTGACTACTCTTGCAGAGAAACTGGGTTCAATTCCCAGCACCAACATGGCCGCTAGCAACTGTCCGTAACTCCAGTTCCAGGGGATCTGACACCTTCTTCTGACATCCGTGAGCATTGCATGGCATGAGTGTAACTACCTACATGCAGAAATCACACTCATGCACATAAAATAAAAATAAGTAATATTTTAAGTAAAATAAAGAAAATGTAGCATTTAAACAACAATGGGATATTATTTAGCCATGAAAGACAATGAAATACCATCATTTGTGGCAGTGTATATCAACCAAAGGACATTTTGTTCGACAAAATAAGTCAGTCATAGAAAGAAAAGTACTGTATGTCCTTGCTTGTATGTAGAATGTACTTAAGATCTTCATCAAAGAAGTAGAAAATAGAATACTGGTTACCAGAATTTGGGGAGCGTAGGCAGAAGAGCAGAGTAGTCAGTTGGTGCAAAGCTGCAATTAGATAAGAAAAGTAACTTCTTTTTTTCTATTTCACATAAAAGTGACTATGGTTTACAATATTGTATTAAATAAGGAGAACAGATGGTCTTGCAAGTTCTTATTACAAAGAAATGATAAATACATCAAATGAGGTACATACTAAATACTAATAATTTACATAAAGTATACATGTATCACAATATTAGACTGCCCCATCAATATACACAGCAATTATATGAATGAAACTAAAAGAGCTTTGATAACATTCTTCCATGTACAGAATCTAATTAAATTCTGCACATGAAGAATATACATTTTGTTTTTATTTAAGGAATATTATCCATTAGTAATAATAAAGTAACCATTGACTAAATTTGTGTCATCTGGCCTCCAAAAGTCTGTATTCTTTTCCCCACATAATTCTTTTCTGTTTACTTAATGACCTTAGGCTACATAAACCTTAGTGGTAGAAATAACATCAGGAAAACATTAGGAGATCACACCTTTCAGGGTCCCAAGCTTCTTTGCAGCAAACAGCTCTTGATTTCTAAATGAGATCACTCATGGAAGGCCACTCAACAAAGCAGATATTTGACTCCTGATGAATATGACATGCTTTCAGCTGTAAGAATTAATGACAGACTTTTCTGATGTTGGCTGTATGTGTTCTTACGCATTGGTTAGTTGTCTCCTCTCTTTCCATTTGCTGTTGTAGGTCATGATCTTATTACAAAACCCACAAAACACTGTATTTTATGATAGAGTTCATTTCAGAAGCTCTGAGTAACTTGGTGAGTTTTGAATTTATTGTTGTAAAGATAGAAACCTTAAAAAAAAAAAGGGGTGGGATGGAAATGTGCAGCAGAGAAGCTTATTGTTTCTTGATACTATGTCCCCTAAATGCAACTCGGTCTTCCATGCAACTCAACAGAACCTACCTCTAATGAACTCTAAGACAACATCCCATAACACCACTTATAAGGAATTTCCCTGCATGGTAATCTTCTTTGACCCTCTACTCCTTGATCATATTTATTACTCTATAATTTCTGCCTCTGAAATTATATAGCTGCTTACCATCCTTTATTAAGAAACCAGACTTTCTCTGCCTTAATCAGTTACTGTCCATTCATATTTTTATTTTCTGTGTATTTTCTTTCCCTGTTTCATCCCAGAAGCATTACACGAAGTAGTCTTTCAAAATCCATTTTTCCACTCATATTGATTCTGAAAAAGGGAAGGATAAGGTTCCCAATTTTGTGAGGGCTTGCATCATCATTTCAGAGATAGTTAATTCAAGTATAAAATTAGAGTTTAACCTCATAGTCCACAACAGAAAAGCAGAAAGGTGTTAGGTTACATTTGGTTACTTTTGTACACAAAAGATGAATGACCAGAATCTGAGAGTCAGAGAAAAGTTTAGGTAAAATATAAGCTAATGTTTCCAATTTCACCAATGGGGAAATTATGATGTATAACTTAAATCACGGTGGGCATGAAGGCTGTGAACATTTATCAGAAGGAAGTGTATGAATATGGCAGTGTAGCCATTGGCCTGCGGTCTCACTGAAGTTCACTCTAACTTTAGATTAAGAACCACACAACTGGTACTTCGGTCAAGACTCAATGCAACTGGCTTGTACCACATGTTCACCACATAGTTTAAAAAGCACGTTAAATAACACATAATTATCATCAGCTCTATTTAGCTGTTTTATGCATGTTTAGCAAGCATGTTAAAATTTCAACCTTTATTTATATCTGTGTGTATGTATGTATGTATGTATGTATGTATGTATGTATGTATTGTAAACACACAAATATGTTTTAAAAAGACCAGAATATAATGTGCAAACATCTGACTCTAATTTTTTTTAAAAATAGACTTTAAACTTTTAGTTTTAAAATTTTGAATCTTCACACATTTAATTAGGTTTAAACTTTTGAATCATAATACATTTTTCTTGAAATTCACTTGCTTCCATACAATTAATGTTGTTCAAATATAATATATTACCAAACAATAATCTTTTTTCAAATGGAATATGCTAATTTTTATTGTTGATAATATCTCATTCTGAGTCATTTGATGAGTTAAATTAAACTTCTTATCCATAGATATTTGAACTCGAAAGATTATGAGGTTAGATAGATTTTATACTAAGCTGAGCAAGTGAAAACCAGAGAAAGGAAGATATACCTCTGTGCTTGGATGATAAATGATCATGCATCTAAAATGTTATTACAATTTCTCTGAATCACGAAACATAGCTAATATAATTAATCATGAAAACACACCAAAGCTGCTGAAGGGAAGAAAGGACAAAACTTTGAACTCAGCAATACCCCAAGGCCAAATAAAAGGGTGTTTATGATGTAGCTTTACCTTCATTGTTTCCAAATGGCTTTATATTCTTATTTAAAGACAGTATTGTTATACTCCATAACAAGAAACTATATTATACTAAAATAACAGGACAGATTTAAGCAAAATCTGCAGGAAATTCTACTATGACAAGCACAGGAGAAGGTGCTCAATGTTGGGACACTGTTAGACACAAAAATGCAATCTTAATTACTCACTAATAAAGTCCAATGGAGGCTGAACACACAGGTGTTAACAGTAAACAAAGCTGTTCAAATGATTTCTATGACAGAATGTAAGCATTAGTATAATTTCTAACTAAGCAAAATTGAACTATGAAAATTTATAGAAGCTTAAGTCTATCTTAAGTAAGGGCTCAATGAAGTCATCATGTGAATGAAAATCTTTGCAACATCTTTAAATCCTAAGTGGCCCAGAGTGAATTTCTGATGGGGAAAATTCAAATTCGGGAAGCTTCACCCCCAGATGAGAAGGAAAGGAGTCCACTCCCAGTCCCAACCTGAACAGGTTTCCATTGCATGGCAAATCATGGATCCAGACTAGTAGGTTGATCACCATGAGTGTTTAAAATAAGAGACATAAAGTAGCATATTTAAAGCAACTAATTTAACACTCACAAAACCAGTGGGTCAAAAGAATGTAGAGGTAAATCTTTAGTCATATAAGAATTTAAATACTGACTAATATGCAGTCATTTTCATTCTGTCTTCATTATTCAGATAGACAAATTTCTTCAAAAGTCATAAATAAATTTTATTTATTCAAGAATATTTATTCTGTTTCTGCTATTGCACAAATTACCAATTGTGAAATAAAGACAATATTTCATCAGGCTATCTGCGTAAACTCCTATCCTCACTCTCAGAGATCCTAATCATCCATTTATCTATCATGTGGGGAATTTAGTATTCATAATATTTGGAGTAGAGGTTTCATAATAAAGTTTTCTCTTACCTTCGATGCAGGGAAGTGTTTTGTTTTTTATAAAATTCTCTTACTACTCAGCTATAGATTAAGTTACAGATGACACAAGAATATTTAGGGAATTCCATGAAATTGAAAGGGTCATAATAATTCACATTAGCCATGGGAATTTAGACAATTCACCTAAGTCACATATTATTCAGCTTTGTCTCCTGAAAACTAAGAATAATAATGTCACCCTTCCCTTCCAATGAACACTGTGGCTAATGAATGACAGTGTGCATATAAAGTGTTTCACCTTACTCCTGGCTCAGTGTAGGCACACTAACTCTGATATGCTCCCTTAAATATAGTCCTGGCATGAAATTTCATTTCATTTTTAAATAAATGATTTAAATTATTTACTATATCTTTTGATTTTTAAATATAAGGCCTCATACTAAAGCCCAGGGTGGCCTGGAACTCAACATGTCCCCCAGACTGGCCTTGAACTCATGGCAATTTTCCTATCTCAGATGCCTCAGTACTAGGATTAAAGGCCTTTAAGCCACAACAACCAGCTTGAAATTTTATTTATTAAAAATATTTATTCTGTTTCTGCTATTGTACCAGTGACCATAGTAGATGCTGGAGATAGGTATGGGAAATACAGATGTTGTTCAAGTTTTAAAGTTGCTGACTGATTACTGCTGGATGAGGGAGGGTAGATTTTCCTTAAGATCTCTAGTTAGGCTGACTTGACTCCAGTGGATGAACTTGCATCGAAGGACATCTGTATATACATGCTTTACCAGGTAGAACTTGACACGTATGATGGAAGGCATGGTTTGGTTGTAGGGGCTATGTGGGGGTATGGATGGGGGAGGTGGTCTAAATCTGATTGAGAACTATTGTATGAAATGCACAAAAGCTCAATAAAAAAGTGAAAAACATTGAGAGCTATGTACAGACCTCCAGAACAAGTGTGTCCTGTCTTTAAAAATTAAGACAGGACATTGTTCTCTACAAATGTCATGCTCTAAAACTGTGAAATCCAGTTATTAATGGAAAGAAACAGTTACAAAAAAAAAAAAAGACAAGGGGTCACCTAATGTTTCACATATGTATAGCTGCCCTTGGCTACATGCAGCCTAAGTTGCCAAGTTACTGGTTAGAAAGGTCTGTGCCTATGGCTTTCAGGCTTTTACTGAGAATCCATTCTTTCTTCTCTGATAATGAAGGTTCATAGGAAAAGCTGGTCCCTTGGGGATGCAGTCTCTCCTGAAAGGCAACTTGTTCCCATGTAAAGATTAGTAACCTGACCCACCAGTCAGCAAAATATTCCAACTTGCAAGAATGCTAACAATGGCAGAGAGAAGAGAGTCAAGATGATGATCTCATTTCACAAAAGGAATATGAAAGATTTTAATGTTGAGTTGACTTGCTCCTTTAGCCTGATATATATTCAACGAAACCAATTATTTACTCACTGCTAAGTGGTAATCAGTAAAATTCTCTGACAGACCTACAAAACAAGCATTTGCATCAAGTGTAGCCTCTTGAATTGCATTTGTCTTTTCTAATTACAAAGTACTGCAGCCTAGCATAATTTGCGGTCTTGATGGTATTTTGAATGACTTTGTCACAGAACCTAAATTATATGTTCAGTCTCTTTGAATATAGTCTAGTGGAAATTATTCTTGAACTCACAACCTACAGACTGAAAGCATTGCTGAGAGAATGTATTTCTAAACACAAATATAGTCCATTGGGATAAGGCTTACAGCAATAACATGATGCACCATGGCAATCACAAGGGACAGTGTGGAAAAGTGCTGCATAGTGGATAACTGGAACTAATTTTCTCTATGTCCAGAGTACTCATTACCTTTATTTGGAATCTCTGTATAACAGAACTGAGCATATCACAAAACATAAGAGACTACGAATCATGTATGTACCTGACTCCCACTCAGTAACTAAGAGTAGGAAAATAAAATAGCCCTATAACAGGACATTGTGCTTTTGGAAACAGCTAATGGATAAAATGTCTCTGACAGAAGTTATTGTTGCTAATTCCTTGTATGACAAGTTTATAGTAAAAGCAGGTTATGTGATCCTCTGCTCGGCCACTGACAATGTACTTGGGTCGGAGCCTCTTACTGGACACTCTGTCTCTTGAGTTAAGGGAAAAGTGGCACTACCCATATGTTTCCTGTGCCCTAAAGAAGATAAAAGTGGCAAACCCGCTCCCTCCTAAATTCTTAAATAATAATAACATCTTATCATTACTAAAGGTAATTAAAATTAATTAAAACTACAAATTAAATGCACTAAAAATTAGAAAGGATCCCTACAAACTAGCGAATACCTCTCTTAACAAAAATGTATTGAATTAATCTTAGAATATTTAAATTAGACTATTAAAATTTGTGTTTATTGCGATATTACTGCTTCAGACTATATTGGTCAAATTTTCATTATGGTTCACTTTCAACTCCAAAAATTCCAATTTTACCTTAATTGGAACTATGATTTATTGTTTATTTTGATGAAGCAAAATATTAATTTGGCATTAGAAATGCATAAGAGGATAGGCATTGCTTGGTACCCCATCAAAACCTCCTCAGACTGTCAACCTGAGGATACCAGCAAGGAGACATGAGTAGGAACAGCTACAGGAGTCCCCACAGGAGTGGTCATTGGCATGCAAGCAGAATGAGCTCTTTAAAAAGAAAACTATAGTAGAGAAATGTATTAATATTCTCTCTGCCCCTCACCCCTATGCCACTGTTTCCTGAGCCTGAGGTGAATATGTTGCTTTGTAGATTTATCACTTGGGGTTGGGCATCTCACAGACACTAATTCTCTGTGTGTGACAAATTGTGGAACTCTGTGATAGTCTCCATCCATTACAAAAAGAAGGTTCTTTGATGAGTGCTGATAGGTATATTTTTCTGTGATATAAGGATGCATATTTAGCATACAATAAGAAATATGTTTGTCTAGGGATGTGGCAGACATAGACGATCTCCAAGATCTATGACCTCTCTAGCCATGTGTTTTTGGTTATGTTTACAGCATCACACATGAGTTCACTCCCATTGAACTCTTTTTATATCTAGTTATATAGCTGTTTGATTACTCCAAAGATAAAAGCATAACGGTTGTACCAACAGAGATAGTTTTCTATGTCAGTCATTAGCGTCTTCCCTTCAAGTTCTGAGAGGCAACCAAGGACTGAGGCAATGGCCTGTGCTACTTTTGGCACCTCTTGAACTACTCTAATCAACAAATTGAAGGGATGTTTCTCCTGTCTAACACTATGTTTGTTGCTTGGTATATAGTCTTCAACTATACACATACATACATAATGTATTTTCAGTAGACTTTTGAAATAATAAATTTCCCTCTCTTTTATCACATCTCAAAAGCATTATTTATCTCAGCTCTCTTTCCAATTGAATAACTCTCTGTCCTCACTTCCCAGTTACATATCTCCACTTTCCATTTCCTATGTGATCTCATCTGTCTCCTGCTATCCCCTTTTTGGGCTCCTCCTTCCCCTTTACCCGCATGGTTCCTTTATTTTCCCGGATCCTGAGGCTACATCATGATATATATTCACATATAAGAATTTGGTGCTAATATCCATAAATGAGACAGAACATATGCAGCTTGTTTTACGGAGTCTGTGTTACTTCACTTGGTGTATTATTTTCTAGTTCCAATCATTTGTCTTCAAATTTCATCATTTTGTTTTTCTTTACCACTGTGTAGAACTCCGTTGTGAAATGTACTGCACTTTCCTTATCCATTCATCAGTTGAGGGACATTTAAATTGTTTCCATTTCTTAGCTATTGTGAAGAGTGATAACAAACATGGCTGCACAGTGATCTCTTATTTAAGATGAGTCCTTCAAGTATACGCCAAGGAGTGGTATAGTCAGATTGTGTGGTAGATTTAACTTACAGCAATGGTGACAGCATGCACAATATTATGCAAACTCAAACCAGACAAAAATCCAGCATAGAAGTGTTAAAATGTGAATGCTAAGGACTATTGTCAAGTGATCCCTTCTTGGTAATGGAGAGCTGGTTTTCTTTAAGGGAATATTACTAGATAGACTAACCAGGCTCCAGTAGATGAACTCACATGAAGGGATATCTGGGGACACAAACTTGACTTGCTAAGCCTTTACATATGACAGGATGCATGAAATCTGGGGGGGGG
>NW_008345075.1:865735-877456 GCF_000622305.1 Nannospalax galili
GTGAAGATAGGGCAGAGGGTCTAAATATGATAAAGACATATTGTATGAAATGCAAAAAAGTATTCCATAGCAAATTTTAAAACAAGTTATATTTGTATTATTGATAATGAAACTAAAATAACATTGTTTATAATGGAACCAGTTGGGTTCAGGCTTGTGTCTTGGCGCCCTATGTTCTCACGATGTGAGATAATATCTAAATCCTACATAATGCTACTTCTCAATTATATCTTATTTAATATGTACATTGTAACTTACATCATTGTGTTACAATAAGAAAAATCAATCAGATATTATCATGCACTGCAATTTGGGTGCACTGTGCAATGGTAACAAACCCCTACCTTAGAAATTTTGCATTCTACATTGTAAATACAGTTACAAATAAAGAATGGGTGATGGGTTTAGTTATTAATGTTTATTTTACTCTTAATGGAAATAATTGTATCTTTGGCTGCATCAATTATATTTCTGTACCAGGAAATTTAGATTTATAGTTTTTGTACACATTTTTGTGCAAAATTCTTTTCATTTATGGCATGTTCAACATGGTATAATAATTGGCTTTTTGAAGAAAACAGATATCCTAGAAGATGTAACTTTGAATATATTTTCTCTACAGAAATATACAAGACATCTAAATCTAAGCTTTGTGGGACTAGATACTTCTTATGATCAGATCACTGAAAATATAGTGACTGGATTTCAGGTTACATTCCCAATGCACTTACAAATCTAAGTGTTGCTCTTGCTTCTTTTCCCATTGTGACTATAACCGTGCTCTTTCTTTTCTGTGCAGTCTGGAAAATCTGACTAACCTATGAGCCTCTGATGTAAAATTTCTCTAAAAGGATGTTTTCTGCAGTTATTAAGGAAGAAGAAAAACTTTTGTTATTCAATGAGTTTAGAAACAATTAAATAAAAAAAGCTAAGCAGGTGTATTTTCAAAAGAGTGTCTCATATACTAACAACAGTATAATAATATAATGTCTTGGAAAAATGCTTTAGAATGACCAGCAATAAGGAAAATTGTGACTAAACAGATTTTTTTAAAGGAAGACTATCTCTATTACATGCCCACTATGGATTGTAAAAGATTCTGAATATTTTAAGCCTGTATTGGTCTACATAGAAAAAATTTTTTAAAAGAAAACATTTTAAATGAAAGAATATAGTCTCAGAACCACCCAAATGAAATGTTTAGAAAAATCAGCTACCTTAAACCAATTATAACTTATAAGCAATGTCCCCAAGCTTTCTCTATATTTTATACTCAGAATAATAATGTAGCTTATTTGTTAAATGTGTGTCTCAAACCACATCACTTGATAGTATCATCTGAAAATATCTACATTTTGATGGCATGATCAGAAAAAATACAGATAACTGATAAATGAGATAGAGAGCGAGAGAGTCTATAAAACAAGAGACAATGATATGACAAAATTTTCAGTAAACAGAAACTCAGTCATAGTTCAAAAATCCTGGAGAAAACTATTGAAATTCTGTAAGACATAATTTACATGATTGTTGGAATATATTCATTATATTTTATTATTTTTATTTTTTATGTGTATGAGTATATTACCTGCATGTATGTGCCTGTGTCATGCAATGCCCAAGAAGTTCAGAAGGGTATGTCAGATTCCCTAGAACTGGAGTTACAGACAGTTGTTAATTGTCATGTGGGTGCTTGAAATTGAATCCGGGTCCTCTGCAAGAGCAATTAGTGCTCTTAACCACTGAGACATCTCTCCAGCTCCTATATTCATCACTTTAATATAAAACACCTTACTGACTATATAAATAGCCCAGTAGTACATAGGAAGGTTATAGGAGACCTCATCCCTGTCTTTAAGTTTAGGCCACCACTTTGGAAGCAGACAAGTTGCAAGAAAACAGATGTAACAGCCATATATTTACTTGAAAAAAAAGTCAACTAAAAACTGTTCAATCATTCTTTGGGTGATAAATATGTGCACGATGCAGGACTAATCAAACATTTCTATCTGAAATTGAATTATATCTTACATATGGCTCTCTGTCCTTCCTTCAGTGTGGAAAACTTTAACAATGAAGAGTCAGCAAAAAAGAAAAGTCAGCAAAACTGAAAACCAAAGATACTTAATCCTCAGACAGGATCCCTGGCCTCTGAGACATTGAGAGTTAGCTCTGCCCATGGTGATGCTAGCAGGTAAGGGGACTGAGGTTTATCATAAGGCATCTGAGCTTAAATTCCAGCCAGGCTTTAAATTCAAGTTGAATAGTAACAGTGAGAACTTTGACAAATAAATTTCCCAATCCTGAGCTCTGGTTTCCTATAAGATTTGTTTTATAGTCATTTATTTCTATAGAATTATAAGAAAATTGACTTGTGCCTCAGTAAGGAACTTTCACATCCAGAATTAACTAAAATAGCACTATAACTAACCTGAATGGGAGCTCTCATCTGTTTCTTAAATTCTTCACTTAAAACTGAGAAAGAATTGACCAGTATCTAGACCAGATGTACCCGATCAATGAGACATGAAGGATGGCTAGTCTGGACGGGCAGCACATATGCTTCATAGACATGAACTTAGGTTTTATCTGTGGGAAGGAACCTACATGAAAAAATTTCACTATACAATCCAAAAGTCATTATCCACTATAAGAGCTAAATAGAAGTGATCACTCAACACCGAGTGCCATTTCAGCTTCCAGAAGAGGAAGAGTTTTGCTGCTACAGTCTGTCCACAAGCCAAGTACTCTTTAAAGTCCCCGAAGCCCTAATGATCCCGAACATGAAAACATGCATTATATGCTGCCAAATTCACTAATGACCGCAAAGCAAATAAGAGGAAAATGAGAGTGCTAAAGAAACCTGACCTGAATTTGGATCCCTGCCAGGCTTTCAAGGAGTGCCAAATGGTTTTTACACAGGTCACACCTGCTTAATTAGCAATAATAGGAGCTTTGGGAAGTTCAGAGGGAAATTAAATAGTTACAGATAAATGATCTAACAATTTTGTCTCAACCAGGGAAGGGACAGGATGAAATTTAATAACATGATCACAAATGGAATTGCAGGTTAACGACCTTGCACTTTGGAATTTAATGGAGCACACATAGTACCAGGCTGAAAGTAAATGGGTTGTCAAATGCAAATGCTGTAGTGGCATTTCATAAATAAATTATTATAGCCCTAATTGCAACTAAATTGCCAGGTTTTAATATGACTTGATATTTAAGTCGCAAGTGGCTTGCCGCCTGGTTCTTGCCTAAACTGGTAGCAAATAAAACTATATGACTCAGCTAAACTTCTTCAGAATTTACTAAAAACTTTTCTATGGTAGTGAAGATATAATGGAATCCCAACTCTACAGATAGGGAATAATTTTTCACCCTTTGTATTTTGATAATTCTTTAAAAGGAAAATGACACCACAGGGAACTGAGCAAATTCAACTCCTCCTGCATCTCCAGACATATTGTTGAATCTGTTCTGACCTTTTCCAGAATGATTTTTTTCAAAATTTTAAGGAACACTTATGATATGCAATTTGTGTTGTAATTTATTTGGACAATTTCATACATGTATATAATGTATTTTGTTAAGCTGCCTTCTCCTTTCCTTTCATATGCTCCTACTGTGATAAACCCCTTCTTTATTCCAAACTGTCCCCTCCAAATTTCGTGTCTTTTTTTGGAACATTCTGAGCTTACTTTTCTTAGGGTTCTTACTTAGGGTTCTGAGCTTACTTAGGGTTCTTACTTAGGGTTCTTGCACAAGCATGGTTGAGGTGTTGTTTACTAGAACGTGGACAATAACCAGTGACTATACCCCTTGAAGAAAACAACTCCCCTCCCTTTCCTGAGAAGCCATTAATCATAGGTGGGTCCTCATGGAGGCTTGGGGTTTCCCAAGCACGTCTCTTGTCCATGACACAATGTTAACAGGCCCAGTATTGGTCAGGCCTTGGATAGGTAGTCACAGATGCTGTGATTTCATGAGAGGAGCGGCTATGCTATGTGTACTAGACAGAATTTTACAATTGTCCTGCCATTGCAGTCATGTCATTTCCTTTTCCATGTTGTTCCATGAGCTTGTTGGGGTGATATAGGGCTTCAGTTTAAGACTGAGAATTCAACAGTCACTTATTCTCAAAGCACTGACCAGTTGCATGTCTCTATATTAACCACTGCCCATTGCAAAAGGAAAATTGTCTGACCAAGACTGAGAGCAACATTAAGTTTTGACATAAACATATAAAAAACAGTTTGAGAACTCATGCTTTCATAAAAACAGTAGTAGTAGGTTATCCCCTAGGGATGGTGACCTGCCCAGCCCTGGAATTTTTCTTGTTTTCTTTAAAGATTCATTTCTCTTTGTTTATGTGTGCATGTACCTGGGTGTATATATGTGTATCATATATGTGCAGGTACTCACAGAAGCAAGAAGGATATGCTCAATCCCTTAGACAGGGGTTGTAGGTGATTGTGAACTGTCCAATGTGGATGCTGAGAGGCAAACTCCAGTCTGTTCCAAGCCATGGGCTTTTCACCAGGTTTATACTACCAGACATTAACTCCCTTTTGTGGACCAGACATGAATACAAACACCAAATAACAGGTTTCTACTGTAATAGTCATGACACTATTGTACCACTGAGCACATCTTGCCTAGAGTCAGAATCATGGCACAAAGATTATACAGCTGGCTGAAACTTGATGAATTTTCTACCATAGCACCATGCATAACAATTCTGGTACTGTGAAAACTAGACAGTAGGAAAGCTTCCTCTGTGTCCTGCCAATAAGGTGCATGATGACTCCAGAAGTAGGGAATACCTATCTATTTCTAGAGGACAACCAAGAGATATGGCAATGACCTGCATTCCTTTGAAATCCTGTCGGGCTTTAAGATAAATGACTCATAGGGAGGTATAACACACTTGGCACTTGGAATTTCACTTAATGAATGAACGCTCTGGAAGAGCATCATCCATGCAGGGATTCCCCCATTCATATTCCACTTATTTTTCTTTATTTTTTGCTAAGTTATTGTGAATGTCTTACAATATGTTGTGACTGGATTTATATTTTCCTTCCTGATGTATGATCTATATTCCCCTAGTACCCTGCAAACTTTTATGTATATGTGTGCATGTACTTCCCCACATCTATGCTGGGATGTTGACTTTCTTGAGTTTACGTGGGATTTGTACATGCTGTCATCATGGCTTTGAGTTCATATGAGTGTCTAGCCAGCTGACACCTTTTTCCTGTACATTTTACTAATTTCAGCCATGATTTTAGTTAATTCTCTCTGCTGTTTTTTTACTTTGATGTTTTTACTTAGTTAATTCTCTCTGCTTGTTTTTTACTTTGATGTGTTCTTGTTTTACCAAGTTCTTATGGTGCATCATTAAATCATTTATTTGAGCATTCCATGATTTTTTTTAATATAGGCATATAGATCTATAAATTCCTCTCAAGAGTACCTCATAATCTTATACATTTTGGTATATTGTGTTTTCACTTTTATACAGTTCTAGAAACATTTTTATTTCCTTTATGATTTCTTTAATGGTCTGTCATTTTTAAGTTTGTTGTTTAATCTCCATGAGTTAATATATTTTCTGTGGTTCTTCTTGCTATTGATTTCGATCTTTATTCTGTAGAATAATAGTTATTTCAATTTTCTTATATTTGTTAAGGACTACTTTGTATCCTTATGTGTGATCTAATAAAGAGAAAGTAGAGAAATTTCTAACTGCTAATGAGAAGAATGTATGAAGATACTGGAAATGATTCTGGCTAGTGAGGAGGGGAATATGTGTCCTCTTACCTCACAGATAGGATCCATGAACTGCAGTAGGGATTGTCCTGGGTAGAGGTGGGGGCTGTACATCCTCTGAACTCATGAATGTAGTCTGCTTTCCGCTGAAGGAGGAACCAGAGACAGGCACAAGGGTTCTGAGCCTCTGTCCTCACAGATGTAGTCTGCATGGTGTGTATAGGGGGAGAGGGGGTATGTATAAAGTCCAGGGTGAGCACAAAGGTCACAGGACCTCTGACCATATAGGCAAGGTCAAAATACTTAAGTTTCACAACTTTTCCATTCAATTGAATGAATAAGAAAATGTCTCAATTACTTCTTTGACCCATTCATCATTCAGGAGTGTGTTGTTTAATTTCCTTGAGTTCATGTAGTTATTAAAGCTTCTTTTGCTGTTGATTTTAAGCTTTATTGGGTTGTGGTCTGATAGGACACATGGGATTATTTTTTAATATTTTAGTTATTATTTTTATTTTATGTGAATGAATGCATGTGTGTTGGTGCAATGCCTGTGAAGGTCAGAAGGCATTGGATTGGCCTGGAACTGGAGTTACACATGGTTGTTAGCTACCATGTATGTGCCAAAAATCAAACTTGGGTCTTCCGCAAGAGCATCCAGTGCCCCAGTATGTTGCCAATTTTAGAGAAACTTCTTTGGCTGCTGAGTAGAAAGTGTATTCCTTGGTGCTTGAGTGGAATATTCAGTTGATGTCTGTTAGATCCATTTGATGTATGATTCTATTTAATTTGGGTGTCTCCTTGCTTATTCTTTGTCCAGTTGACCTATCTGTTTGAGAGAGTGGGGTACTGAAGTCACATACTATTACTGAGTTGGGATTAATATGTGTTTTAAAGTCCTACAGTAATGTTTTTATGAAATTTGGGTGCATCAGAATATGGTGCATATATGTTCATGATTGTAAATCTCTTTTGTGTTCAGTTGTTTCTCTGATCAGAATGAAGTTACCCTCTTTAACACTTCTGATTAGTTTTAATTTGAAATCTATTTTGTCAGATATTAGAATTACAACACCTGCTTGTTTCTTACTTCCATTTGTTTGGAATATTGTTTTTCCCATCCTTTCTCGCTATGGAAGCACCTGTCCTTGAAGGTGAAATGTCATTTTCAGGAAAATGCATGGAATTTCAGATGATCAGTTTAAGTAAAATATGAGGCAGGCTGATACAAGCTGTATTGGCTGTTTCTGCTCAGACATGGATTCTAGATTTTAAACTGTAGAAGTAAAAGAAGGATTATGTGGGAAAGGAAGAGAGTTGAAGGAGCAGAGTGTAGAGACAAGGGAGAATAGTATACAGTGAATATGATCAAAATATATCATATTTAAGCATGAAAATGTCAAGTGAAATTCATTATTTTGTCTAATTAAAATACGCTCTTAAACTAATATGTATTTGGGGCTGAAGAGACAGCTCAGGATTTAAAGGCATATGCTGCTCTTTTAGAGGACCCAATTCAGTTCCCAGCAACCACATAGAGTAGCTCCCATTCACAACTACCTGTAACTCAATTCCTGGGGATCTGATGCTCTCTTCTGGACTCTACAGGCACTAACACATGTGGTACACAGGAAAAATAATCGTAAAAATAAAATAAAAATAAATTAACCTTAAAAGTTAAATAAAATACTATGTGCTAAATAATGTTTGAATGAGGAAGGAAAGAAAACAAACTTAATTCCTTGCATCTCACACTCACTCACTATAAGTCCATACGCAATTAAATAAATGAATATTTATTGACATTTACTTTAGAGATTACCCATTGTAAATATTTCTGAAGACATAAACAAGTAAGTTACAGTATTTGCCCTCAAATAAAATAGGTCTGCATTTACTAAGAAGAATACCCACATAAATGTAAGATGATGTTTGCCCTGAAAACTATATGGACACTGAAATTTTAATTGTACTATTATTTCACAAGAATGATCCTTGCTTCATATATGAAGAAACTCACACACAAAGACTATAGAGAAATTTACTTGGTCCTCTCTAGTGATAAATGACAGTCCTTGGTTTCTGACCCATATTACTCGGCTCCAGAGCATATTTATAAAATAGCAGTAATGTTTTAGGTATGAATATACACTAATGTTCAAGGAGGCAAAGGGTATTGAGTCTGTCATGTTGTGTTGGATCAAACAGCATCAGAGCAATAGTGATGCCTCCATGTGTAGGGAGAGTTTGATGGAGAAAGAACTGATGAGTGAAGAGAGTCAGTGCAGGGTAAATATTAAACTTGGAGTGGCAGATCTAAAGGCTCATGTGGAACACATGACCGAGTAAGCCACAGACTCCAATAATGGAGGATTTTAATTCATGGTACAGACATCTTCAGATGTTCTTGGTACTTATATCTGATGCCTGAATTCTCTGGATATAAGGCATATCTATAAATAGCTACGTAGCTAATTCAGTGTCCATTTATTCAACATTTAGTTCTCCCAAAGTCGGTCATACAGTTTCTCAAGTAAGGTCCAAGCATCAGGTGAATGATGTCTGCTGCTTTCTTTGTGTGATCCAGCACACACCTGAAACCTACAGAGAACGCAGCCAGCATAGCAAGAAAGGGCGGATCCTGGAAGCTTTGGCACTCTGTTTTGCCAAACTGTCACTTTTAGGCTTTCTATGTTCACTAGCTCTTGGTATGTTCACATGTCAGCTTCAGTAAAGGCCCTGGATAAGCCACAAGGGAAAACACTTAGGACCCATTTCATCCCCTCGTATCCTCCTCCATTTACCATGGCACACAAAATTGAGAATAAAAGCTGTTTTGTGCATGATTATTTTATTTAACCAGGCATTTTATCCAAATATTGGAGTGAATGATGGGACTAGGTCTTGCCTTTATCAGTTATAGAACAACTTTTGTGTAAAGAAAACAGGTAAGACCTCACATAGGCAGAGTGTCAAGCAGGGGGCTGCCTCTGTTAGAACTGGATTTCTGCACTAGTCTCTGATCAAATTCTACCTAGCTAGAGGCTGCACACAAAGAAAAGCACAATCCCATGGGCTCATTTTGTTGCACTAGAGAACGCAGTCACCAAAGGGAAGGTTCTGACTCGAAGAAAGCCATGGGGATATTTGAATACTTCAGAATGATTAACTTAAAATTTTAAGCAAGGAAAGATTTATCCGAAAGACGGTGGCTATTTCAGGGTCCTACATAAATGAAAAATTTTAAACATAGAATGTCAGAATTACTGCCAATCATATCTTGCAACAGCAGCAAAAGCATTATGGCCAAAATTTGTCTGTTTTACTGGGTGGCAATCAAGGTTAGTCATCCATCCTAGTGAATCTTTTTGTTTGTTTGTTTTGTTCTGTTTTGTTCTTGAGTCAGGGTCTCTCCAGCTGGCCTGGAACTTATTATGCAAACCAGTCAGGCCTGGATCTCACATCCACCTGCTTCTGCATCCCAAGCCCTGGGATTAAAGGCGTATGCCACCATGTTCAGCCATCCTATCTAATTTTAATTTCAATCTAGGAAGTGATTATTACTGTGCTTTCACATTCTGCATGAGGAATCTGAAACTCAAAAGAATTAAGTGGCATGCCTTTGTGGCAAGAAGCAGAAGGTGCTTGAGTTAATCCTGCATTTTTCTGATATCTGGGCTGTTAAAATAATGTGCTATCACTAGCACTCATCCATTAATTCACATTAGTACGTAAAAGGGGAATATCTGCCACATGACACTGGGGTTTTATTACAAGCCATGCCATCATTTGCAGATTGGGAAAAGCCTAAACCCACTTGCTAAAACATTTTCCTTGGGCTTAAGACTATTTTGATTTTGAACTTGTTGGATTTTTTTTTTTTAGCTTTTAAAATTTCGTGCATTTTCCATTCACATTCGGACCCCTCCCCCTTCCACTGTGTCTCTCCCTCTTCCATTGCACCCTCCCCCCTTTCACTGAACCCTATGCACTCTGCTGTACATACTGAGTCCTATCCATTCAGGTGTTTGTAGCAAAATGTCCTTCAGTGTAAACGCATCCACTGGAGTCCACTCAGTCCATCCATGTCCAACACTGGATTTTCTTTAAATTATTGTTTTTAGAGAGGGTGTATTAGTCACTTTTCTGTTGCTGTGATAGAAACACTGACCAAAGCAACTTATAGAAGGAAGAGTTTATTTGAGTTTATGGTTCCAGGGGAATTACAGTCCATCATGGCGGGGAGCCATGGTAGCAGAAGGTGGCTGGAGCAGGAGCAGAAGCCAGGCTCTACATCTTCAAGCAGGCACAGGAAGCAATAGAGCAACTGGAGATCCGGCAAGGCTTATGAACTCTGTAAGCCCATCCCTAGTGATGTGCTTCCTCCAGGATAGCCACATCTTCTAAGACCTCCCAAAACAGCACCATCATCTGGGGACAAAGTGCCCAAATACTTGGAGAATATGGGGGACATTTTCATTCAAACCACCACAGAGGGCCAGATAAAAACAGGAACATATCACTGCTGCAGTTAAAAGTGGTTCTTGAGACTACATTCACATATCTTTTATTCCTCTGTGAAAGTAAATAAGAGATGAAAAGAGGTAGGAAAATCACATGTACTAAAAAAAGGCAACTGCCTGGTCCTTTTATTCTATGATTTTGTTGGGGAAGACACACATATGTGCCTGTTTGTTCAAGTATGTATATGTGTACTGTCTATTAAAATATAACACTTACCTCAAACAAAATAAAAGATAATTGAACAAGGAAGACAAATTCAGGTTATTGTAAATAACATGTTCTGACATTGGAGAGGTTATATATTGTTACAAAAGAAACATAAATCAAAAGGTTTGAGAAGTTATCTGATTATATTCTTAGCTTTTAGGTTGATGACAGTCACTGGTTGTTCTTGTGTTGTTGTTAGTACAATTCAAATATTTTAATTAATAATTAAAATGATGTTAGATCAGAAACAGGTGAACAATTCACAGCTATTAATGTAATTAAAGATACAAGATAATTTGACTTTGAATATTCAACATACCAAATCCACCTTCAAAGATCTAATAACTCAATCAAATTTGTATATTTGTGTTTGTTTGTTTGAGACAGGGTCTTCATGTAGCCTCAGCTGGCCTGGAACTCCCTATGTAGACCAGGATAGCCTTGATCTCACAGATACATGCCTTGTTCTGCTTTGCAAGAACTGAGATTGAAGGCATGTGCCACAATACCTGGCAAACTTATAGAATTTAAAAATAGGTATGATTAATGAATATCTCAACTCTCACCAGTGAAGTTTCCTTATGCAGCAGATGGTAATTAACTCAGAAAACTACAACTGGCCAAAGTGCAGAGAATAAGAGGCCACAGAGTTCTTATCCTTGAATATGACAACTATATCTAAACTCTGCCTCACAAGACTTAAGGGATCTTTGTGGATAAACAGGCACAAAGCATGTATAAGCCAGAGGTGGTGGATAACCACGGGACATCTTCTGGACGGTCTTCTGGACAGCTGGTAAGTTACTCATATGAACTCACAGTAATGGTGACAGGGAAAAAATCCCATGTATACTCAAGCAGGACAAAAGCCAAGCATAGATGTAGGAAAGTGCATAAGAAACCCCAACCCTATATAAGGAGCCATTAGAAAATAATGGTTACGGGGGCTGGAGAAATAGCTCAACGGTTAAGAACACTGGATGTTCTTGCAGAAGACCCAGGTTTGAATCCCAGCACTCAGCTCACAATTGTCCATAACTCCAATTCCAGGGCATCTGACAGCCTCTTCTGACTTCTGCCAGCACTTCATGACACGGGTGCACTTACCTACATGCAGGCAATACAGGCATACACATAAAATAAAAATAAAAAATAAAATTTTTTAAGTGAAAAAAAAAAGAAAATGATGGCTTCTATGACGTGCAGTGTCAA
>NW_008345075.1:877669-904173 GCF_000622305.1 Nannospalax galili
AAAGAGGCATAGTTTTTCTTTTCTGTGAACTGACACCTACAGTGTCCATATGCTTTGAAGTTCAAGATATTCTTATTCTTCCCCTCCTCCCTACTCCCCATTATGATATATGTATATTAATACTTTTATAACATTTGCTTCTCTTAATGACCAAATGGAAAAGTGGAGTAACTGTGAAGAAGAAAGCCTCATGTTTCCCTCAGCTTGACAAACTTTTAACAGGTTTTCCTCTGATTATAGGCAGTTGAGGTCTTTTATGGGAACATTTACTTTCACAAACAAGCTATTACAACTTCTTTCTCCAGTCCTTTAGGATATAAGTCTTCTCCTAGTCTCTTTCCAATTTTACAACCCCGGAATACCTTCCTTAAGTCTCTAAAACTTTCTGAAGGACAACCTTAATTGAGAAAGCTCTTCTATGCCCCGTTTTTGTGGGTGGATAGAAGTCTGACTTTGATAAATACTAATGGAAAACAAAATGGTTTTATCTCACTGAACAATGTCCCGACAAACACATTCCAATATTTCTTCACTAGTTCAGCTGGCACTTCAAATTCCTAGTGCACAGTTGTGTTCAGCCTCCCTCTACTGAAAACTCTTGAATAGTTTCCCTTTCCTATAGAGCTCTGTCCAATGCAGCTTTCCTTATTGTTACTTCTGTCCTGCAAATGTGAAAATAGATTTCAGAAATTCAGTGATTTCCTCAAGTCAACAAAGCTAACAATTGATGATACTGAATCTGATTGTTTTACTCATTAATACTTTCTGTTGTCACTCAAAGATTCGTGGCATAAAGGAGAAACCAAACAAAGCAAAATGCTTAAAATGTTTGAGAGCTGAGACTATTCACCAATTTCAGCTGAGTCATTTACTGCTTAAACCACCTCCGATGATAGAGAATAAAAGGAATGTGTGTGCATGCATGTGTGTATGCATGTGTCCTTGCATAGGTGTGTCCTTGCATAAGTGCACAACCACTATATTTGGAGGGTCATTCAGGTCATACTGAAGGCCTCTTCTCAGAGTATGTAATGGTTAATTAAGGAATAAGTACAGGATAAGCTTGATTACATGGAACTTGGCACAGTAACCTCTGTATATCCCCATTCCACCTATTTTAATGACCAGGGTGTTGAATACCCTCTTGTCCAGGAAGGGGAAGATGCTAAGCAGGGATAAAGAAGGACTGTTTATAGTCTCAATAAGCCAATAATAATAAACAACGGTTCTTAAAGCCTGCCGGTAACCACTGTGCTATGATAGGACAGACTTGTACAAACATGGAAAGAGGCCAGTTTTTCTCATATATCATTACATTTATGAATCAAAATGACAGAATTTCAGAAGTGTTTACAGGGACAGTTTTAAAATCACATTGAATAAGTTGTTTACAAGAATATACTGGGGCCTCTTGTTCTCTGTACGTTGGCCACTTGTGGGGATCTATATTAGTCACAATTTGCTGTATAAGGCAACTTCTCTGTGAAAACTGAGCAATGCATTCATTCTATAAGCAATACTATATATATGTATATATATATATATGATATCTTTTTCTGATTCCTGATTTTAATGGGAATGCTTAAGGTTTTTCACTATTTAGAATAATATCGGCTATGGGTTTGCTGTATATAGCTTTAATTATGTTGAGGTATGTTCTCTCCAGTTCAGTTTCCTCTAGGACTTTTAACATGAAACGCATGTTAGATTTTGTCAAAGGACTTTTCTACATCTATTGAAATGACCATGTGATTTTTGTTTTTAAGTCCATTTATGTGATTTACTATTTATTGGCTTATGCATATTGAACCACACCCACATCTCTGGAATAAGGCCTATGTGATAATGGTGGATGATCTTTTTAAAAAAAGTTTTTATTGAGCTTTTGTAATTTCATACAATAGTGCTTAATCAAATTTAGACCCGCAACCCCATCCATGTCCCCCATCAACCCACCAGACCATATGCACTCCATCATGCATGTTAATTCCCATCCAGTCAAGCATTTATACCCAGATGACCTTCAGTAAAAATTTGTTCACTGGCATCTCCTCAGCCCATCTAGAGATCGTATATAAGGCATATACTACCTCATCAAGCAACAATCAGTCTCCAATAGTTCTCAGTCTACAGCTGATCCACCACCCATTTCAATCCCTCGCTCTGTGCCCTTGTTTAATGCAGTTGGCATGGGTCCTATGCTCAATGTCACCATTGCCACAAGTTCACACGTTCAAGCTTCCATTAGCCCAAAAGCCACTGTATTCTCTATGTTCATGAACTAGCCCTGGCTCTTACAATCTTTCTGTCCCCTCTTCCACACTGATCCCTGAGCCATGTGGGTGGGTGCAGTTCAGTACAGGGGTCCCATCCATAGACACACTCTGCAGACTCTTATTATTTAAAACTTGGCCAGTTGTGTCCTATGTGCATCACATTCTGTTATATAAGGAAGCTTTACTGGTGAGAATTGAGGGATGCATTAATTTTCTCTCTACCCCTTGTTCAGCTATGCTCCATGAGCCTTAGGTGTAGAGGCTTAACTATAGATGTGTCACCTAGTACTTGGCATCTCTCAGTGGTATATTCTTTCTGTCTGACCGGTTGTGCAATTCTGTAGTAGCCCCCATCTGTTGCAAAAAGAAGCTTCTTTGATGAGTCGTGTATGGTATATTTGCCTGTAAATATAAGGATACATATTTAGCATATGGTAAGACATTTCATTTGTCTAGAGACATGAAGGAGATAGTGTTTTCTCTATGATATGTCCTCTCCTGCCATGTATATTTGGCTGAGTTTACAGTGCCACCCATGAGTTCCCTCCCATTGAGAGCGCTTTAAGTCCAATTAGATAACTGTTGATTATCCCCCAGATAACAGTGCCACTACTGCACCAATAGAAGCGATTTTCCATGACAGTTGTTATGGTTGTTAGGGTTTATTTAGGGTTTAGAGCTGGGTTAGACCACTGATTGTTTTTCTCCCTTGGCAGTCTGCATATTATCATCTAGCATTATGATAGTCGAACTTCAGGTAAAAGGCCTCCAGGTCAGGTCCTGCTCCGTTGCTCCAAGTCCTGTATCCTAAGCATGTCCTATCTTTAGCAATAGGATTTTATCTACTAGTTCAGGGAGATTAATATGAAGTTTGGCAAAAGCCTGTGTTATTTTGGGAGTCTCCTGGACCATGTTCACCAACCACTCAAAGTGAGGTCTTATCTGTCTGGCACTGTGTTCCTTGCCAAGCAGTTCCCAAGTATACATATGCACTAGCATTTAGACATTGTATGAGCATTTCTCATAGGGTTTAAGGGGCATCACATTTCCCTCTGGATTTCCTAGTCACCCAAGATTCATTCATCTCTACTCTTTTCTTCCAGTTCACCCTCACTCTTTCCCCCAGTCCCAAAGGCTCCATTATCCTCCCCCTTCCTGAATAGCTCCTGCATTCCAGCATCCCCCACGCCACTACTGACTTCCCTCCTTCTTCTATACAGGGAGTTCCTGTGAACATGTCAGTTCCTTTCCTGCGTTTGTGTTACTTTGTTTAGTATAACATTCTCTAGCTCCATCCATTTTCCTGCAAATTTTATAATTTCATCTTTTCTTACTGCTGAGTAGAACTCCATTGAGTAAATATAACATATTTTCATTAACCATTCCTCAGTTGAGGGACATTTAGGTTGTTTCCATCTCTTAGCTATTGTGAAGAGAGCAGCAACAAACATGGATGTACAGGTATCGCTACAGCAGGATGAGTCCTTTGGGTATATGCCAAGGATAGGTATAACTGGACCATACAGTAGGTTCATTTTTAATTTTTTGAGGGCTCTCCACACTGATTTCCACAGAGGTTGCAGGAGTTTGCTTCCCCACCATCAGTGAATGAGTGTTCCTCTTTCTCCACATCCTCTCCAGCATTTGGAGTCTTTCCTTCTCTTGCTCTTAGCAAGTCTGACTGTGGTAAGATGGAATCTTAAAGTGATTTTTAATCTGCATTTCTCTAATTACTAAGGATGTTGAGCACTTTTTAAGATGCATCTTAGCCATTTTGATTTCTTCATTTGAGAACTCTGTTCAGATCTATAGCCCATTTTTTTCACTGCATTGTTTATTTTCTTGTTCTTTTGTTTTTTGAGTCCTTTGTATACTCTGGATATTAATCCTCTGTTAGATATGTAACTGGTAAAGATTTTCTCCTACTCAGTGGGTTCCACTTCTCGTTCTTGGTTGTTTCTTTTGCTGCAGAGAAGATCTGTAGTTTGAGAAGGTCCCTTTAATTGATTGTTGACCTTAATGCCTCAGCAGATGGTGTCTAATTTAGAAAATCTTTTCCTACACCTATATCTTGTAGGATACTTGCTAGGTTGTCTTCTAGCAGTTTCTGAGTTTCAGGTTTTATATTGAGGTCTTTGGTCCATTTGGATTTGACTTTGTGCAAGGTGAAAGGTGTAGGTGGGGATCCAGTTGCCAGCACCATTTGTTGAAGATGATGTCTTTCCTTCATTGTGTGATCTTGGCACCTTGTCAAATATCAGGTGACTGAGGTTGCATGTGTACTCATGTTTGGGTCTTCTATTCTGTTCCATTGCTTTACTTGTCTATTTTTGTAACAGTACCATGCAGTTTTATGACTATAGCTCTGTAACATAGTCTGAAATCTTGTATAGTAATACCCCAGCATTGCTGTTTGTGCTTAAAATCGGGACACTATGCCCTTTATGAGATATGTAGTATTGCTAATTATGATGCAATAATTAGTGAAATATAGTAGGAAAATTATATAGATTTATTTAAGGAAGTGGAATATAATATTTTCCTTAGCTCAAGTAGATAAATTTGTATGTAAATAAATAATCAGGAAATATTTTTAGATAGGAAAATCAATGCAATTCACTGAGTTGGAAACCAGTTAAACCTCAAAGGTTATAATGGAAAATAGTTTATACTCAAAAAAAAAATATGAGCATATTGCCTTCATATATGTAAGTACACCCATGTTGTGCAGTGCCTGCCAAAATCAGAAGAAGGCATGGGATTTCCTGGAACTGGAATTAAATTTTTAACAATGATGCTTTATCAAATGTCAAAGCACCAAATCTTAAAAAGTTGAGATTTGAAAAGGCTAGATCACAGACTTCAAAAAGGTAAGTAATCATCCAAGAATAGGTTGGTCTCTGTATAAAGCATTTGTATAATTACAAATGAAATTAAATGGGGAAAAAAGACTTACCAAAAGGTATAAACTCAGTGAATAAATTTTGCTGACAGATTGATGAGGTGTAACCAGATAATGTTCTTGTATTAGAATATTAGCTTCTTTCCTTGAAGAAAAGACAATTACTTAATCTTAAACTTTCCAAATGAGTCTTCTCTAGGACCCAAAGCACTGTCTGGGAAGACCTGGTCAACTCAAGGCTGTAGGTACTAGATATTCTAGAACCTGACTTACAGCCATTCTAGAGACTGATGCAGTTCTCCACAAATGGAGTTTCATACAGACAACAGAAAGCCTGCCAAGTTAATCTGATACAAATTAGAGAAAAAGTTGGAGTCACTGCTTGTAGCTCTCAATCTCCTTGGAGGTGTCAACTTCATATTTTTAATTTTATTTATTACTTTTATTTTATTTTATGTTTATGAGTATATTGCCTGTGTGTATGTAAGTACATCCCTGTCATACAATGCTTGCTGAGGTCAGAAGAGGGTGTCAGACCCCATGGAACTTGAGTTACAGATGGTCGTTAGTGTGGATGCTGGGAACCCAACCCTGCTCATTTTCAAGAGCAGCCAGTGCTCTTAACCGCTGAGCCATCTCTCCTGCCCAAGGAGTCAACTTTATAATAGTGCTCAGTGAGTTAAACCCTGGGACACTGTGGTAGTCATTTAGCCACCCTGAGTTCTTTCACATGTCTCAGGAGATGAATAAATAAAAGATCTACAGCTTTGTGATTCTTATTTTCAAAGCAAGGTACATGGCAAGCCCCCCCCAAAAGTGCCTTACATAAATACTGAAAATGTGTTGGAAATATCATCCATAGGGCAAGTTAAAGGAACACCTCTAGTTCAGGTCTGGTGGATCTCAAATCTGTTTTAAAAGTTTCAAAGTTATCAAATTTAGGAAATGTTTCATTTTAGTACTTACAGTCATGCAAAAGCCAAGAACTTTAAGCTTCCATTACATGTAATTACTTTATTTGGATTGAATATATCCTTTCCTTCTAGTCTAACCATTAAAAATATTTAGGAACCATTCAAGAAAGTATGATGAAAATTCTGTCAAATATGCCTGAAACGACTAGTAAACTGTTGGAAGGACACTAAATTGTTAGAAAAATGATTCTCCCTCTTTCTCATGGTCCTTGCTTTGATGGTTTTGAGTCTGATATAAGGCACGTGGTTAATTTTGATCAAATAAAATAATTGGCCAAGAATTTCTTGAGTTTGATGGAAAGCTGGTAACTTAATGAGTATAAATGTCTAAGACTCATTATCACTATACTTATCTCTTTTTTTGATTTTCACAGATTGGATAGTAAGTTTCTTTAGCCCATAATTTATTATTGCAATGGGTGAAAATTTATACTACTGATAACTGGGATAAAAAATAAATGAGGTAACATGAGAAGATGCCTGTAAAGTTCCTGGCAGTTGGTCTATGTGTATTAAATGGATATCACGATCAGTCAAGGACATCTCCTTAGGCATCAAGGCACTAGGTCTCTTCCCTCATGAAAATAAGATTCTGGAGACCTAGAAAGTTCAACGGTTGAAAGACTGAGCATATATAGAGGCATAGTTTCCACACCAAAAAGGGTGCTGCTCCTCATGAAGAAAAAATTCAAGGCTGGCACATTCATTCAGCTGATGAAGATATTTGCTGCCAAAGCTGACAATCTGAGTTCAATCCCCTGAACCAACTTGGTGAGGGGAGAGACTTAAGTGCATTCAGATGTCCTGTAACCTCTCCAGATGCACGCTGGCACATGTGAAGCCCCCCTACATGCATATACACAAAAAATGAATGAATGTAAATAAGTGTAAAGAAAAGTAGTTACCTGTGCCTTTTTTGTTCTATTCTTGCAAATGTGTACTGAAGTAAAAAATTTTCAAATCATTGGTAATGCTACTACATTATGGGGTACCAAGAAATACATGATAACTGCAAATATCCTAACTGAACAGAAAAATATAACAGCTCCAGACTTCTCACATAGTAGGGAAATGTAGAGAAATGGGAAGAGGAAAGAAAACATCAAGTCTTAGGAGTAATTCTCTGATGTTTAGCTTTGAACACCAAGATTATTTGAGTGCACTAAGGCTTTGTGGATAGTCCAGAACTGTGTCTGCTTTCAGATGACTGCATACATTCATACAGATAGTGAAGCTCTAGAGAGTTTCAGGAATGTGTGAGATGGTGGGTAAACTGAAAGACTCTGGCATCACATTGCCCATGTTTGAGTACCAGGTTGAACTCTAAGCAGCAGTGTGACCTGTAGAGTCACTCACTCCTTTGTCTTGGGGCCCTTCACTTCAAGAGGACATGCAATAGTGCAGTGCACCTAATAGGAGTGACAGGGGAGTAGCCACGGGACAGTGGTTTTCTATTAATTTTTATTGAATTTTGATGAATTTATTACAATGTATTTTGATCATACTTAGATCTCTTGCATATCTACATCCTCCTTCAAACTCCACATCAAATTCATGCATTCAAATATATACAATGTATATAATATCTATTAATTATATTAAAAAGTTTATTTTGTGATGAGTGCCCATATTTTGAGATTTCAATCTAGCATTTCTATCTAGATTTTACATGGAAATTCAGTAAGATTGAAATGCATCATTGGCATGTTTCCTAAACCATTGTAAAAGTCATCATATAACCTCTCTCAAATGATGGTTTCAATAATACCTTTTATTAAATCTTCATTTTTTTTTTTGTTAGACATGTACTTAATGTGTTTTGGTATCTACCCCATCAGCATCTCTTATCTCCATCCAACTTGCAGTGAAACCCTACTTCCTCCCAACAAGCCCTCTCCTACTTTCATGCCTTTTCTTTGTAAAGATCTGGATTTGATCAAGGTTGCCAGCATGAACATGGCTATGACATTATTTAAGAAGCGTAGGCTTCCTACCAGTAGCCACAGCAGCTGAGTTCATTACTGCAACTGCCAGACTTTAGTACAATGTCATGAACAGAAGATAGTTGTTCACAGCACTTTCCCAACGTTGTAGCTCTTATATTCCTTTCTCCCATCCCACCCCTGGAACATTTTCAGAACTTGGCTCGGGGCGGGGGGAGCAGGAATGAAATTAGTTTTTTTAATTATGCACTTGAAAGACATTTATTTTCAACAGTTGGCCCTCTTAAAAGTATCTGCATTAGCTGTTGTGCAATGCAAAAAGAAGTCTCTCTGCGCAAGGTAGTGGGCAGCTATCAATATATGGATATAATTATACATATTTAGAAGACAATTTAACAACTTGTTCATTTAGGATATTAGTAGTTCTAAGATCCCCCTAGTGTCTATGAACTTCCTAGTCATCAGCTTTTGATGAGGTTTATAGGAGCAAACATGAATTTCCTCCTGTGAAACAGGCCTCAAATGCAATCTGAAAGCAAATGGTTACCCCCCTAATAGTCATGCCATGTACCAGTGGACACATCTTACCTGGTAAATCAGTGCTGTAGCATATGTGGTCCACTACTGGAAAAGACCATTAATGACTATTCTCCCCCATCAACCTGCATAACAGTCTGTGAAAGCAGGCCAGCAATGAGAAAGCCTCCACCTCAGTTCCAGCTTGATTTCTCTGTCCTGCAATTAAAGTGTGCTGTGTCTTCAGCAACAGGATCATACCATCTAGTTCTGTTCAGCAACCAAGAGCAATGGCAATAGCCTATATAGTTTTGGGGAGCCCTGGAGTCTCTATGACCAAAACCTTCACTGGGAGGCATTATCACACTTGGCAATGGGGTTTTCATTTAATAACTCAAGGCATCTGGGGTAGCATCGTCAATTAATTTAGTGTAAATCTGTTCATATTTTCCACTTATATTTTAATCATCTTTAAAAGTAGTGTTTTAGTGATAAACTCTAAAAATTCTACACAGAATGTATAATTGTATATGACAGCAAGGCTGTGGTTCTATTAGAGAATTATCTCTCTTATTGGGGCCTACTTTCTAGCCTTACCACATACTTACTCTGGTGATACACATTTCTATGTTCTAAAAGACTCTGGAGAGGTACATAGCACGTCTGCTAACATCTTCCCCAAACCTGACTCCAGCCAACAACAATGGGAAGAAATAGTTCTTTCTCAGCCCAGCCGTAGACTGAGTATAGCTTTGTGAGTCTCCTATTAAGTTATGCCAGCTTCACATCTTATAGACATCATCAGGCAATGTTGTATTGTTTTTAGCCTCTACGTTTTAGAACTTTGCTATGCAGCAACACAGTTAATATAGGGAGCAAGGTACTATGCTAACAACTAAGTCATACCATTGTAGTAGTCATGGTCGCTGTCCTCAAAGCACTTCTAATAAATGGCTATTGTGACTTAGAAGCCAAAGGTGCTACATGGGAGGATGGGCCTCTAACCAGAATTTTTTTTTCATACATACATTGAAAGAAAAATTCAACATGCACTCACCATCTATTTGATGTCCTCCTTTTGGTTAATATTCATTGAATCTTAAAGGAATTCCTGTTAATACCCAGATTTGAAATCTCAGAGCCAACTGCTGTAGCTGAGGAGCCTCATTTACATCTATGAATATGCAGCAGCACGAACCCCTTACTTGGGATTTCTGCCCTGTGAGGCCTATCAGGATGTGCGTGTGGCTGTGCATTTTGCCTTCCAGAACTGAAGCTCTAACTCTTGGAAGTAAAGTCAGAGCTGGGAAGCAGAATACAGCCAACCCTTTTCCATCTTTACTCCGTAGTAAAAGCTCACAATGACAACTCCATTCATGGAGTGGTTTTTATTTCTGTCTAAATTATGGGAAAATTGATGTGCTTTTACAGCTTCCTTCAGTCTTACAGCTTGAGAATCACTGAGTAAACCATTCAACTATAATCATATGCTCCAAGAATACAGAGCTTAGGCCCAAACAAACAAACAAACAAAAATGAGCAATCATTGTCATGTATGATAATCTTTGAATTAAAGAGAAAGCTCAATTTTAATGATTAAAGATGGGATTATAATATTTGATATTTTCCAAGTAATGCTATTTTCACTTGAAGGGCATTTATCATGTAGATAAGAAATCTTGAAACAAACCCAGAAAGATATCAGGGACATTGTTTGATTTCTCAATATTCCAGTTTCTAGAAAAGCACACCAGCTTACATGGTGGCCTATAGCCCCGTGGGAATCACCAATGTCTTCATCTTCTATTTTGGCTCTGTTTATTGAACTAAAAGGTTCTCCAGAGAGTATGGTACTCTCTTGGAAGAAGAATTAGGATGTGTGGCTCAGATTTGGATTGACACTATGTTCAATCACCAAGGGATCATCAGTGTCAGAGGTTGATTGAGCCACACAGATAGCAGGCTGGGAGGTTTGCTCAGTGGAGCATAATGCCTCAGTTCCCCATAATGCCTCAACTATGAGAAGTTCAGAGACACAGTCACAGGCACTGAGGTAAACTACTTTAGAAATGTCAGAGGACCCTAAAAATACCTGAAAACCATTTGGTAAACAGCAGGATTGTTGCTATTCACTAAGGGGAAATCAGGAAAGCTATAATGCATAGAGAAAGAAACCAGTGCTCAGGGAGATTATGCGACTTGCTAAGATCTCAAAGTCAGTAGTCAAGATCTAGAGCTCATAGTCAGTCTGCTTCCTTCCCAGCTCTGGCCTCTTCCACCCCACTGCAATGACACAAGGTTATGTATTTTCTCTTTGGCTCTAACTAAATGGCTGTTTTTGTAACCTGGGGTATGCATTCATCCTTTATGGGTTCTTTTCCTGTGTCAGTAAATGGGCTGTTTAAGTCAGGCAACTTCTTGGGTCTCCTCTCTGTCTGGCTTAGAAGGATAATGACGTAAATGCCCAAGAAAGAAGCCAAACCTGGACTCAGCTGCTAGGCAAATTACAGTAATTAGAATGACTGCATCTTTTCAGTTTCTTTAGCAGAGCCAAAAAGAACAAAAGCCTGCACCAAGGCTCAGCTGAGTTAGAAGAGGCTTCAGATATCACAGAATGGGATGGACTGCTTTGACATGTGTTAGGGTGGGAGCTGCCTTTCAAACATCATCTTCTTGACAGATTAATTCCCAAAGGAGCCTGTGAATTGAGACTGGCAGCCCTTGTCACAGAGCTCCTTACTCCCAACCCCCATGATTTCTTAACCAAAGGCTTCTAACATTGTTGCTCCTGGATGTCTTCAAGTTTAAATAGGCATGGTACCTGAGGACTCCTTTGAGTCTCCTGGAAACAGAAACAAACAAGCAAACATAAAACCTGAAAGAATTAAAATCACCTGAAACAAACTAAATTTAGAAGAAAAGTATTTGTTAGATAAAAAGGTGGCAGGGGTCCAGATTGCTGCGAAACAGAGATAAAGAGGACTCTGGCAAAGCAAGAATTTAATTGGGTTTGGGGTGGCTGGTCCTCAACTCCAGTGTGAGGAAGAACCAGCAGCCTAATGGATGCAAAGGGGTAGCTTATGAAGGGAAAGAATGCGGAAAAAGAGAATATTTTTCAGCTGTTTGGGACTGTTTGGGGAGCTGCTTGCTCAATGGAGGGCATGGGGTCTGTACCTGGTGAAGCATATTGGGGAAAACATCTACTGTAAAACATGTTTTTCTACAATTACAGGGTTCCAGGAATTGACTGCAGCTAAGGGTTTGGGAAACCTGTTTGTCAGCCTGTGGGGCATGCTCTGGTGATCAAAATACATTGGTCATTAACTTCCCAGGGCTGTTTTTGTTAACTTGCAGGTGGCTGGGAGTTGGTTGACTCAGCTCCTCCTAGGAGCCTCATGGTTTCTAGGTCTGCGTCACATGGATCTGAGCCCTCAGTATTCATGATTTAAACTCCAGATGTTAAATACCATTTATTTTGACAATTTATGTCTGTTCATATGACTCTTCCATATAAAATATTTCCAGTGCAAACATACACACACAGCACCAACACCAGAGAATACATTCCGTAGCAAATATATTTACATTTAACCTGTTTTTCTCAACCTCTGTAACATATATGCACATAAGAACTTATTATAAAATCATATTCCTGTGTCACGCACCAGACTCACTGAATTATAATCAGATTTCAATGGTACAGAGATCACAGGAAACTACTTTTTCAACTCATTAATCAATTGATTCCTGTCTCTTTTTCTTTTTACATTTATGTAATTACTGTGCATGTGTATATGTATGTGCACACTTATGCCAGAGAATGTATGTGGCAGTCAGAGGACAACTTGCAGGAGTCAGTTCTTTCCTTATATCATACGGACCACTAGAATAAATCCCAGGTAATCACACTTGGCAGCAAGCACTTTTACTTGATGAGCCATCTTTCCAACCCATATTTCTGGGATTTAAACCATGTTATAATGAATTCTATAACTCTTCAGCTGTAAACCTTAAAATACCCGGATATAAATTAGTATATTTGGTGTTTCTATATCTCTTGAGCACTTAGGAAGACTCTTAAACTGATCATGTGAAGATAAAGTGATGGTGAACTTTTTGGTGGGTTTGTGTTCATCACCAGCAGTTGGTTTTCAGGGAACTTCCTGAAGTTTGGGTGGAAGATACGGTGGAGAATAGAAAAATAATCCAGAATTTGTATTGGTTCTTAATTTCTCTGGTTTTCATTAAGAATGTGATCATTTTTTTGTTTGAGAATAACAACCTAAAATTAATTTTGAAAGAGATAAATAACATTTGAAAATAACAACTTTGAGTTGTCCCAGTTTTCCTTCCCACTTGCCCATCCCCACACTGCTCTCTAACAAATGAAGTGTCCTCTCCTCTTCTGCTGCATTGTGGCAAAGAACATTATGAATGAGTCTAATAAAAGCTGCCAAACATCAGGCCAGTGAGATGGCTCAGCAGGTAAAGGTGTTTGCTGCCAAGACTGAAGAGCTGAGTTAGATCTGGATGCTGACATGATAGAAGGGTAGAACAGACTCCTACAACTGGTGCTCTGACTGCCACACCTTCACATGTGAGACTTGACATGAACATTACACACACACACACACACACACACACACACACACACACACACACACACATACAATAAAGGAATGTAAATTTTCCACAAGGATTCCAATAATCTCCATTCTTTCTTGGGCTTAACTGATAAGGGAAGGTGATATGGGAAGGGGAAACTTCCCTTATACAATACAGCAGGCATCATATTCATCAGGTGCTCTGACTCATGGTTCAATGAAAACCTCCTCATTACTTCTGAAGAACCAAAACTTTTCTGGAATGATAGAACTGAATACATGGTTTATAATCAGTGCTATTGAGTTTCAAGCATATTCCAGTCCTAGGAGCAAAAAGGGAAATACAGTGAGTAACAATAAGAGTTTGAAAATACATATGGCTGCAGGTACCTCTAATTCCAGCTATATGGGAGGCAGAGGCAGGAGGATCACAAATTCAAGGCAAGCCACAGCTCCATAGCAAGACTCTATCTCAAGACAAAAGAAAGCAAGCAAATAAGCAGCAATGTTGGCACTCTAGGATGGACATCAAAATAATTCAACTATTAGCTGAGTGATGACATTTCTCCATTCAAAAGTAGACAAAATATGTCTAAGCAGGCCACAGAGTGCATAAATGTGTATGTCCTCAGTGTCTTCCTTCCAAGGCTTGTTTTATCTACAGATCAGAGATTAACCTCATAAACAACTCAAATTTCTGATTGGGGTGTTTGAATCATTGAACTAGTATACACAGTATTTGCCTAGTTAGAGCATTCTGATAGTTAATAAAACACAAGTGAAAAATCTCAGTCCTAATATCTTTTATCACACTAGTTTGTTTTTCTTCTGTACCCTTGTGAAAAATGTTGTGTACATGGGAACAAACCAGTAAAATTCTTCTTGTTTCCATAAAAGATAGTATGCTCTGCAAAACTCTGCATGTTTTTTTTTTTTTTTTCTTTCACTTAACTGTACATATCTCACAGAATAATGTTTGGCTGCAGGAGGAATTACAGTGTATTTAATAACATATTTATTACCAAGTTTGGATAAACCATAATGTGTAACAAAAATATGTTAATGAAAATATAGACTATTTCTACTCTTTTCTGTTACAAACAACACTGAAGTAAATAACGTTGAGCAAATATAATTTAGGTAGGAAAAATACTATATATGCATTTTCTGAGTAAAATAGAAATACATTTACAATTTGAAACAATTTTGCATTTTTCTACATATAAGATTGCAGAGTGTGTGTCCCAGGATAGGACTCCTACAACCTCACCCACCCATAACTCAGGGACCATTGAGGAAGAGAGGTCAGAAAGATTGTAGGAGCCGGGGAGGAGGTACATGACCATAAAGGAAACTCTGATAATGGGTTATTTTGATTAAACTCTCTTTCCATGATAGATTACCTTGCCCTTAATCATAAAACAATGCACCATTCACCAATTATAACCAATGGTATATTGTATCAGAAAAAATATAAATGAATTTTCTCCATATCACAATTATTTACTTACTATTTTAGATATGCATGTTTGTTAGCTTTCATTAACTTAATTATTAATTCAAGACTACTATGTATAGCTAGAAAATGTTTACAAAGGGGCCACAGGCATAAGCATGATGACCATAAGAAAAGAGATTGTTTTCCCATTACCTGTAATGTACCATTCTACTGTGTAATATTGATCTTTAACAAATAGAGATAGATACATATGCAATAGAGTTTTGATTTTGTCTTTTAACTTTTTCACTTTATTCCTGGCTGGCATACCATGTATCCATCCCCATTCATATCAGAGTATAGTTAATAATCTAACTTGAATAGCTACAAAGGTAGGCAAAGTATGGAGTAACTGTTTTCAGATATTGCATGATAAAAGGCATAGTGCCTTGAACCAGGAGCAAAGGAGGCCTGGGGTGAAATCTGTTTTCTGCATTTCATTGGGGGAGCACTACTGTACAGTAGTTCAGAGAAGTGAATTCCAGCACAGAGCTTCCATGACTTGTTAGCCAATTCTAACATTTTGCTCATCTCAAGATCAGCATATAATCAATGTTTGTTCTCTTGAAAATAGAGGACGTTTTTCTGATTTTTTACATGTGGAGTGATTTTTTTGTCATACTCCTTGTGAATATCATACATGGTTATCCTTTGTTATACCTTTGAATAGTGTGCATATGTGAATTCATCTTGAATTCCAGCACCCACATGGAAACTAACAACTGTCTGTAACTCCAGTTCCAGGGGATCTGAGCCCCCTTCTGAACTCTGCCTCCATTGATGACACAGGTGCACTTACATACATGCAGGTAATACACCTTAAAATAAATGTAATAAATTTTAAAAAAGAAATAATGACAAAGACAGTTTCAAAATTCGAGTTCATACTTTTAAAAGAAAGCCTCCTTTTTAAAAAAATATTCTATTTATTATTTTTATGTGTATGTGTGTATTGCCTGCATGTAGGTAAGTGCACCCATGTCGTGCAATGCCCGCGGAGGACAGAAGAGGCTGTCAGATCCCCTGGAACTGGACTTATGGACAGTTCTTAGCTGCCATGTGGATGCTGAGATTTGAACCCAGGTCTTCTGCAAGAACAGCCAATGTTCTTAACTGCTGAGCCATCTTTCTAGCCCCGAAAGTCTCCTTTTAAATTCTTCCTAATATTATTTATATTATATTCAAAAGTTAAAGATAAAAGAAAAGCTCTTAAAATTGGCATCATTTGGGCAAATTCATACCAGCCTTACTAGTATGTAAATGTGATCATTAATCTTCATGGTCAATGTGACTAAATTTGGAAATCACCTAGTGATTATCCCCTAGTGACAAGGTTTAAGATAGGCAAGAAAAGCCACTGTTTATGGGAGGCACCATTGGATAAACAGACTATCAGGATAAATAAAACCCCAAAAGGGGAATCCAGCATGGCACCCCCATTTATCACTGCTTCTTGACAGTAGATAGAATGTAGTCAGTTGCCTCAGGATTCTGCTGAGTTCCTTGCCATGATGGACTGCATCCTCAAACGGAACCAAAATCAGCTCTCTTTGTAAGCTTGCTTCTGTCAAATATTTTGTCACAACAGAAAAACAGGCAATAATACAATTAATGTGTGTCATTATAAAAAACAGAAAGAGACATGGGAAAATTTAAAACCTTACAAGAAATGGGTTTAGGTTTGTCTTTAATAAAAGAAATACTGTGTATATCTGATTTTAGTTACAGCAACAAATTGACAAAATTCTGATCTTCATGAAAACTTTGATGATGTCCTGATTGAATATTTATTTCCTGGAAGATTTTCCCAAACTTTTAAATTTAAATTTTACAGAAAATCATCTATTTCTAATATTTAAAGAATATTATTTTATTTTTAAAATGTCAAAGGCCTAGTTGCAAAAGATTCTATGAAGACTGACTTAATTATCTTAATGGCTAAGTATATGATTTCAGTGTCACTCTGCTTAGCTACTCCTGACTTGAATTTGAGCCAGAGTTTCATTTTAAAGGAATAATTTTATCTCCATATTTACAGTCTTAAAGGGAAATGAAATATTATTATATTTCTCATACAAAATCACAACCATGTTGTCATAGAGATTGTTTTATTCCTTTTATTTATCACACAAAATTATGACTTTAATTATGACATTTTCATATATTTATTTCATGTGAGTAACTAACTAGTTATCTGAAAACTCTAACTTTTTGGGGTCATTTACCACCTCTGGCTCTTACTATCTTTCCACTCCTTGTTTGTTTACAATGATCCTTGAACCTTTGGAGGCAGGAATTTAATATAGTTGTCCTATTCAAGGATAGGCATTCTGCAGCCTCTTGTTCTCTGCACATTGCCAGTTGTGGGTTTCTGTGTTAAACACAACATTCTGCATGAAGAAACTTCTCTCATGAGAGTTAAGAGATGCACTAATCCATGGGTATAACAATATGCGTTAGGAGTCAGTTTAGTACTTTAACTTTTTAGTTGAAAATTAGCATTATGAGAATGTCAAAAATTAAATAAAATAATTTAAATGGGGAAAAAAATGGGATTCACCATAAACTGAACATTGGGATTCACAACAATTATTTCATAAACTATTACATTTATGAAATAATTATTACTTTATCCCTAATAAAATCATTATTTATGATAGCCCTGCCACCTTATAAATCCTTGGCCTCTTCCAAATGTTTTTACTAGACACACTTTAAATGCTTCCAAGAAACTATGTCATCATATCTTTCCAGGAATAATAGTTCTTCTTTGCATCTCCAATGTGGAAGTGGTAAATACTATCCAAGCTTATCATAACAAATTCAATTTACAGATCGCTGAGTAATCCTAGTGTAGGTCTGAAACTACACTGTGGATATGAGGACACACTGCAGATCAGTCTATGGAGACCATCCGATGAGGACAATAGCTGCAGGATCTTGGAGGAGAAGAAAGGGTGATGGCCATGGGCTCCCACTTCCCCTGAATTCTTGCAAGGTAACATGAAGGATTCTGGAGCTATGGCGCTCTATTGATTATGGTCAGGAAAAGTTGTACAAACCATTCATGACACTGCACCGACCCTTGAGTTACAAGCCCCCTGTAGTTCACAGTCTGAATATAGTGATGATCTCACACTGGTCAGAATCTTCCTGTTGCATTTGCTGTTTCTCTCTGGTTTTCATACTTAGAATTTGTACATCTGGAGACAAGTTCATTGATTCTGATGAGTTTTCTGAGTTCCTCATCTTGGCTTTTTTCACAGCCCTCAGATTGGGTCAGAACCCGATTTACTGAGTCTTTCGCATTTTCACTCCTTCTTGCAGGAGTCAGAAAATCCATAAGTAAAAGAGATGGGGGCAGAACAAATGGGTCCCTTATTTACTTCCAATACTGCATGGTATTTTAGAAAATAAATATGTTGAGAAGAACCAAATATGTTTCTAGACCACAAAGTAAGAAATGTCGCCTATATTGGGGTTGGAGAGATGGCTCAGAGGTTAAAAACACTGGTTGTTCTTGCAGAAGATCTGGGTTCGAATCCAAGCCTCACATGGCAGCTAACAACTGTCCATAACTCTGGTTCCAGGGGATCCGACAGCCTCTTCTGTCCTCCATGGGCATTGCACGACACAGGTGCACTTACCTACATGCAGGCAATACACACATACACATAAAATAAAAATCATAAAAATACCGAAAAAAGAAATGTCTGCCTATAAAATAGATGACAGAAAAAAATTAGAAAGATGACTATGTAGAAAACAGCACTGGAGTCTGCCAGTGCAGAGAACAGTGAAGATATCTAATTAAAATTTAATAAAAGTTCAATAGTTCCCAAGGAAGGACACCTAAGTGAACAAGTAGTCAAAGACATTACATCTATAAATAATGCTACAAGAGTCCAAACTAATGTATGTATGATATCCATAGATGTTAAACAAAGAAATCGGTTGATAAATTCATAAGATTTTAACATAAGACTTTAACCCAAGTCCAAAGCCCAAGATAAGTCAATTGATATTAATAATGGGTGCTTATTCTAATTGTCTTTAGAGATGTTTAAAAGCCAAAACAAGAATGTAAAATATTATATCTATGTCTATATGTATCGATATCTACATATTTATATCTGTACTGGATAGCTTTAATGTCAACTTGACACACCTAGGTTGAGGAAGCCCCAATTGGGAATTGCCTCCACTGGACTGGATGTGGCCATGTCTGTGAGGCATCTTCTTGATTGCTGAGTGATGTGGGAGGGCCTAGCTCACTGTGGGTGGTGCCACTCCTGAGCAGGGGCCAGGGGAGCAAGCCAGTTAGCAGTGTTCCTCCACTGCCTGTGCTCCAGCTCCTATCTCCAGGTGCCCTGAGTTCCTGCCTTGGGCTCCCTAATGAACTGTGACCCAGGAGATGTAAGCTGAATAAAACCTTTCCTCCCCAAGTTGGTTTTGGTCAGAGTATTTTGTCACAGCAATGGAGAATCAGACTAGGACAATAGCTTATAAAACAGCAAAATAAACAAACAATAAAGAAAAAAGAGCATCAGATCTCACAGTAAAAGATGAAATGAATCACTCTGATGCGCTTTCATAAAGACTGTCCATCCATCATCAGCTGTATAATATGTTCAATAACTGCATTCATTGGAGGCACCATGTTCATGTTGCTTAGATTGCCATTACCTTTACTTTTTGAGAGAACTTTTCCTGCCTCTCCATTAATTTCCTGTGCCTTGTGAGTGTTGAATTTATTAGAGCTCTTTCTTAGGATATTCCAACTGATTCAGACACTGTATCACACAACTCAGAAATGTCTGAAAGCAGTTTGTTAAACACTCCTTTGCCCCAGACTTTTGCCTTTAACTGTGGCCATGGCCTGAACTTCCTTGAAGTCTTCTGAAAAATAACTAGAAGAATGTGTCAAGTCTTCTGGTCATTAAGGGGTATAAAATATGTGGAAATGGGGGACATGTGTATATATCCTAGAGGGAGGAAGGGAAGATGAGAGACAGAGAGAGAGAGAGAGAGAGAGGGAGAGAGAGAGAGAGAAACAGAGAGAGAAAGAGAGAGAGAGAGAGAAAGAGAGCACTTTATAGCAAACTCCACCTAGGATTACTTAGACAATGAAAGAATTATTTTTAAAGTTGTATGGATATAATAAAATGTAACTGAGCTTGTTATGATCAGTAACATTGTACCAAATTACAGATATTTTATATGCAAATAAGAAAACCCTCAAATCTGCTACACTTTTGTTAAATTTTTATGGTCTTATAAAAAATTAAAATAATTCTCTTATATTTCAATTACATTCACATTTATTAGGGAGATTCTCAAGAAAACATTGAAAGATAAAAAGCAAGAAGTCTATGCAGTGGTTAAATACGCTCCTAAGCTGAGTTGTACTGATACTACCTTTTCAGTCCCTGTTTCTGCCTTCAGTTCTTTGATGACAAAAAGAAAATGAGCACTGCACATGGATTTAATCACTACAGGTGGGCTCAGCTCAAGTTCACACTGAGGAACAGTCAAGCTGGCACTAGAGTCACGGGGAAGTCTTTACTAGTCCAAAGACATCGACCTGTCTAAGAGTCATAACTGGTACTTTGATCTTTATGTATGGCCAGCTAGTGAAGCTGTAGTGTGGTTTTGATAAACACTCAGGTTTAACACAGAAATGATAGGAGGAGCTCATGATTAAAGGAGACATGTCCCAGATCTCAGTAACCCATCTTTCTGTTGCAGGGTTTCAGCTCTGGCTAATGATTAAAAACTCATTGGTGTAGGGCAGAGTGATGGCGAGAGGAAGGAAGCATTTTAAGAATCAGACATTCATATTCAAATTCAGACTTTGCTTTCCATAGAAAGCTCACGTCCAGGAAAATTATTAAGCTCTTCAAGAGGAGGTCCAGTAGTAATATGTAGTAAACCAATTAATGGCAGGAAGCTTTCCAGTTTTGAGTATCAGCTCATAGCAGCTACATAACAGCAACAATAAATGCCAGGTCCATGGTGCCAAGAATCATTTTATACTATACCATTGGTTGTGTTGGGAAAGTATACATGAATGCCCTGTCCAGGACAGAAATGCCTCAGGAAGTCAGAAGGGTTTGATGTAAAGGGAAGAAGCACCAGTACTTCCAACTGAAGGGAGAGTTTATTTTACGGACTATAGTACTCCTCTGCTAATCAGACTTTAAACCAAAAGAAACATGCAGTAGTAGTAGAAGGAAAAGCAAATGCACTCACAGTGAAATGGAGAGGATCTATCGGGGCACACTAACTCACTAATAAGGAAGGAGAGAAAGAGTTACGATTGGGTGGAAGTGGCCTGGAAGGATTCAAGAAGTTTCAACAAGGTTAAATGAGAACTGGCACCCACGTCAGTAGTGTGGAGGAATCCCATGTTCGGTATTGCAGCTGGGTTTTGTCATCATTTAGGAAAAATCCTTGAGAAATATGGCCTCATCATAAACAGACACGTAATTCTGAGAACAGGATGTTGGGTCATTGTTCATTTGTGCTTTTTATGTTGGAAAACTGAAAAGATCATTCTTACGACTGCAGTCCCCTTAAGAATCCGTTTTACAGGGGTGAAACAAAATCAGTCAAACTTGCCTAATATCTACTTACGATTTCTGAACAGTTACTAGTTTACACAGAAAGATTATGTACAATAATATCTTTAAGATGAAGACATAGAGACACAAAATGTTACTTAGTAGTCCATGGTGACTCACAGTAAAATAGTGAGTGCTGAAGGTGAGCAGCAGCCCAATTTGGGAGGCTGTTTTCCTAAACTCTGTACCTCGTGAACATCCACTTCTGTTCTTTGGCACCCAACCTGCTGAAGAACAAAGAACCAGCCCCTGGGGCTGAACCCAGAATTGTTCTTAATGATGTCTGTTATGGCAAGTCAGTATAGGTCTTGGTTCTGATTATTTGTGTCATTTATGAATAATAAGAACTACATTTATCTTTTAATACCTTAGACAAAAAGGAAACTGGGTTTTCTCCATATTCTAGAGTTCAGTTACACTCAAGTCAAAACCATTGACTCTGACTCCAACATGAAGTCATGATTGTTTTCCATGAATGAGCAGTAGCAATGCCTAGGGGAAGCAGTGTGGACAGGGACAGATACCAACCATTCATAAATCAAGGGTTATTACCACAGAAATGACAGGAGGAATTCACAGTTACTAGCATCTTAGATCTGAGTTCATTTACGACAAAGGGCCATTAAACCCCATTTATTCTATTTTGAAATATACCAGGAAAAGTTTCACTATTACAATAAGCATTAAAGATGTGGTAAGGCATTGCAGTGATATTGTCTCTAACGTATGATTCTCCCAAATTGGGACTTTTATTTCATTTTACTATGGGTTATATTTTTTTGTAAATTTCAACCAAACCTGAATTTGATCTAGTATTTACTGAATACTGAGAAAAAAAGAAAAACTAGTATGTATGCACACAAAACAATTCTGATGAAAGTAAATTATAGTTTTGATAAATGAGTACTGCCTGAATGATTTTTCAAAGTGATATGGAATTGTTCTACAGCTGCATAATGCTGGGCCAATTTTATATTTGAACTTTCTATCTCAGACTGAGGACATGAAAGTGGAGTTATGTTTTGCCAATTAAAAGTTAAGAAAAATTGGCTAGAGAGATGATTAAGTGGTGAAGAGCACATAGTGCTCTTCCAAAGAACTTCAGTTCAATCATCAGTAATCATGCCAAGCCACTTACAGTGACCTATAGTTCCAGACACTGGAGCCCCTAATACCTCTGGCTTCTAAGGGTACCTGCTCTCACATGCTCCAATTCCTCTGCCTCAGATCTATGGACTAGCTTCCTAACCCAGGCTCACTAAATCCCCTAGCCTGGTTTGTTTAGTTGCTCTACAGTCAGTCCCCACCCCACCTTCCCCTGGACTCCTGATCTGCCTGACACAGACCTGCCCTCCTACTACAATGACCAGCCTGCCTACATAACCTGACCAAGCAACTACTAAGACCGGCCTAATACTCTGCAAGAACCTGAAGCACACACAAATTAATTTTTCATAACTAAACAAAAGGCAATCAATATAAACAGTACCAAAAATCAAATAAACCAAGGCAGAATAATATTTACTACCAGACACACAATCAACAAAAGCATCCATATGCCTAAACTGCAATGCAAAAATGCAAATAAGATGAAAAAGCAAAAGAATATGTCCCCAACAAAAGCCACCAGTCCTACAGAAGAATTACAATGAGAACCACCTTGAGGAGCTTCACAGCACAGAATTTAAAAGAACAATCATAAACATGATTGTTGGATAAGGTTGTCCTTGAGTGGCAAGCCAGACTAAAGAGCAATAAATAGATGCCTTCCTCTCTAGCTTCTCACCTCTTGCTCCAATCACCTCAAAATAATTGGACTGTGAGAATCTCCATAGGAGAGGAGAAGCAGAGGGAGACAGTCAGCCCTCCCACCCAATCAATCCGTTTTAACTCCTTGGCTGACCAAGGAGAGAGACAGGAAGCCAGGGAGAGGGAGCAGCAGGTCTAGAAACAGGTCTAGAAACCACAGAAACCACAGCCCAACTATAGAAAAAAAAAAAAACAGCCCAAGGGAGCCCATACCTTTATAAGTACCCCTCATCATCATCATATGCTCTGTTAGCAAGCCCAATAAATATTTTTGTTCCCTAAACTGTAGTTTGGAGGAATAAGGTGTTGGTTTGTCTTAAGGATGGAGGGAGGAGGGTCAGCCATGGGAACTTGGAAGCCCAGAAGTAAATTTGACTTACAATGACTAAAGGGGTTATTTAAATGGGAGGGGGGAGGGAAGGTTATACAAAGAACCTTGGCGTTAAAAGGAAAGAATGAGCTTGAGAGAGGTCGGACCAAAGGAGACTGGTATTATCAAAGGAGAAATGGGGAAAATGGGGGCACTTTAAATGGGGATACCATGGGGGAAGGGTTAGACAGTGAGACAGAGAGAGGAGAGATAAATAATGGCTCGTTAGTCTTAGAAAACCAGAGGGAACATATTAGTCCAACAACCTACTGACAAATTATATTATCTCTACATGAGTAGATAACTAGAAACAGTGCCAGACAGGAGATACTCTCCTTGAGTTGTTGGCCAGGGTGGTCCAAGAGACTCCCCAAAATTACTCAAGCTATTGCTATAGCTCCTGATGGCCTCCCACAGAGGAAGTACATCAACATATGGAAATAGAGTCCTATAAGCTCCTGAGAACCTGCTCAGATAATTCTATAGCAATGGTGTCATCATATACAAGTCCCATGCAAACTCAGGCAGACAATAACCCAGCATAAAACTGGGAAAATAACAGCATAGTCCAATCTTATCTGAAGGAATGTTGGCAACTGATTGCTACTAGGTGAACAAGAGCTGATTTTCCTAAAACAAGGGACTCTAGATAGGCTGACTAGACTCAGTAGATGGACTTACACTGGGGAACAGCTGAGGACACTGAGAACACAGTGGGCCTTAACAGAAATGACAGAGTATATGGGCTCCAGTGTGTGTGGGCCTATGGGAAGGTCCTGTGAGGACAGGGGTATAGAGAGGGTCAAGACTGTTTGAGCTATTCTGTATGAAATACACAAAAAATTAAATAAAATTTAAAAATAAAACAGACAGCTCAGAGAATTCAAAGAGAATAGGCATAAACATGTGACAGACGGTCAAGAAAATACAAATATGTGGCTGAGTCAAATAATAAAATCAATTCAGGACTTGAAAAGTGAATTCACAAAAGGAATAAAAATATTGACTAAAATTCAAACTGAAATGAACATGGAATTGAAAAACTCAATAAACCAATTGGAAACAATCAGGGGAAAGCCTCACAAGTAGTATGAATGAAATGGAAAATAGAATATAAGGACTAGATGAAAAAGTTGAAGATCAGACTCCTCAACCAAAGACTACATTAAATTTAAAAAAAAAAAAGAAGAAGAAGAATGGAATACACAGGAAATGTGGGACATCATAGGTTTTCTTAATGGATCACTGTCTGATTTATATTTAGCCAATGAGGCTTTAAGTGGGATTTAAGGTCTCTGGTGAGTTAAGAAAAAGTAGAAAGTCTTTAGCTAAGGAGTATCCAGAACCAGGCATTGTGGATTCTGGGGGAGATCAGTGGTTGTCTTCAGTAGTGTACATAATTAAGAGCCCATCAGTCTCCAGTTGATAATTCCAAACTCATAGTTGCACAGATGATCCTGGTTATATTCGGTGGGTCTCAAAAACTCAAAAAAAAAAATACAACAGAATTCATGAATAGAAGAAGGGGACTTTCAGGACAGAGAGGGTTAACAGGGAAAAAGGGAATTAGGGTCTGAGCTTATAATAATTAGAATATCCTTTATACATGTCTGAAATTATCAAACTCAACAAAAATTATAAAAATTGGAAAGAACTTATTTTGCAAACCCATTAATTGATCATATTGATACATGCAGTTTTTTTACAGAATGTATCATAACCATGATTAATAAAAATGTAAAAATGAACAAGTATTCAGTAATGGATTTAACTAATATTTTCATTAAGTACTTACTAAAGTAAGTACTGAAAAAATGGAAAGAAGTCTGGAGAATATTTGGAAACAGTTTAAAGATTCTACAAAGGAAGGGGAAACTTGTTAAACATCATCATGCATTCAGCAAAATGTGTATGGGAGGAGACTGTATGGGCCAAATGAGCCCAAATTATTTAAAATAATTCAAATTATTTAAAATAATTATTTCCAGACAGTGCTGGAAAGATGAGTGATTTTGTGAAGAATTTGTCATCCATCACATAAAAAGCTGGATTTGGCAACACACATCTGTAATCTTAGCACCAGGGAAGAGATTACTGTATAAACAGGTAAATTCCTGGAGCTCAAGGGCCAGTCAATCTTCCCCATCAGTGACTTCCTGGTTCAATGAAAGACCTCATCTAAAAATAAATAAATAAAGGAAAGTATGATTGAGAAAGATAACTGCTGTCCTCTTAAGAGGACCCAGGTTCAATTCCCAGCATCAACATCCTCACAATTGCTAACAACCATCCATAACTCCAGTTCCAGGGAAATCTGATACCCTCTCCTGACCTCGGATGCACTTAGATCCATGTAGACAATAGACTCATAAAATAAAAATAATAAATTATTAATATATAATATACATAATATATATAATATAAATGTGCATAGCCAAAGGCTATATGTGCTGGATAGCTTTAGTGTCAACTTGACACACGTGGGTTGAGGGAGCCTCAATCTGGAAATTGCCTCTATTGGACTGGCCTGTGGCCATGTCTGAAGGGCATCTTCTTGATGAGTGATGTGGGAGGGCCCAGCCCACTGTGGGTTGTGCCACCTCTGGGCAGGTGGGCCTATATAGCATAAGAAAGCAGGCTGAGCAGGGGCCAAGGGAGCAAGCCAGTAAACAGCATTCCTCCACAGCCAGTGCTCCAGCTCCTGCCTCCAGGTTCCTGCCCTGAGTTCCTACCTTGGGCTCCCTGATGAACTGCAACCTGGGAGATGTAAGACAAATAAACCCTTTCCTCCCCAAGTTGGTATTGGTCAGAGTATTTTGTCTCAGCAATGAAGAACAAACTAGGACAGAGATTGGTACCAGGAGTGGGGTATTGCTGTGACAGACCTGACCTTGGTGCTTTGGGGAGGACTGTGGAAGTGTTTGGAACTTTGGGCTGGAAAAGCCATTGTGTGCTCAGAGTTTGTTGCAGTGGAGCTTGGAACAGTTAT
>NW_008345075.1:904359-909569 GCF_000622305.1 Nannospalax galili
GGATTTCCTCAGGGTCAGCACACAGAGGGGACCCAAGCCTCTATCTCAAGCTGGAAGCAGGACTTGGTAAAGTGTAAAGAGTCTCCTGCATGGTTCTGGTGTTGAAAGTGTGAAGGGGTCACAGAGAGCAGCTGAGGCTTGGCACTCTGAGAGGCCAGGAAAGGCCATAGGTAAAAGTGCAGGTTCAGTTGCAGTTAAGACCCCAGAACTGAAGGGGTCATGTAGAGAATCTGAGGCTTTGCACCCCAAGAGGCAAGAAGAGGCCATTGGTGAAGGCGTAGCCTCAGTTTCAGTGGAGACCCCAGCTTTCTGGAGATGCCAGGACCATGGGACAACCACCAAGGACAGCAGTAAGTGTGGAATGGAGCTGGCCTGGGTCTGTGAGACAAGCTGAGTGTGCTGTGGACTGCAGAGTCAGAGCGGTGGAGCTGCCAGTACCCTTTGGAGCCAGAAGATCGTGAGTGAATCCCAGATGTCCAGACTTGAGCTAATTTGCTGGAATTTGGTTTTGCTTAGGTGTGCCTGATTCTTCCCTTTGAAATAAGACAGTACTTGATTTGGATTTTACAGAAGCCCATGCACAGTTGAGACTTTTAAAAGAGACTATGGACTTTTAAGTATTGGGATTTTTTTTAAGGACTGTGGGGTTTTTAAGGTTGTGTTGTCTATGTTGTGATATTAATGTTAACATCATAGCTTGGGGACAAGAATTGGAAAGATTATGGTTTAATAGTGATGTGTTAGTACGTCAAGTTGACAAGGGGTCAGTTGTGCTGGATAGCTTTAGTGTCAACTTGACACACCTGGGCTGAGGGAGCCTCAATCCGGAAATTCCTTCTATTGGACTGGCCTGTGGCCATGTCTGAAAGGCATCTTCTTGATGAGTGATGTGGGAGGGCCCAGCCCACTGTGGGTGGTGCCACCCCTGCGCAAGTGGGCCTGTATTGCATAAGAAAACAGGCTGAGCAGGGGCCAAGGGAGCAAGCCAGTAAGCAGCGTTCCTCCATGGCCTGTGCTCCAGTTCCTGCCTCCAGGTTCCTGCCCTGAATTCCTACCTTGGGCTCCCTGATGGACTGCAACCTGGGAGATGTAAGACAAATAAACCCTTTCCTCCCCAAGTTGGTATTGGTCAGAGTATTTTGTCACAGCAATGAAGAACAAACTAGAACACTATATAACAAAAATCCCAGTACTAGCAAGGTAAACCTCCCTTCAAATTGTGGGTCAGTGTAGTCCAAATGACTCCCAATACAATATAAGCTGTATCCATAGTCCTTGGCTGCCTTCCAGAAATTTAAGTTATGATCCTATGGATGAAAACATCACACACTTCAGACACAGAGAAATAGAGCTGAAACTGAACTGGAAGCCTCCTCTCTGAGAACTGGTCCTCACAGTATCAGAAGGTGTTATGCAAGCTGCCAAGGGAGAATAGCAATCAGTAGTCCTACTCAAGCTGCAAAGCCTACAAAATACAAATCTCCATGGTCAGCCCTAGTATCCCTAATGGTGCAATTCAATGTTTTTGTTTTGTTTTTCTTGTGGGTAACTAACAACTATTTAATTGGACCTAAAACCCACTCAATCAGAGTGATTAATGCATAGTACTGTATGCATTAGACAAGTACTTAAGGCTGGAGAGGTATTAGACTCTAGAAGAAAACTTACTACTGCCACTTTCCTATACTAATATATTTTCTAAATATATTCTAAATACTTATCCTTATACTAACAGGTAAGTGAATTCTCACCAATCATTAAAGAAGCTTCATTTTTGAATAAATGGAGACTATTACAAGGTTCTACAACTGATCAAAATTCAAATGTGTGACTGTACGGGGCCCAATCCCAAGTGATTTATTTACAACTCAACCTTTACACCTGAGGCTCAGGCACATTGTGGAAGACTGGACAGAAAGATTGTAAGAACCAGAGGAACAAGACAGCTGCTGCAAGTTAACACATTCAAGAAATATTAGGAGCGCTGCAACCATAAAATGTCAACAGTATGTTTGCCTGAACAAGACCTGCATAAGGACACCAGTTGACAGGCCAGTTTGGACAGGGTTAATTTCACAAGGCCTCACTTCTAGATGAGGAACTACAGGCAACCAGTGACTGCTGAGGGAGAGAGAAGTTTTCTTCAGGGATGAGGTCCCTGAAAAGTTATCAAAGGCCAAGTGGTCAGCCCTAAACACATGTGCATACAGTTCACACCAAAGAAACACAGCATTTATACAAAATTAAAGAAGAAGTAATAAAATTGATGAGGAATGGGGCGATGTGAGAAGAGGAGTTGGAGGGAAACATGAAAATGAAGTAAGTACAGTACTCATGTATGAACTCCTCAAAACGTTATATAATGAGTCTCTATCCAGGTGTGGTGACACACGCCTTTAATTCCAGCACTCAGGAGGCAGAGGCAGGTGGATCTCTGTGAGTTTGAGGCCAGCCTAGTCTACATAGTGAGTTCCAGGATAGCTGGGGCTACATGGAGACCCTGTCTCAAAAAGACAAAAAAAGGAGTCTCCAATGCCAGAATGAGCAATTGAATTAGGTGGCTTATATCTTCTTCTTTTATTTTATTTTATTATTTTTATTTTAGTATGTATGAGTGTATTGCCTGCACATATGTGAATGCCCCCATATCATGCAATGACACAGAGGTCAGAAGAGGGCTTTGGATTTCCCCTAGAACTGGAGTTAAGGACGGTTCATAGCCATGTGGGTGCCGGGAATCAAAACCAGGTCCTCCACAAAAGCGTCTATCTTCTTCTTGATTTAAACAAATGAGAGAGAGAGAGACAGAGAGGCAGAGAGGCAGACAGAGAGAGGCAGAGAGAGGATATAGATTACATTTCCATGTATTTGACTCTACTAATAAAATATTGAATACTGGGGAAAATGAAATACTGGAACAGAAAAATTTATATGGGGTGGGATGAGGAATGGGACGGCAGGGCAGAGCAGTGAGTATGGAGGCTGAATAACTAACTCCAAAGTCCTTTGAAATGCCATGTAGAACACATTTAATACAGACTTCGTAAAATGTAAATGAATGTATAAAAGAAGTTTTAATGGAGAATCCCTCTAAGGGGGTGGGGGGTCAATACCTCTCCTGACACTACAGCACCACAGATTATCAAATAAAAAGCCTGGTGCAAGGTAGGAGTATCACTTTTCAAGTCTTTTATCAGTGGGGTTCATACCCCTCAATCATTATAGACTATTTCTATTTCTCTTGGGTGCCCTCTAAAACTTGATGGTAAGACTGTTACTGAAGATATCACATACTGAGACAGGACATGGAAGAGCTGAGTTAATAGTGACTTGGAAGCTTTGTTCCTAATGGCTGGCTTTCATAGTGCTGGAAGGTTCTACATATGCTCCTAGGCGAGAAAAATAACCGTCTTACCCAGCTGTGAACCCCATAAGCTACAATATCAAGTTACCTGGCAACATATGCCCACTTGAGCAATAGTTGCATAAATATGGGAGTAACAAACTGCACTCTGGTTGGATTTAAAGCCTGCTCTCCTCTGTAAGAGAGTACTAATGTCTGGTACCATTAACTAGGTGAAAAAAAAATGTGGCTGGAGGCAGGGTATGGTGGCACAAGCCTTTAATCCCAGCACTTGGGAGGCGGAGACAGGCAAATCTGTACAAGTTCAAGGTCTTTCTGGCCTACATAGTGAGCTCCAGGCTAGCTAGGTATACATAGTGAGACTCAGTCTCCATAGCTCCCCCAAAGAAAGAAACAAAGAAAGAAAGAAAAAAAACGGAAAATAAATCACATGACTATTATTCTGCTAAAGTGTCATGAAACTTCCCCCGGTGTTTTTATCTTTGTCTCATAGATTAGTGCATCTCTCATCTTTCATCAGAGCAGTTTTTTTAAATAATAATAAATGGCAATTAATACTGGTTCCCTCTTTTAAGTGAATTTGCCTACCCTGATGATCAGTATGGTCCAACCAGGCAAAACATATTATGGGCACATTTCGGTTTTAATTTTAGCTAAGATAACAGCCAGGAATCTTGGAGAATACAAAAGATCATTTAGTTTACCCACTGTTTTACTCCACATTCCTGCTTGTAATGTCACAGAGCCTCATTAAAATTTAAAAACAGTTCTGTAACCATGCTGAATTTCAAAGACAAAATCTCACAAAGAGGAAGTACTTGCCTCAAATAGTTTCCTAATATTGCTACTGAACTACTTGTTTACTAGAATGAAGATATAAGGGTATGATAATAAGAATATCAACACCTATGAAAAGGTTAATTGAAAATCCTTCAGTCTTTTGGGAAAAGAAAACCAAGACTTGCCATATTATCAACTGAATGGAGAGGCATGGTATCATAACAGCTGCTGACAAACTAGAGCTTTCATAAATCTTACTACAATTGCAGTGCACACACATTTGTTGGGAAGGACAAACCTTCATACTGTTTAACAAGAATAAGGGGACCATTTCTGGAAAAGGAACCAGAGGCTCCATATTTAATACAGAATTTTTAATTTCACATTTAAAAAAATTAGTACCTGGAATCCCAGGATTCAAGAAGCTGAGGCAAGAGTATGTCTGAGAGAGTGACGTTATCCTGGACTAAACAGTGAATTTCAGATCAATCTGAACTGCAGAGTAACACCTTATCTCAAAAATGAAAAATGCAAAGCTAACACACACATGCGCGCGCGTGCACGCACACACACACACACACACACACACACACAAATGTATAACCAAAACTACCAAATTTTAAAAATTATATTCAGAAACCTCCAGCCTTCACCTGAAGTCTTTCACACACTTGCTGTGAAATTCACAAGTAAATGGATGGAAGTGAAAATATCGTACTGACTGAGGTAACCCAGAGCCAGAAAGACAAATGTAACTTTTTTCTCATATAAGAATTCTAGTTTTGAAATCTTAGCAATGCTTCTTATAATTAGAAAATCCACACAAGTCAGGAAACCAATACATGACCATAGGGTGGAAAGCTTCTTGGGATGGGAGTTGAATGTAGTCATATAAAGGGGGAAGAGTAATAATAAAATAGCAAGGGTTAAATAGGGTGGAAAAGGAAAAAGGAAGGGAAGGGCAGAGCAGGACGTCCTGGGGAGGAATAAATAACACTAAGGGCCTTTAGAAAAAGCTACATGGAAACCGAACACTATAGAAGCTTCTTAAAGTATTCATATTATA
>NW_008345075.1:909852-926753 GCF_000622305.1 Nannospalax galili
ATATATTATAAGAAGAAATTAAAAGCAGTTTCCTTAGTAAGGGAGTGCATTGCCCCTACTAAACACCATAAGCTAGCAAAGTAAAAGACCAATACCAGGAATGGATTCTCTCTTTTGAAGCTGTTGATCAGGGGTCCTAAAGACCCTCAAACAATACTGGCCATTGTCCTTCTCCTAATTGCCCATCATAACTTCACGGTAAGACCCTATCGTTGAAGACACTACATACAAGAGCTATAGACACTACATACAGGAGCTATAAAACAAACAATGAGAAAAAAGCTGGTGCTGACTTCAAAGCCTCATCTCTACCTGCCAGCTGTCATAGTGTTGGGAAAGGGCAATGTATGCTGCCGGAAGAGAAAATTAATTATCAGCTTTACCCATTTGTGAATCCTGAAAGCTACAACAATTAGTCTGGCAGGATATGTCCACTGGTGCAATACAGCAGGAATATAAAGAGAGTGAACAGTTACTTTCTAAATGGACTTCATAAGATGGAGCTTATACCTGACATTGAGATCCGTCCTGGGAACCTGAGGCTAGATAATTCATAGGTTATAGGGGAGAGTCTAGCACTATTATTCTGCTAAATAGATATTTTTATTAAACTGACTCTTAGTGGCTTACTGTTGTAAACAAAGATTAAGTCATTCCTTAACACTCAGCAGAGAAGCTTCCTTATGTAGCAGATTGTTATTAACACAGAAAGCTACAACTGGCCAATCTGCAGAAAATTAGAAGCTCTAAGTGTCTTATTCCTGAATAGGACACCTATATCAAACTTCCTCCTGCTTGGGTCAGGGATCATTGTGGAAGAGTGGTCAAAAGGATAGCAAGAGCCAGATGTGGTGGATGACCAAAAGGAAACAGTTTTTCCAGACAGCTACTTTAATGAGTTCACAGCAACAGTGACATCATGCACAAGTTCCATATAAGGTCAAGCCAGACAAAAATCCAAGCTTAGACATAAGAATGTACATGAGCAACCTCAGCCTTACCTGAGAAAGTATGGTCAACTTACAGCTGCTGGGATGGTGAGAGTCAGTCTTGGTTAAGGATGAGACTTTTGGTAGATCAACCAAGCTCCAGTGAAAGGCATTTGGGAACACAAATTTAACTCCATAGGCCATGGAGTACTTAAAATTGGTTAGGGTGTAGTAAAGGGGGGTGTACAGATTGGGGGTGGATCTGAATTCAATTAAAATGTTTTGAATGAAATTAATAAAAATTCAATATTTTAAAAAGTGTATTCAAATAAAATGATTAATTAAAATCAGAAGAATCACTTATAATGATTAGATTTACAAATGACCCATACTTCAATTAACAAATGACTAATTTAAAATAACTTTAATATATTCAAGAAAATAAAGAATAATTAGACTAAATGGACAATGCTAAAAATTTCAATGGGAAATAAATATTTATAAGGGAGAATTAGTTGGACACTTTAAAACTGATAAAATAGGAACTACACAAATGAAACTCATTAAAGAGACAAAGTTAGACAAATAGAAATTTACAAATTGGAACACAAGGAAAAAAAGCATTATTTAGTATAAGAAACAGGGAGAACATATGAATGAAAAATTCACATTAATATATATTGTCCTGGCATTTTATAAAATACACTGAAATATGGCATTAATAATTACTTTGTGGTTAATGCTGACACTCTAGGTAACTATGACTTTATAGACATACACAGGTGCCAAGGATCTGAGTGCAACCAATTATGACTAGTAATAATCAGATACCTACAGATTAGAGACACAAGCAGCAACATCTCAGTGTTATTAGCTGAAACAATGAGTCTTTCTATAAGAAACAGTGTATTTTAAAATGAAATGAAGATCTTTCTTAAAGGTTAAAAACTCATTCAATTTTATGTCTTACAGGGTTTATATTGAGTTCAATATTGTATAAGTGTATTAATTCAACAGCAAACCTAAAAATTTTATAGCTCCTTTTGAAAGAGATATATCTTTGCTCTAGAAACTGTGATTGAGCATGTTAAAGCTGTAATGAAATGCTTCTTCTAAAAAAATAATACATATATATATATATATATAAATTCTTAAGGTATATAACTTGCAATAATCCAAGTTAAAGCCTGTTAGTAGAATATTGATTTATTTTAAATATATAAGTGAAGAGGATGAAGAGAAGCTCAGTGGTTAACAGCTCTTGTTGCTCTTGCAGAGGATCTAGATTTCGTTCTCAGATTGATATTTGGCAGCTCACAACCACTTGCAACTCCAGTTTCAGGAAATCTGATACCTTCTCTTGGCCTCTAGGGCCACCTGCATGCATGTGATATACAAAGAAACCATTTGGCACACACACATACAAGTTAAAAAACAAATAAATCTTCAAGAAGTGGTAAGTGGAAAACTTGCAGTGTGTGTGTGTGTGTGTGTGTGTGTGTGTGTGTGTCTGTGTGTGTGTGTGTCTGTGTGTATGTCTGTGGACATGATTCATGAGGTGAATAAATGGACATCAGAGGAAAACTTTCGAGAGCTGATGCTCTATTTATACCTGGACTTCTGGGGATTAAACTTAGGTCATCAGACTTGCACAGTAAGAGCTTTTATACCTTGGGTTTTTTCACTTACCCAAGGTATTTACATTTAAAAGAAGTCTATTTTGTTCAACATTGTCTGTTGGGACTAGAGTACCACTGTTGGGACATTGCAGATATTCAATAATTAATTAATATTCATGGTTAAAAGATAGAAGAATCGTTTTTCCATCAAAATACCAAATGGGATCTCAGAAGCTGCTGAGATTGCTTCAAGATTTATTTCACATATAAAATTAGAATCAAAGGTAAATACAAAGAATGGTAAGAAACTTGGGAATGGAGATTAGCCTAAAACAAAGGTCTTGCATATGCATATACCATAATGTATATAGCTGCAATTTCATTTTTTAAAGTTAGCATGAAATCCCTACAGGAGAGATAAGGAGCAAAATTATATCAGAAAATGATTTTCCAAAACCATCAGGCACTGATTTTCTAGGAAGCAGAGAGTAGACACAGTATGATCTTATAATAACTGTTATTAAACTATTGTCACATGATATTGCTAACAAAAGCCAGCATCGAGGCAGGGGATATGGCCTTTGCTAAAATTCATTCCAATAGAGCGTTGACCTGCCTAACACTTCCAGCATATAATATAGGAGAAACTAGAGCATAGTTACTAGCAATAGTTGCCAAACCCAAGAAAGAAAATAACTCTCTGTGAGGTATAATTACTCCAGAACTCCCTTGGGAGAAATCCCATTCATCTGGTTTTTTAGTAGAATATATGTGACCAAAAAAAATATCTAAAGAGCTGTCTTGCATTTGCATGTCTTGAATTTTGATAAAATTTTTGTTGCTGAATATTTTATTCTTTCTCATAGCTTAGATCATCAATCACCAAATGTCTTTAGTTTTCAGTTACCTGTCTGCTTAAAACCAGAGATATTAAATTTTTTTCAAAATAAATAGTTTCTCTATATTCCATGAGACTTAGATATAGAGTTTCCATTGTGGATATGTCACCTAGGAGTGGGCATCTCTTGGACATATATTCTCTGTGTATGGCCAGCTCTGTGAACTTTGCAAAAGCCTCTGTCTGTTGCAAACAGAAGCTTCTTTGATGAGTGTGTGTGGTATTCTTGTCTGTAAATATTAAGCTCCATATTTAGCATATGGTAATAAATATCATTTGTCTATAGATATGACAGATACACAGTTTTTTCTAGCAATTATGACCTCTCCAGTCATGTGTATTTGGCTGTATTTACAGTGCCACCCACGAGTTCACCCACATTGAGAGGGTGTTAAGTCGAAAAGCTGTTGATTAACCCCCAGATTCAGTGCCACTACTGCACCAATAGAGGTAGTTTGCTACGTCAGTCATTGGGGTTATTAGAATTTATAGCAGGCTAGATCAGTGATTGATTTTCTCCCTTCGCACCTTGCATAGTATCCTCTAGAACTGGAGGTAGAAGGCTTCCAGGTCAGTCAGTGCCACATTGTTCTGATTCCTGTCTGAAGTATGTCTTGTCCAAAGCAGTGGCAATTTATCTTTGAATTCTGGGAGATAACCAAGAGCTCAAGAAACAGCCTATGTATTTGGGGGAGTCTCTTAGACTAACCCTGATCAACCACTAGAAGGGAGGTCTCTCCTGTCTGGCACTGAGTTCCTTACCATACAACCCTCAGAAACACATATGCATTAATGCTCACTATGTGCATTTCTCAGGGGGTTTTGGAGTCAGCACATTTCCCTCTGGCTTCCCTAGCTCCCAAGATCCATTCATCTCTACTTGCTCTCCCCCCATCCATTCTCCCTTCTCCCTCCCCAGTCCAAGAGCCTCCATTATCCTTGCCTTCCCCACAATAACACCAGCCTCCCTCCATCCCCAGCTCCTGAGTCCCCTCCTCCCCTCACCACAATTGCCTGCTGCCTGCAGGTCCCTCCTTTTTCCCTTCCCAGCCAAACACTTCCAGTTTTCCCACCTCCCCACTGGTACATCTGTTGCCTACTATCCCTGTCTTTCAGGCTCTTTCCTTTTACCTCTGTTTCCTTTTCATTTTCCTGGTTCCTGGTGAGAAAACTAGTGTATTCCTCAACGCTCACCTGTGAAGCTTCCTTATGCAACAGATGCACACAGAAGCCACACCTGGCAAAGTTTTAGAGAATAAGAGACTGCAGAGTGTATGTCCCTGGAAAGGAGTTCTATATTAAATTCCACCCACCCATGGCTCAGGGACCATTACAGAAGAAGGGGCAGAAATATTTTAAGAGCCAGGGTTGGTCCATGAACATAGGGAAACAGAGGCTTTCAGGCCACTGGAAGCTTCCCCATGTGAACCTGTGGCAATGGTGATGCTGAACCCAAGAACTTTGCCAACTCCATCAGACAAGGGCTCCGAGTGGACTGAGAGAACTGGGTGATGGGCCAGTCCTAGTCTGGGAACGGTTGGATGCTGATTACTACTAGATGAAGGAGAGTAGACCTTGCTCATGATCTGTAGATAGACAGACTAGACTCCAGTGGATGAATTTACACTGAAAGACATCTGGTAAAAATGCTTGACTGGATAGGACTTAACATGTATGATGGAATACTTGAGGTCCAGCAGGTGGGGTGCGGAGGGGTATGGATGGGGAGAGGGGGTCTAAATTTGACTAAGAACTGTTGTATGAAGTGTATAAAACCTCAATAAAATTTCTTTAAAAAAGAAATAATTTCATGAAAATATTAGTTATTGTAGGCTGGAAATTATCTTTCTGTAATGGTTAGTATCGATTTTCAACTTCACAGAGTAATGTTGGAGACAAATCTTTGGGCATCTCCTTGAGGAATTTTCTATATTAGCTTGATTAAGGTAAGTATACCTTACATAAGCTGAAAGACACACATTCTATGAGCTGGTATCCTGGACCACATAAAAAAGTGATGAGCTGAGCACAGCAATTTCTCTCTGCTGCCTGACTATAGAGACAGTGGGATAGCTGCTTTAAGCCCGTGAATTGATGACTTTCTCACTCACTATGAGGTATTGTACTCTCAAATTGTGACCCAAAATAAACTTCCTCTAACTTGCTTCTGCTAGGCATTTTGTTAGAGCAATGAAGGAAGCAACTAATGCATCTTTCCACATCAACCAGATTGTTCCTACCAGATCTAAGCTAAAGATCCCCAATCATATGGCTGAGTTCTACTGTAACTCCCTCCCCTGTATTTTTCCTTCGTTTCTCATTCACTGAAATTCATTCTCTGCAAAATAACTAAAGTATTAACACTTGTCAATTTTATTGTTAATAAGCAACAACTAGAGAGGGGTACAAAACCCAGATGTTCTTCATAGGTGAGTGGTAACATAAATATGGTACATATATTCTAATGCCTACAAAAATGAATGCCAGGCTTTTGTTCTTGCAAATCTATCATTGATCCAGGATCTAGCACAATAATAATGATCTGGCATTATTATTCAAGAACTGGGAGCAAGGGAAACCAACCCCACAAAGAGTGTGAAAATCTTACCAGTGTTGCCACTCAACTGTAGGTGATTTCAAATAGACAACTAAAACTTTAACAGAAAACAGACCGACTTTTGCAAAACATGGAGAGTATTTTATAACCTATGATATCTTTCATAGATTTCTGAGGCGTTAATGCAATCCACTGTTTCTTTCTTATTATTGAATTTCATTTATTATTCATATTCAAGAAAACATTCAACACAGAAATGGTGAACAACACTACAGACCAAATGAATCTTAGAGCTACAGGGAGAATATTCAGCTCAAAAGCAGCAAGACACCCACTCTTAAACACAGAGGAAATGTTTTTCATGACCATCACTTTAAGGCGTAAAGCAAGTCTTAAGAGTACTTGAACATAGATTTCCTGGTAAAGTGGTTTTCATCTATACCTCCTCATGGTTACGCCTATTTTAAAATAGCTTTTCCCCATTGAATACTCTTCATGAGTCTTCAAAAGCCCGACTGCCGTGCTATGTCAGCATATATTGCTATGACTATTGTGATTCCAATTTTACCACCATTTCTTGGCTGCTTTGTTTTCCTGAGTAACCTTGATTTTATCCTTTTCCATTTAGCACATTTTGGCTCAGTAATCTACCCTTTAAATTCCTTAATCCCCCAGCAGTAGGTGAAGGAATTTATTAAAATTATTGGTTTGAAATAGACACAATCTGGAATTTAGTCCATTCATTGAAGTTACATTCCATTTATTCTACTATGAGTGGGTATGGAGTGAGCAATGAAGACTTTTGCCTTGCCATAGATGTGAGAATATAAGTAAGCCAAAAAATAGTTTACTGCAATCACCTCGACACAGCATTCTGTTCAAAAACAACATTAAGCTCGTTGTGCTGAATGTCTATCACAGATATAAACAATTTTGTATGTGACTTGTTCAAGGCATAATGAGTGATGCTGTAATCACTGGTCTAAGGAATATCACTAAATGTATAATTAAGAGATACAAGAGGACCTATGACCATCTAAACAAATAACAAAGTTGTGCAATATTTTAACTCTTCCATGACCAAATCTGCTACACTTAGATCTCATCAATTAATTGCCAAATCATGCCATCTGTATTTTGGAAATTCCTCTTGGCTCTCACTTGTTCACTCACCTTATTCCATTATTATTCCAGTCACCTGCCATCCCTCAGCTGGTGATTGCAATAGGAAGTAGTTTCCAGTCCCTATTCTCTCTCAAGGGTTATCTACCAATGTGACATCTATCATTCTTCTATTGAAAAATATATGTATTTCATGGATTCTGGAATATAGCTTAAGGCCTATTCAGTCAAATTTGTATACCCAGATGTCCCTTCTCCCCCATGTGACTTCATTCATTAAAGCATGTTCAGCCTGTCCAGGGTCACTCCCTTAAGGAAGACTGACTCTCCCTCACCCAGCAGTTCTAAGATGCCAATAGTCCCTTAGCTAAGTTTGAGGCTCTGGGCAGACTATGGGGGTTCAGATAGGGGAGGGAATCTAAATATATTAAGATGTTTGAAATGCACAAAAATTCAATAAAAATATGCATTGAAAAATATGATTAAGTTATCAATCTATGTACAAGGTATGATAGGAGAAATTTTTATTTGATATGTGGAGGAATTAGACTCACACTTCTTTTTCTCAATATCTAGAATAAAAGTGAATTGCTCTGGGAAGAGTTTAAAGTTAATGACTTTTCAAAGCCTGGAGGTTATTCTAATGTAGATATCTTACAGATGACTCCCAGAAAAATTGACTATGAATGTTTAAAAATGCAGCCTCCTGTTGTTCAACCACCACTACAAATTTCTCCACTAGCCTGACTCATCCATTAGCTAAACAGCAGTCCATATAACTCAGAGTCCAGAAAAGCTTCACTTTAGACACTCTGAACACAATATGGTTTTGACGTATGATTCTCTTTTTCTAATCTGTGTTCCTGCATCTATATCAAATATTTTTTCTAACATATTAAAATGGTTACAATGAAAGATTGTCTTTGAAAAGGTTAGATATAGGTGCTGGCGAGATGGCTCAGCAGTTCAGAGCAGAAGACTTGGGTTTGGTTCCCAGCACCACATGGCAGCTAACAACCATCAATAACTCCAGTTTCAGGGTATCAAACACCTTCTTCTGACTTCTGTGGGCATTGCACTACACTGGTGCAGTTACATACATGCAGGCCATACACTCATACACATAAAATTAATATAATAAATAAAATATTTTTAAAAGGTGAGTTATATGTTCTCTGACATAGAAAAGTGGATGTAAACTATTTCCCTTTGTTTCTTTGGAATTAGTATTTAAAACTGCTAAATGTATTTAGACACTAAATTAAAATCAATATATTTTATAATTGCTGTTTTATTTTTTGGTGAATATTTGCATGTGTTAATAAGTCTAAATATTCAAAAGTTTTATCTTTGAAACACTTATTTTCATTATATATATATATATACTTGTCATAATATACTTTAAGTAAAAGTACTAGACTATGATATGAGAGCATTAATCAAAAACCAAAAAATGTTTGAAATTTTTTCTAAGCAAAAACCAAAACTGTACAACTTGAATACATTCTACAGATATGGTCATAAAGAAGATAAAACTCAGTGAATGAGTGTTTGAATTAGAGATAGAGTGATTGTTAGATTATGGGGTAGACCACATAAATTTTCATACACAAAAAACTGGCAGAGGAATAAAGGAGGATAAGAGAAATAGCCGAGTGAAAGTGACATCATCTATACATAACAAGATCCAAGCTGCTGCTAGCATGAGAGCCCCGGATTCAGAATATGAGGTTTGTAAACTAGTGTGTTGACACGTGCCTACATTCATAGCACTTGGATGATGGACGTATGAGAATCAGAAGTTTACGATCCTCTTTGAGCATCTTGGACTCCATAAAATGTTTGTGTCTAGACTAGGTTATAAGACATATGCGTCAAAATCTCTGTAGACACCTTTCCTTGAATTGTATTCAAAGAGAGTTTCACCTCTTGGAAAGAGGCCAAAACTAAACTGGAGCAGAATGGCAAGGGCTCAGGAAGTGCACCACTTTGGTATCTCTCTTAATAGATCCCATACACTTTCTGCTTCTAGGCCTCTCAACAAATTCTATGACTCATAGAACTTTAGGGGTTGATCACTTGACCTCCCCATATAAGGTGATAGTTTACTATCAGTTCAAATCTCAGTTTAAATAACTTGTTTGTTCATTGGATACGGGTGATCAAGTTACTATAACTGCTTGGGAAATAATGTCTTCACACATAAAACAGGAAAAATGTGGGGCTGGTTCAATAGTTGAGAACACTATGGGTGTGGTTCTGCAGGCAAGAGCACATGCTGCTCTTGGAGAAAACCCAGGTTTGATTCCTAGCACCCACATGGTGGCTAACAACCATTCTATAACTCTTGTTCCAGGGAATTCAATGCCATCCTCTGATCTTAACTGTCATTGCATAACACAGGTGCACTTACAAGCATGCAGGCAATATACTGATGCATAAAAAAAAATGATAAATAAAATATTTTTAATATATTTCTGAATGTAGGAGTGTGATTGATACTTTTTTAAACTGAATTTTAGTTTTTTTTCATTTAGCACAGCAGGCATTAGATATCATTTTTGAGCAAACTGTACTTTAGTAGATGTTATTAAATATCTTCTTGACAATATCATATACATATATGGTACATTCTGATTACTGTCATTGCCCACTTTTGTGTTCTGTTTTGTGACCTACTAAGTTTAGCTGGGGCCATCTGTGTGACCATAGGTTTTGAAATACCCAATGCACCCCAGTATATCAGTGGGTTCATGTATGATAACAGTGGCTACCTTTCCCGTAGAATTCATCACCACCCATTAGTTCAGCAGGGATGGGTAGCAGCCCCTTAAGTTTCACCCAGATGCATAGCTGACTATGGACAGGCCCACTGCAGACAGCTGCATCTGCTGTGGGTGTGATTGTTTCATTTTTTATTGAGCTTTAAAATTTTCATACATTTCCCACTCACATCCGTATCCCCTTTCCTCCCTCCACTGAACCCTATGCGCTCTGCCATACATGATTATATGACTTATATATGACCACTGGGTGTGACCGTTTCTTAAAGTGCTGTAATACTCTGATTCTTCATAAGGTTTATTGTTTTAAGAAATGTCTGCTCTTTTCTGAATGTTCCTGACTCTTCTATTTGTAAGGCTTTTCTTTTTCTAATGTATATTCTTTAGATTTTTGTGCACTTCATACAATAAATCCTAATCATATTTAGACCCCCCTCTCCCATTCACACCCGAGTCCCCCTACCAGATTTCATGCATTCTGTCATATATGTCAAAAACTATTGAGTCAAGCTTTTGTACCCAGAAGTCCCTTGATGCAAGTTCATCCACAGGAGTCTAGTCAACCTACCTAGAGTCACTTAAAGAAGATGAACTCTTCCTTATCTCCTAGTAGTCAGCTGTCAAATTACTCAGGTAAGGTTGGGGCCTGTGCCCATTTCTTCAGTACTATGCTGAGGTTTTATCTGATAACTCTGCATGAGTCATGTGCATGCTGTCACCATTATTGCAATTTCATATGAGAAATTTCTCAGAAGCCTAGAGGACTCTGTTTTCTCATGATCTTGCACCAAACCTGGCTCTTACAATCTTTCTGCCCTCCAGTTCTTCAATGATCCCTCATCCTTGGGTCAGTGGGGTTTGATACAGGAGTCCTATACAGGGACACACACTCTGCTGTCTCCTATTCTCTACACATTGGTCAGTTGTGGCCATTTTTGTGCATCACACTCTGTTGCATGAGGAAACTTTGCTGGCAAGGGTTGAAGGATGTGTTAGTGTTCTCCCTGTTCCCTCTTCTGCTGTGCTTCATAAGCCTTAGGTGTAAAGTTCCACTGTAGATGTGTCACTTAGGGCTGGGCGTCTCTCAGACACATGTTCTCTGTGTGTGACCAGTTGTGGAACTCTGTGGTAGTCTCCACCTGTTACAAGAAGTTTCCTTTTTTTTCATCATTTTGATATTGGAAAGTCATTATCAATGTCTCAGAAAGGAGCATATTTTAATTTCTTAGTAATAATTCCTTCAGAGTTAAGGAGCTTAACTTGGATCTAGAGCAATTCTTGAGAAGTTGAGAGCCCTTGCTCTTGCAGAGGAACTAAGTTCAGTTTCCAGCACCTACATGTGGCTCAGAAATATCTGTAACTCCAGTTCCAGGGAACTGTTGCACTCTTCTGGCCACTGTGGGCACCAGGCATGTATATGCTATATATAGATATATCTGTGCAGCAAAACATTCATACACAAACAATAAAAATTAATAAATTTTAAAACTAAAAAATCAACAAAAAAATTTAAAAAGAATTTAACTGATAAAAGAATGAATTCTATGTCTTATTTTCACTCCAAAATTCATCACATGTTGCCAGGTTCTGGGGCTATCTCTGGAGCTATCTCAGTGCTCAGTAACATCTAGAAATTATAACTGTGCTCTGGAATTAGATCACCACAGCACCACAAAAAATACTGAATATATACTTTTTAAATAAAATACATGAGTTAATGAATCTTGGCTAGTTTTTCTCTATTTTTCCTAGAAAAATAGAAGTAATAGGTAGATCCTTGGGAATGTTCCAACATAAGAATTTTCCTAAAATATTCTAGTACTTAAAATAAAATTTCACTTTTAGAGAGAGCTTATCTCCATAAAATCTCTTTAATCAATGAGTTAAGAGCACTTCTTGCTCTTGCCGAGGACCAGGGTTCAGTTCCCAGCACATACACCTGGAAAGCCCCAAATCATCTGTAACTCCAACTCCCTTTTCTGGCTTCTGCAAGTGGGGTATGTACAGAGAAGGAGAGAGAGAGAGAGAGAGAGAGAGAGAGAGAGAGAGAGAAGAGAGAGAGAGAGAGAGAGAGAGAGAGAGAGAGAGAGAATATTAAAGAGAAAAAACTCTTTACTTCCTCAGGGAGCCCTGTTTTCACAGGATTCTCAGGACTTTCAAGTACCTCAAAAATAATTGTTCTTTGGACTGAGGAAGCTACCACATGGACCACTTATCTTTTTGGTTGGTCCCTTGTGCTTTGTATTCAATAGTTTAGTCAGAAAAATAAACTTTTACCCTTACACACTATCTCAGAGTCAATGTGGGGTCCCAAATGACAATTCAGGGACTCAATAAAGGAATAAATCTTACACTTTTCCCATTTTTTTCAACTGCTTAATAATTTAACTCCAAGAATAAGAAGGGAAACAGACTGAACTATTCTAAACACATGTTTCAAATAAGGGAGGAAAAGTCAGTTTTATTCCATTATTTTCTAACTTAGACATTCCCGTTCTTTTCCATCATCATTTTATTTAAGATTAAATTTAACTTAGATTTAAGATTCTTTATTAAAAATAAGATTCCTAAATGCTGTGAATTGTCTTTAATGTGACAATCCTTTGCTTCTCTCTTCCCCCCTTTTTTAATTAACTGAAACTTAAAACTTGGCAAACACTTTAGCAACCACATTTTCACCATGCTTGGACTTGAAAGAAATGTTATAGAAATTGAAGTCACACTTGGATTTTGAATGTGGAAGGACAATGTATGAATAGACTATGAGTGTGGCATATTCAGCTTCCATGACACTGACATTGTATGAGCAGTGCAGAATACATAAGTCATTTCTTACTATTCTACACCACACCTCAGAAGATGGATTATAGAGGCCAGAGGTGAACTGTGAAGATAATTGTGTTAACTCTCCTCAGAGACCCTCAGTTATCCATCAATAAAATGAGTAAATGAGTACATGTCACATGTGCTCTTCCCTGTGTTCATTTGAAGATGTCTTTTATTTTCTTCATGAAGTTCAACTTTCTTTTCACTGCTCATATTTTCTGAGTTTTACTTCCCTAGGTAAATTGAGTCCCATGTGTTTGCAAATAAGGCATCTGCACAGCAGGTGTATTCACCAAACCTTCTCTTCTAACAGCTGCTCATCTGTAAATCCTCTGTTCCAGCGCTCAGTCACTATGTTCGATTACGGAATGTGGGGAGACTGATGTACACTACTTCAAACTTGTCTTGTAAAAGTCCATTTATGCCTTATTCTATCAGACAACTTTCACAGCAGTGTCAGTTTGGTGGTAAGGAGAGCAATGTCTCAGCCTGGAGGGAGTCTGGAATTCTTTGTCAGTGAGAGGAGAACTGATTCCCAGACACACACAGCCAGTTCCTACCCACATAGGCTCTCAAAGAGTAATGAATGAATTCCCACTGTCGGTAACTACTAATGATTTTGATATTCCTTTTAAACTTACAAAAATTAGCATTAACTATTTCTAACACCCATAAATCACAAGGATTAAGTTCTATATGATTTGTTTCATATTTTTGGAGACCAAATACGGAATTTCCAAAGGGAGCTAGAATATTCATAAGAAACTTCTAGAAAACAATAAACTTAAAATGGCATAAGATACAGGTAATCATGCAAATCAAAAGAACAAATATCTCACTGGAATCTGGCATCATTAATACAACATGGCAGAAAAAATTTTGTCATTCAGTTCAAGGTGTTACTTTAGAAAGTGGTATTTTTAGATTACAGATTGGAAGCTTGGTGAAAAATTAGGGAAGAGACACAGCAATTCTTTATAAATAAATGTGTCAGAGAACTTAGATCTAGATTTACTCTATGTTCTAAAGCTGAGTTAATGGTCAGGAATCAAGGTGATGGATTTTCATTCGATATGAACCTTTTATTTCAATCAACAAAACGTCCCATGTGAAAGATGATCATATTCCCTCATAGGAGATGGACTTTTCTTTATTTGAATACAGTCAAGAGCTAGGTTAGCACCAAATATCTATAATGTTTTAGAGCATCTATGCCTGGACTAAAGGCTACTTCTAGAAGTTGTCTCCTGTATCATGCAACTATGTCCAATATCACTTTATAGAGAAAATAATAGAAAACTTTGACATCATTACCAATTTTACCTATTGATTGCTACAATTAGCATTTTTCTTTTCCTATAATCCCTGCAAAGAAATTATAGCAGGGGCTAGAGAGACGTCTCAGCAGTTAAGAACACTGGTTGTTCTTGCAGAAGACTCGGGTTCAAATCCCAGCACCCACATGGCAGCTAACAACTGTAACTCCAGTCCCAGGGGATCCAACAGCCTCTTCTGACTTCCGCGGGCATTGCCTGGAGCAAGTGCACTTACCTACATGTAGGCAATACACGCATATGCATAAAATAAAAAAATATATATTTTAAAAAAAAGAAATTATAGTAATCATTCCTGGCAATGGAGGAGACCCCTCCCAATGAATAACTATAGGAGAGCAGGAATAAACTTTCCTAGAAATTTGTAACTCACTGGTCTAAGGAATCCTCTGGGAAAAAGTAAGTACTACTTTATGTATTGTGAAGTAATCCTTGGGCTAATCTTCCCCTGTAACTATCAGACTTCACAACTGAGATGCTGGTTGTAATACCACAATCCATCGACATAATTCCTTTTCTATTGGTCACTCAAAGACATTAGTGAATGATGCTGTAAGGTCGACCCTCTTTCTGCAGGTTCTTATATCTAAGCCGCTTCAAATCCACCCATACAATGACCACTGCTCACAAGTAAGTACAGCCTCATTCCTTTCTTTGCCACTAATTAGTTCACATTTTCATTAGTTCACATTTTCAGCACAGTATGTATTGAACATTTATCTCTATACCTTCATGTTTCAAAACTGGCCTTTCTCTTTGTTAGAGGAAGAAAATAAGCATAGTTTGAAAAAACACAGCCTGCTTGATCTTTTCTAACAAGAGAAATCTCATTCCTATTCCTGATGATTTTTTTTCCTTCTTAAATTCCTTATTGTCCCTGTTCACAAAGAATTGATCCATCTTCAAAAACTATAATGTCAGCCTGTTTCAATTTTTCCCTTTCATCTGACTACTCATTTTCATTTCTCCTGTTATATATAACAAAAGAAACCCCTGACTTTTACTGGAGGTGGCTTACTCTGAGAGAGTGATTCCTTTTGCTCTTTTGGAGCTCAGTTCCATGAATATGATATTTACACAGTGTAGGTTTATCTAAGTATATTAGACTGTGAACTTTTAAAGATTTCTAGCTTCTTCTTTTAGGTCTGGAAAATCCCAGGTAGAATTCAAAGCACTATAAAGTGTAGGAAAAAAGTTTAAATTGTTTAACTTCAACCATAAAATATACATTCCTGAGAAATGTTACTCTTTGGAATTTTAAATGTATTATAGTATAATGAATCAGGAGGAGGGACACAATATAGAGAACAATAGTGTATCAATTATTCACAACTATATGTGCATTTATGCTGCTTACCTGTCCTGTTCTTGCATTGTTAGTTTCATTTAGCTACTTGTCTTTCTTGAAAAGAGAGAGACTAGGAGAAGCATAATCTATTTTAATTTGAAGGTCTTTCTCAAGATCAAGAAGATTTTAAAAAATGTCTTTATCTTCCCTTAACTGCCTTTCACATTATAACCCTGATCAGAAACATCAAGATCCGAAGTAATATATTTATGCAGTTTTTCTCCTCTGTGCGCAATTGCTTCTAAATATTTCTTGGCTTAAAAGGGAGAATAGTGAGGTCAGTACCCCAAAGGGTGAGAGTACCTTCCAGTTACTAATTTTGAACTTTAGAGAAACTATCCAACATTTCTAAATCTTGATCTCCGCCTTTGTAAATTTAGAATGAGTATGTAGTTGTCACAACAAGCAAATAGATTACAAACGATTAACATGTATGCAACTTAAAATTCATAATTTTGTTTTCTGTAGCCTAGCAATGTGAACATTTATAGGTTCTTACTAAAGGGAGTGATATGGTAAGACGGTTGCTTAGGAAAAAGTTTTGGCTAAAAAAGCAAAGCTAAAATAAGGAGGAATAGGTTGAGACCTGCAGATTCCAATCACATAGGAAGAGCTGAGTGGAGATTAAAGTATGGGCATGCATGATGTGGATGGAAAAGGGAAATATAGAGACATTCACAATAGATGGGATATACACAATTTGGCATTCAAATTTAAAACTTTAGTGAGTCATTTTCAACTATAAGAAAGTAGAATTGTGATACAGGTATAGAAAAAAATCAGAAGCAGCGAGGGCAGAAAGAAACATATCACAACGGGAAGCTAGAGAGGCAGGAGTAGCAGTCAGCACCACTGAGTGAGGTCCATAGGGGCACTGCAGAGAGCCAAACAGAATTAAAGCTAAGAGGTCTTTGTGTCTAAGAGATCACTGAAATTTTTCCGTAGTTATTATAAGCACATCATAAAGCCAATAATAATCACTACAGGGATTTTTGTAGAAATCATGAGTTTAGTTCTATAAATTTTATGAAACAAAGTAAAACTAACTACCTGAACATTTTCATTAAAAAAAAAATAGAAAACATAGCACCAGATTTGGAGACTTGACATTACCTGACATCAGCAAGGCTATGAAGGGAATCAACATGGAAGAAAAATAGTTCATTTAAAAAAATGGTACTGAAATAACTGCTTGTTAACATGGGGGGAAGTGAGCCTTGACCTACAACTTAGACTTGTACACACAAATTAATAAGAGATGGAGCACAGGCCGAAGTGTAAAGAGTAAAATCGTGACGCCTTTAGAAAAAATGAAACCAAGCCGGAAGTGGAGGCACTTGTTAAATCCCAACATACTGTACTCAGGCACAAAGAAGAAGGATTGCAGTTTATAGAGAAGATCTGAGAGAAGGAAGGAGGAATGGAGGCAAAGAAAGTAGGGAGAGAAGGGATGGGGAGAGAGGGAGAGAGGGAGAGAGGGAGAGG
>NW_008345075.1:926815-942469 GCF_000622305.1 Nannospalax galili
GAGGGAGAGAGGGAGAGGGAGAGAGGGAGAGGGAGAGAGAGAGGATCCTCAAGACTGGGGGTAGAGAAGCTATGGTTACACTGAGAGCAAAAGCTGTAAAAGAACACCTGTTAATCAAAATTCCACCGAAATTAAAGAAGAAAATCCACTGGAACAGAAGAGAGGAAGCTCTCTAACAATTAATTTATTTAGCCTTTTTTATTAAATATGACATCAAAAGCCCAACCAGTCAAGGCAAAAGTAGGCTAAAAGTGCATCAAATTAAAAGGCTCCTGCTATGTAGAAACTACAAAAAAGAAACCATCTTGGATGGCATGAAATGGTCACAAACTACATTAAAGAGTTAATATCCAAACTATGTAAAGAACTCAAACTAAAAGCAGAGAACCTGAATAGATATTTCTCACATTGAAACATTCAAATGTGTGTGGGGGGGAGGTATATAAAAATGTTTAACATTACTGACCATCAAAATGTGCATTAAAATCCCAATAACATACCAGATCACACCTGTTAGAATGGCTTTCATCAGAAGGAAAAAGGAAACCAGTACTTGAGATCACCTGATAAAAGGAAACTTGAGCAGTGGTAGAATGTAAGTAGGATTACATTTTCTAGGAATGTAAATAGCTCTTAAGAAAAATAACACAGATGTAAATAAAGATAAATGTTTTAATTGGCCTACCTACTCCACCACAGCCTCCATTCCCCAGACAATAGGGTGGAATGTCCTCAGCACATGTCCACTGCAAAAGCAGTTCTGTTGGGCCAGCAGAACTATGTCCGTAGTAAACAAGATGTCTTATCCTAGTGGTGAATAAGGTCATCAATGGAATTGTGGAGCAAACTTCCCTGTGATATGGGTAGTCATCCACAGAGGTGGCTCCAGTGCTTCAATGGAACCACACAGATCCTTTTCATGAGTTCTTGGCCCAGATGCTCATGGAAGAGGAACTCAAACCAGCTGGTGAAACTGATGACCATTTTTGAGATCATAGCCAAAACAAACTCTTCAACTCCAAGATCCACTTAGTGCTACCAGCACATGTCACAAGCTGTCACAAGCTGGTACCATTAGGTTTAGCCTACATAGTTCTTTGGTGGGTATCAATGTTTAAAAAATAATTGAGTGACGAGAGATGGCTCAGCCATTAAGAGCACTGTTTGCTCTTATAGAGGACCTGGGTTTGATTCACAGCAGCTAACAACTGCCTACAACTCCAGTTCCAGGGGAATCCAACACCCTTTTCTGACCTCTGTGATTGCACTTGCACACATGCAGCCAATACACTCATACACATAAAATAACAATAATAAATAAAATATTTAAAAATAATTGAGTCCCAATTGTGTATTTGGAGAATTTTTTTCTGAGTATTTAATTCTGGGGAGTGTCCAGGAGTCCTGACAATACACCTGCTCCTGACGCTTAGGACACAGTTTCAACCCACCCTTGGGTCTTTTCAGTCACCAAATAAATATGAATCTTAAGCATATGCTAAACTCTACCTCTGAGTCATACATGTTACCACATTACACTAATTCCAAAGAAATACAAGTCTCAATGTCTCTCTCTTCTTTGAAATCTTCCTTTCCCTTTCTCCTCCATTGCTCAAGGTTTTATGCTAATATTTGCTTGAGTTCTGGCTCTTTCCTTTGAGGGAGGAAAATGCTGACATTTCTGTTCTGCTTCCTTGAGGTCTTCAGAAATGGAGGTGGGACATCCAGCTTAGTTCTGATGACGATTAAAAGAAATAAACAGTCCTGGTAGTACTCATAGAGGGTTTCAGGTGAATTGAGACCTGGCACAGAGCACAATGAGCTATCCTTGCCTGGATGTCATATGTACCTCAAAGGTGAGTTCATGTTGAGGCCTTAAGAGAACACAGGTAATTCCTCAGTAGGTTTATTAGGCCAACCACCAGGGAGAGCTCTGTCCCTCTAACAGTTTGACATAAGTACCATCACTTTGAAACCTGAAAGCTTATTGAGATGAGTGTTTCACTTTACAGAACAGAGAGAAGGTACTGTTGAGCCTAAGGACCTTGGCCAGCTCAGACTGCAGCCTCTGTCTACCTGAGCCTGGATAGCCTCCTCTCTCTACTGCTTGAAGTATGGCCCTACTTTGAACTGAATGAACTTAATTGAAGAGGAGATAACAGAATGCAAAGCTAGATTGAAATCATTTACAAATTTTCTACACATAAATTGTAGTTATTTTGTTCTTAAGAACTTTAGGGTTCTGTATGTTTTTACTTAATTTCACCATTACCTTTGACTATTGTCTTTTTATATTTCAGTGTTTGAGGAGCAGGGACAAATTACTCTCATTCATGCTTCATCTGTTTATGCAGAACTTCCAACAATAAACTTCCTTAAAATACGACCTTCTTTTTAAAGTCATATTATTTATACTAAAGAGTGCAAGTAGGTTTTTTTTTACTGAATTATAAATTTTAACTCCTTTGTGTGTGGAGAACTTGTTTCAAAACTTTAAGGTGTTTTTGTAATTTATGGAGATATTTCAAATTCCTACTATGATTTTCTTATTTCTTTAGTAAAATGATAATTTTGAAAAAAAATCAGTTAATTCTAACATCAAAATTAGCAACAATAATATTGGAATAACCTGATGAGTTATGAATAGATAGTGTGAGAGTCTTTGGACTCATTCATTAATCTGGCGGTGTAGGACAAGGGCACCTGTTGGGGTGGGGACATAAGGCCAGTCAATTTTCACCTCCATTTACATCTATCTATGTTAGCGTTGACTCAGAAGATCTGTTTGAAGAGTTGAACACCTTCCATGCCCTGACATTAAAATAAATCTTTGGTTTTCTTTGATTGATGTAAAATCCAATCTTAGCTAAAGAAATACTGGCAAGTGATTACTGCTGGGTGCAGAAGAGCTGATCTTCCTTAAGTGAAGATCTTAACTCTTCCTTAAGAGTTCCTTAATGAACTCTAGACAGGCTGACTAGACCTCAGCAGATGAACTTGCACTGAGGAAATTCTGGGGACACTAACTTGACACAATAGGCCTTAACACAAATGACAGAATGTATGATTTTCAGTGGGAGGGGCTATGGAGGGTGCCAGTGGGGAAGGGGGCATAAAGATGATTAAGGCTGATTGAGATTTTCTGTATGAAATACACAAAAATTCAATAATTTTTTTAAATGGTAAATACAAATAAATATCACTCAGTATTCTAGTCCCAAACTTCAGAGCAAATAACTTTATTCCTCTTTTTGATAAAAAAGAATCACAACTTGTTTGTTACATTTGTTTTATTTCCATGTACCAAAGTCTACTTAAAACACTCATTATAAAGAGAGTTTTGAATAAAGTCCTCTGGAAAATACCATTAAAGCATGTGACGGCAATATGGACATAAAAACATGCTAGTGCAGGAGAATAAGCAGTCCTGTTGTCCAGGGTGTGGAAGCCAAAGTAGAAAGAAATAATGGAAAATCCCCAATGCAATAAGGGAAGGTGTTTTGGCTGTACCCCAGGGTTGACAGTCAGAACCTCTGAATAAAGAGACCATCTTCCCAGAAGAATGCCCAAGAGCAGCTCACTGTACCCTGAACTGCCTTTTTGGCTGTTAGACAAGCACTTTGGGCCATCATTCCTGCCTGGTCTGGTAGAAGAGACTCAGTTCCAGATAAAGAAAGGTTCGTTTCTGGTGCCAGTTGCAAGTTGGGCCTTATGAGAATACTGATGTTCCCTCCATTCCTGTTCTGGGTTTTGTGAATCCAATCCTGACCTTTATGTCTTCAAGCTGGCCTCATGGACATTCCAATTCCAACGAGAGGGGGCATAAAGGTAAAGTGCTGTTGGAAGGCCCATGTGGCACCCACAGTCTCATATTTAGTCTATACCATGCAGCTGGGCCCAAGGCTGGTCTGCACTATCCAGGCAGCCTCATAGAGCTTCAAGGGACCTGTAGGGTGGCTTGCTAACAGTGTCTAACCTCTCATGACTGAGGAGACTCTTTTCCTCTTCTTTCACCATCAAAATTTTGCACTTTTCCTCCTCTGAAAGTTCAATCAACATTTTGGACAGAGTAACCCCACTCACCTTTGACTCTGAAACTCAAGTTTCAAGAAAGAACTAGAGGTGTCCTGAAAGCCAAGCTAATAAGGCAGCTCTGTGTGGTGCTGCCGCTTGTGCCAGCTACCTGGATGATATGTTTTGGTTTTACCCTCACGTTCACTTGCAAGTCAGTGGACAGAAGCATTTGCCAGTTACTGTGGCTGTGGGGTGCAGGGCTGTCTCTGCAGCTGTGTCCTAAGCACCTGTAAGCAACATTGCACTCTTCTGTTAGGAGTTGGATTATCTGATTCTTCAACAGATCCCATTAGAGACCTAGGCCTCTAGAATCACATATTTATTCTGTTTGCCTATTATGAAAATTGATTTAAAATATTCTAAATGTCCTTTAGATGTATGGTTTTTATAAATCTATGGAAGTTTTCCTATACATATGAATTAAAAATTTAACTGTGATTTTATCCAACAATTCCATTTAGATTCAAAAGGAGTGGAACCTATTTCTCAATGAAGTGTTTGCACCCCTTATTTATTGAAACTTGATTCACAATAGCAATTATAAAATAAATTTATCAATAAATGAGTAGATGAAGACATTGGGTGTAAATGCATAATGCAATACCATTCATCCTCTATGAATAAGGGAACCTTGGCATTTGCAGCAATTGGATGTGCTGGTAAAAGGTTGTACTAAATAAGAAACAGGAATTTCATGCAAACATAAATATTTGAGTATAAGTACAGAGGCAGGCAGGAGTACCCAAGTAAGCCTTTGAGCGAAGAGGTGTTCATATAGTCAGCAAGGCCTCATCCTGATGCTTCTGCTGGTACATCAAAAGAGATTAGTTTGAATGGACACATTGGGCTTGTTGGCACACAGACTAGTAAGACTTATGAAAGATATAGGCATCTTTTGAAAGATTTTTTAAATTTTTTATTTGATTTTATTGCTATTATTATTTTTTTTTAATTTGAGACAAGGTCTCCCTGTAGCCCTAGATGACCTGTAACTCACTGTGTAGACCAGGCTGGCCTTCATCTCAAAGAGATTCTCCTACCTCTGCCTCCCAAGGGCTGGGATTAAAGGCAGGTGTCACCAGGCCTGGATTTGAAGGATTTTTAGTCAAGTGAGAAATAGGATTCTATTAACACTTTAAGATATTCCCTATCAGTATGGACAATGGAGAAGGTAGGGACTCATAGCTAAGAAGTCATTCATGAGAATTTCACTAATCCTTGTTACCTGTGCAAGGAAAGAAACCTGCATTTACAATGCAGGTACAAGAAAGCAAGAAATAACGTTAAACCATAATTTTAATCTAGAAGTTTATAGATTCCACATTCATATCTTGTTTCTCCCTCTACTCCTTAATGGCAGTTACTCTACACAGATCTTTACATGTTAAGGCCTTAAAAATCATTTTACTCTTTGCAAAATACATGTGTCAGATATTCAATCCTAGTGTAACATTGTTGAAAGATTGGAGTTTCAGGAAAGTTTTCAGGTAGTAGGCAAAAGCGCCTCCCGGTGTGCGCTATCTCGCTCTTGCACGCCCTATGTTTTGGTTTTGTTTTGTTTTGTTTTGTTTTGTTTTGTTTTGTTTTCTTAAAGCCATGTGAGGATGCAGCAAGAAAGCTCTCGCCAGATGCCAACGCACTGATTTTAGGCTTTACAGCTTCTAAACCTGTGAGAAATAAATTAATGTTTCATATAACCCTGTGTCCTTTTACTTAGCAAGAATGGATTAAACTCACACCTTTTTTGTGTGTCTTTTAGTTCCCAACTTAAAGATAGGGAAATATCATTTAATTAAACTAAAACTTTACTAATAGTCTGGCACAAGGAAGATGATCAGTGAATGTGGAACATGATACTCATTTGGCTGCTGTTACAGTGAAAATCACTTATCCCGACAGCCATGGTGAAAAGCTTCACGGGACCAGAACAATTGGTCATCAAATGCATTGAAGCCATTAGTGAAACCCACTAAAATCTAAGGACTTCTACTGAAGCCACTGTGAAAATTATTATAGTGGTTCCTCAAAAAACTAAAATCAGAACTGTTTGTTGCAGTTTATAAAAGTAGAACCACATCATTTAGCTTATGCTGAGGTATACTTATAACCCAGAAAGCCAGCCCATATACTCCAGTATTGTCAGGCTAATTTAAATGCTAAAATTCAATTTAATTTTCAATTATTACTTACTGTGTTGGAGGGGCCATGCTTCATATGTCTATTTTAGATCAGTAAATTCTACCAAAATATAGGAATTAGGTAAAAACATAGCTCTGAGGGTTAAGGTGTTACCAACATAACATATTGTTAATAATTTTCTTAAGACTTTATCTTCTTTAAATTCATTGCCACTCCAAGGTATAGTGGTCATATGAGAGCCAATATTGATTAAAGCATGATGACTTGCCAAGTAATACACCACAGCATATTTTAAAGTTAATTCAAATTTAGGCTGTAGACATATTTGGGATATTTTTGTCTCTTTTGCTTGGAATATTTTATCTGATAATTTTCTTAAACTTCTTAGTTAAGAAAGAAACTAGTTAGAGCTAGTACTGCATTCTGATTTTTTTTGAATGGATTCAAATTTCAGAGAACATAGTCATGTCTCTTAATAATTTTGCAGTCTCCTTGCAGAAATTAACATACATTAGCAAACAAAGGGGCAAAACAACTTCTCCAGATTTAAAGAAGCTATTACAATTGAATACAAAAGAAAACCACTTACAAGTTCTCTGAAATTATGTTTTATTTTATTTACTTTCTTCTATATAATTTGTAAATAGCTTCAAACAACATTGCAAAACCTGATTTCATCACAGATAGTTGCATCTTTTCTCAGTTATTTTTACAAGTATGTAAACACTAAACCAAGCCCTGTCTAAAGGGGTATCTTTGCATTCTTCATTTTTAGTTATAGCTCACTTACAAAATAAGTGGTTCATTGAAAGTTATGGGCCTTGAGGACCTTTCCAAAAATTAAATAGGAGTCAAGCTCTCATTATCAACAGATATTCATAGACTAATAATTGAAGGTAATGAAGGGAAAGTTACCATAACAAATAGTATATATTAGGATGCAATTACCAGTACAGGAGCATGGAGCTTGATGGTTTTTTAATGAAGAGTAGGATGCATTTTAAAATCTAGAATTATTCTTCTCCAAAGCTCATTAGCTATCACATTCTCCAGTGTAGCAAAATTTATGTAAGAAAAATATGGTAGACTGTTTACCTAGATGTTCTGCTGTAAAATGGCAGGACTTGCAATCTTCTCATAAGTTACTATAGTATTCTTTTTGTAATTAATATTTTAGTTAGGATGCAACATAATGGGTATTATTATGTTATTTATACATATATTGCTGTACTTTCCTCTTATTACTAACCAGTGTAAATCAGTGACCTCATTGATGCCTTTCTCTCTTTTGTAATGGAATTCTAGAATAGTTTAATTTTACCTGGTCCCCACAAAGATGAAAGGAATAAAAATATCACAAATTTTGGCAAATGCTATAGATGGCTTTATTATCCTAAGCATCCCAGAAGCTTCCCAGGTGTGATGGCTAATCCTGGGTGTCAACTTGATTGGATCTGGGATTAACTGAATTGAAAGAGATCTTCTTGATTGGATCATCTAAAGCTGGAAGACACACCCTAAATGTGTATGTTACCTTCTGATGGCAGCCAGTATAAAAGGCCAAGGCCAAGGAGAACACCAGGCTTCTTGCTGCTTGCCTTCTCTCTCGCTGGTGAGTTTGTCTTGCTGCTGTAGACTGAAGACTAGCTGATCTTTTGGAATTTGTCAGACCTTCATCACCAGATTGGGACTACTGAAACATCCAGCCTTGTGGACTGAGCCACTATGGCTTCTCACCCTCTCCAGTGTGGTGCAGCCATTGTTGGACTACTTGGACTCTATCCTGTGAGCTAAGCTGATAAATCTCTATACATATATATTCATTCTACCAGTTCTGTTTCTTTGGAGAACCCTGACTAATACAGATTGTGGTACCAGGAGTGGTTCTAGAGAAATAGAATTGAAAGGATGAATTTCTTTAATGGGCTTGTTGGTATTTGGAGCAGGCTCTCCAACTCAGTCTTAGGTAGCATGGAGAGAACTGAAAATCCCTGGTGTAGACTCTTTGAAACAATTGTGGAGATAGATCCATTTGAATCTCCTAACTCACCTCTTGGGAAGAGCAAGAAATTTGGTGACTCTATACATAAAACATTTGATGATTTGTGGAAAAATAAGAAAAATAATGATGCTGACTGGTTACTTCTAGCATCTCTGGATAAAGTGATGAAGATAAACAATGAGCTTAATGATAAAATTGACAAGCTCCAGATTCAAATCAACAGTTTAAATGTTTCCAAGTGTGCCCTGGAAAAGAATCTTCTCTCCAGCATTCAGAGAGCTAAAGAGAGCTAAAACTGTAGAAAATCAAGCTGGAGCCCTATTATACATCTGGCTGATAGACAACACAAATTTAATTCCCAGCCTCGAAGGATGTCAGCAGTAAAGGTGAGGTCATTGGTAGGAAAAGATTGGTATCCTGACATGTGGGATGGAGATGTGCAGGAGAACCCTGAGGAGGCTGAGAATTTAGAATCCTCAGACCTGAGGAATTTGATTCACCTGATGAATTAATCTCCCCACCCTCATCAGACCCACCCTCCCCACCCTTGCCTGAGGCAACTAATCCCATTGAGGAAGCTAATCCCATTCAGCTAGATGAAGCTGATATCCCTCAGGGCCCAGTTATTGTTGCCTCTAGACCTATAACCAGACTCAAAGCTAATCAGGTCCCTAGAGGAGAGATAGAAAGTATGGTCCATGAGGAGGTGTGCTACACCACTAAAGAACTTACTGAATTAGCTAATTCTTTCAAGCAGAAGTCTAATGAATATGTCTGGGAATGGATTTTAAGGGTATAGGATAATGGTGGAAGGAACATAAAGTTGGATCAGGCAGAGATTATTAACGTGGGCCCCCTGACTGGAGATTTTAGGTTTAATATGGAAGCTCATGCAGTTAAAAAGGGTGTTAAAAGTTTATTTGATTGGTTGGCTGAGGTATTTATCAAAAGATGGCCTACTGACAGAGAGCTGAAGATACCTGATATTCCCCTGGCTTAGTGTTGATAAAGGGATTGTAAAGCTCAGGCAAATTGGTATGCTCAAGTGGATTTACGGTGAAACACCAAATCCTCCACAATGGGTGGGCCCAGAGGACATGCCTTTTGCTGATTTTATAAGATGGAAAGTACTGAAAGAGATACCAGAACATTTGAAGAGCTTTGTTTTTGCTCTTTTCCTTATGCCGAATCTTATAGTTGGAGATGCTGCTGAATTGCACAAATTAAATGTAAATATAATAGGTATAACAGGACCTCGGAGTAGGGGTCAGGTGGCAGCAACGAATTACCAAAGACAAGGTGAGCATACTTATCGTAATGGGCAGCAAAGGCAAAACAATACCTACAGTGGCATGACTTGAATGGACCTGTGGTACTGGCTAATCAATCATGGTGTTTCCAAGGACCACATACATAAGAAGCTTACTAAGTTTTTATTTGATCTGTATAAGCAGAAAAGCTCTAGGACAATGACAAGAAGTCAGTATTGGATCGTAGCAATAGAGAATCTTGCTCAGGCAAATTTCCAGACTTGAGACAGTTTAGAGACCAGAACCCCTTGAATGAAGGGAAGGCTATGTGCCCTTGAGGAAGGACTTTGTCACAGTACCAAAGAGTTATGCTGTTCGCCTCTTACCCATCCTTCCCCAGAAGGACCTGTAGCCTTTTACTAGAGTAATTGTACATTGGGGGAAAGGAAATAATCAGACATTCTGTAGCCTATTGGGTACTGGTTCTGAGTTGACACTGATTCCAGGAGATCCTAAAAAGTATTGTGGCCCTCCAGCTAAAGTAGGGGTTTATGGAGGTCAGGCAATAAATGGAGTTTTGGCTGAAGTCTGACTGACAGTGGGTCCAGTGGGTCCCCGAACTCATCCTGTGGTTATTTCCCCAGTACCAGAATGTATAATTGGGATAGATATACTTAGGAATTGGCAGAATCCCCACATTGGTTCCCTGACCTGTGGAGTGAGGGGAAGGCAGGAGATTCCTTAGGACGACTTTTGGTGTTACCGTGTCCTGTGATTAAGGTCAATGGGAAACTGCAACAACCCAATACAGACAAGACAACAAATGGCCCAGACCCCTCAGGGATGAAAATATGGGTCACTCCTCCAGGGAAAGAACCAAGACCTGCAGAGGTGCTTGCTGATGGTGAAGGAAATACAGATGGGTAGTAGAGGAAGGTAACTACAAATACCAACTTAGGCCATGTGACCAGTTGCAGAAACGTGGATTGTAATAGACATGAGTATTTTTGTCCTATTTGGTTAAGAATAGGCTTGTGCGTGTATACATATATGTTAAGCAGATACTTGAGTTATTCTTTTTTGAATGTGTAATTGAGATGTGTTAAGTGGTTAAGTGTTGTGAACCTATATGATTATATTAGGTTAAGGGACACTAAAGGACTAAGCATTCCTCGAAGACCTTATCACCCACTCTAAGATATATAATGCATTGGTCATTGTATTATGGGAGAGTTATATCATGTTAGGTGAAATTATGACCTCAACATTGTTTTCATTTGAAAATTAAGCATGACATAGGGAGATGCTATTGTGTGTCAAGTTGACAAGGAATGGACTTGTGATGGCTAATCCTGGGTATCAATTTGATTGGATCTGGGATTAACTGAAATGAAAGAGATCTTCTTTATTGGATCATCTAAAGCCTGAAGACACACCCTAAATGTGGGTGTTACCTTCTGATGGTAGACAGTATAAAAGGCCAAGGAAGAGGAGAACACCAGGCTTCTTGCTGCTTGCCTTCTCTCTTGCTGGTGAGTTCTTCTTGCTGCTGTAGACTGAAGACTAACTGATCTTTTGGAATTCATCAGACCTTCTGTACCAGATTGGGACTACTGAGACATCCAGCCTCGTGGACTGAGTGATTACAGAGTCTCAGCCTCTCCAGTGTGGTGCAGCCATTGTTGGACTACTCGGACTCTATCCTGTGAGCTAAGCTGATAAATCTCTATACATATTCAAGCTGTGAAGACCCTAACCTGGATCGGGTCCCCTGCCAATTGGGGGTGGTAGGAGGAGCAGAGTCACAACACACAGACCCTGGGAGTCTGGTAGAAGCAAGCACTAGGCGAGGTGCTGCAGGCTTGTTTAATGCAGGAGGGGGCATGCCTTATATCTCCCTTTTCTCTGCCGCCAAGTCCCTTTAGTCAGCGTATCTTATTCTGATTGCTCTGCGCCATGCAGTCTGTCAGCAGCCACTGGGCTTGCAAGCAGGGTACGGAGTCATGGGCTCCTTTTGGTGGGCTATTTGCTGACCAAGAAGTGAAGTGAATTCTCGTTGAATCCCAGGGCTCTGGGTCCGTGCCATCTTTGGAGGCCTCCTGCTACATTTCCACCCTTTTTCTTTAAAAATGACTGTCCAGCGACAGCCTGTATGCAGCTCCACCTCGGGATGACCCCAGAATCATGGACTATGCCTGTCTTAGGTTGTCCTATTCAGCATGAACCTTACCCATCATTGGAACATGGACATACACATCCATGTCCTGGCTCTGGTTGATTCAGTCCAACAGGATCTTACCTGTCATTGGCTACCAGCCCTCCAAGGGGATCATCCTGGGGGATCAGTTGAGGTGGGGAATTATCTGTAGGAGGCCTCATACATTTGTGCAAGCCAAGTCTGTTGGGCTGCATAGGGCAGGTTAAAATCATCTTCGTGTATTGCTCTGAGGGCCTGATACACCAAGTGATTGAATTTTCTCTGACTGGGGGAACAAAGAACAAGGCATTTAAGAAGTAGAAAGAGAAGAATAACTATGCCTATTAGGAGTAGGTAAGTGATGATCCAAGACGGGTCAAACAGTGCTTTTAGATTAGATCAGATTTTCTCTAAGAACCCTGAATTGATGTCCAGTGTCAGGGCACGGGTATAATTTAGAGCAATAATTTGATTAGTTAGTAATATAGAATAATTAAGAAACTTTTGATTCCAGTGGCCTTGAATATAGTGCATGAGTAGTAGGCACGCTTCAGTAATGTTCTGTACTTTATAGGGGGTGAGACAAAGTGACCTAAAGCGAGGGTCACAAGCTAACAGAGCAATGTCTTTGGTAATTGCCAGCTCTTCACTTAAGAGATCAATTTCTTGTTGTAACACATTAATTGCCTGGTGAAGATGCTGCTTGATAAGGGACTGAGTGTGAAAGGTAGAGGAGGTTTTGGACACAGCCTCATTGAGTGTCTCCACAGTAGTGGAGGATTGGGTGATAGCTACGCAGCGGTGGCTGCCAACCCTAATGCAAGGATGATGGATGAGATGAGAGTGGCAGTGACCCTGAAATCCCATTTTAAGTGGGGGGCTTTTGACAAGGCTGTCTGCTCTATAAGGGTGACACATGGAAGTGGGTTGCATTGGTGACTGGAACCCAAAGGGCCACGGGTTCACGCATAAAGAGAATTACATGAGCTGGATGGTTCCAGCAGGCCGCCGTTACACAGGTGGTGTTGGTATCAGAGCAGTTGAGTTGTCCCCAAGGGTCAGAGGTAACATTGGCTAGCAATAAGGCAAACAGGGGCCTCGCACAAGTGGGGGTAGGGGGCCAGGATGTCATGTGATCAATGGATGTAAGGATTTTTTTTTCAGCACAAGTAGAAGGATTGCATGAGCTGGATGGTTCCAGCAGGCCGCCGTTACACAGGTGGTGTTGGTATCAGAGCAGTTGAGTTGTCCCCAAGGGTCAGAGGTAACATTGGCTAGCAATAAGGCAAACAGGGGCCTCGCACAAGTGGGGGTAGGGGGCCAGGATGTCATGTGATCAATGGATGTAAGGATTTTTTTTTCAGCACAAGTAGAAGGATTGGTGTTAGTGTAAGTGCCGTTGGAAAGCTGAAGGGCATGTTCTGCCAGTAACAGCCTCATGTCCATGCAGGCATGCGGACCACAGAGGTCCCAGTTACTGAGTATTGATTCGTGGTTGATATTGGAGATCTTAATGCTACAGGGATAGGTGGGGGCCAGTTGTCTCCAAGATCCTAGGGGGTCATTAGTGGGGGAGTGGCTGAAGCATCAAAAGGGAGAGATGGCATGGTTGGGCTTAGGGTGGCATCTTTGCCACAGTATAGGGAGTGTGAGGAAGAAGGGTGCAAGGGAGCGTATGCATGGGCAGTTGGGGAGCGGTAAGCGTAGAATGGCAGGGCAAAATGGGGGCAGAGCGGTGGCAGTCCCCTCTGCCTCCCCTTTTATTGTCCCCAGTGCAGGGAGGATCGAGGTTACATCGGTGTTGTTGAAGGTAGGGGAAAGGCCCTGGAGTTGAAGCATGTAACCCAAGGAGGCACTGCTAGTATAATCTTGGATGGGCACGTTAAATGGCCCAAGGCATGAGGATGTGTTGTTGGTAGTGAAGCATAGAGAGTTATTTAGGGGCCAGGAGCCATTGACTGATTCCCAGGAAGTAACTAGGTCCGTGGTGGGGAGACCAAGCATGGAATTAGTTGAAAAGAGGGTGGGGAAGGCTGGGGAATGAAGTGCTAAGGGCAAGAGTATAGGTGGGGAGGGAACCAAGGCCCAGAGATCATGGGCCGTGGCAGGGACAGGGAAGAGCAAAACAATTATCCAGATAGCGGCGAGGTCTCTGAGTCCTGGGGGTCCTGTTGGTCGGTTGCTGGCCTCACATCTCTCTCTGGAACCCATACTGGCTTTGTTTCTGTCTGAGGAAACACACAAGCAGAGCCTCACCCTCTTGTTAACAAGGGGGTGGGTGGTTGCCATTGACATGTTATGGGGTCCTTCCATCTCACTAGTGGCAGGAGTGTAGGCCTAGGTATGGTGGCCCAGTATTTGTAAGCCAGGTTCAACCCATTTTCATCAAAGGACAGGAAAGTAATGCTGAATAGAGCTTCAATTAGAGCCAGGTGTGGGTCCCTTTTAGACTCAGGGGTAGCAAATTTTTGTAATGTATCTTTGAGGGTCCTATTTGCCCACTCCACAATGGCCTGTCCCTGTGGATTATAAGGGATGCCAAGGGAGTGGCTAATTTTCCATGTTGACAGGAATGATTGGAATTGTAGAGAGGTGTAAGCTGGCCCATTATCAGCTTTTAGGGTCCATGGTACTCCCATTACCCGCATTGCTGATTTGACCACCTTAATGGCATGTGAGGCCTTTTCACCAGTTTGAGCGATGGCAGAAAGAAAGCAGGAGTAGGTGTCAACAATGACATGGACATACTTAAGATTACCAAAGGAGTTGTAATGGGTGACATCCATTTACCAGAGGGCATTGGGTAGGAGACCACGTGGGTTAACTCCATGTCAATTGAGGGGGCCTAAGGGAGCAAGGGGTGCACATGTAACACAAGATCTGCTCAGATGTTTACATTGAGAGATGGGTAGGTCAGGTAGAAGCCGGTGCAGACTGCGAGGAGAAAGGTGAAATTGTTGGTGTAAGGCTCTGGCTTGTTTTAGCAGAGGAATCTCTACAGACATAGTAAGTTTATCTATTTTGTCATTTCCCTTTGCCAGGATCCCAGGGAGCTTGGTGTGTGATCTTATGTGGAAGATGTGCCAGGGCCATTGTCTGTTATCTAAGATAATCTGGAGAGCTCTCATCGTTCTAGTGGTGGGGTCCTTGTGGCCTTTTACCCAAGCAAAGGGAAGACATCTGAGGGCCTGAACCGCATACTGGCTGTCGGAGAATATATTGAGTGGCTCAGTCTGGCAGATTTGGATGATTTTTAACAAGGCCAGGAGCTCCCCCAACTGGACAGAGCTGGGATTGGCTCATATGTAACAGGTGTCATCCTTTCCCATGTGCTGAATGATGGAACCATAATGGGACTTATTGGCATCTGATAAGGCTAGCATGGCTAAAGGTAGGGGGGGTTTGCAGGGGTAAGTGTGTGGCTGAGTGGTGATTTCCAAACAGGCCAGGCTGGCCAGTCACTTATCTGGGGGTGTGTGGTTATCCAACTCCCCCGTGAACCTGGACATCATTAGTTGGAAAGCCAGAGAGTCTGCCCATAATGTTTTGGAATGCTTAAGAGGAAAGGGCAGTATAATTTTGTCAGGTTCCTTTCCGAATATGTGCCTGGCTGTTTGTCAGGCCTTAATTGCTAACTTGAAGGCAATATCATACTTAGAGCTAAGCCTAGTTAGGTCTGAGGCAGCCAGGTGGACCCACACCAGGGAGTCTTGCTGCCATAGCGCCTCCAAGACACCATTTTTAGTCCAGAGGATTAAGGCCAGTAATGGTTCTGCTGGGTCATGACGTTGGAGTGACGCAGACCAGAGTATATGATCTATCTTATTAAGAAGATCCTTAGCTGACTGGGTGAGAGGGATCCTTGGAGTTGGTGAATTATGGCCTTCCAATAGGGAGAACAAGGCCTGGAATTCCAAGTCAGGGACTGGTATAAATTGTTGGAGCCAGTTTATAGTCCCACAGAGTTCTTGGAGCTCCATTAAGGTATATAC
>NW_008345075.1:943154-983280 GCF_000622305.1 Nannospalax galili
CCAAATGGCATCATTAGAGAGCCAGGTGATGGGGATAGGCTCGGGGGCCAAGATTGGAGTCAATCCCAGGTGGGCAGTGGCCATTAGGATTGGGGGTGTTGGGCAAGGTGTTGTCCTTTCCCTGATAGTCCCAAGTTATCATGGAGCATGATATCATCATAAAAGGCACAGTCATCTGTGGTAAGGACCATACCCATGTCTTCTAGGACGTCTCGACCTCACAAGTTATGGGGAACATCCGCTACTATGGGGATAACTGTGCCCTGGTTCCCATCCAAGTCCTTCCAATATACTGGATGTGTGACCAGCTTGGTATCTTGTTTTCCGCCAACTCCTTTTATTGGTGGGCCTGGCCGGTATTTCCAATGAGGGAATTTAAGGGATTCAGTTTCTGATATAATGGTGACATCAGCCCCTGTGTCTACTAGGCCCTTTATGGCAGTTCCATCTAGGAACAGGGTCATTAGTGGGGAGTGGTTGAGGATTGGGAAAGTCCATAATATCTGTCTCATTTCCCCTCTTGTGGGCAGGGCTGAGGGGCACCCTGGGTGGAGTCTGGTTGAGGCTGTGACCTACAATCTTTAGCCCAATGGAACCCTCTTTTGCACTTGGGGCAGCAAGTCTTGGGGCAGACTGTACCTCTTGGGCAGTGGCTATGAGAGTGGCCAAGCCCCCCACAGTTCCAACAGCCTTCCCTGGTGCCAAAGTGGGTGGGTTTTCCTTGAGACAAAAGAGTCTCCAAGGAGGTGGTCAAAGCCTCAATAGGACCTACCCTAGGGTCCAAGTCTCTAGTAGAGAGTAACCATTTGTGGATGTTATCATTGAGGACAAGCTCAATAGCATTACGAGTAGGAATATTTAGTCCGTCCCAAGTTAATTGTTTGATAAGCACCTCTCGGGTGGGTCCAGACTCCACCCTCTGCTCTACTGCCTCAGTGACAATGGGTAAGGAAGTCTCTGAAGGACTCCCCTGATTATTGAATCAAATTATGGAAAAAGACTTGTGGGTCAAGGGGGGGAGCAACATTTAAGGGCCTTAAAGCCCAAGTCAGAAACTTGTTGAAAATAGGCATGGAGGCCAATAGTAGACTGGGAGATGGGGTCAGTATATTGTTCATGTCCCATGAGCATGTCCAACATAATGTTGAGGCCATATTAGAGATTTAAGCGTGCCTGGCTTTCAACCTGATTGTCATAGGCTGCATGCCAGTTTAGAAAGACTGAGGGTTCTAAGACTGCCTTTAGTAAGCTGTACCAATCATAGTGGGTTTGTAACTATAAGGACCACTGGCGAAGAACCTGTTTGAAATATGGGGAGTCAGGCCCAATTGCTCAGCTGCCTTGTGGATAAGAATGAGCTCAGCAAATGGGGTGGGCAGCCATGGATGCTGCGCTGCATCGGGGCCAACGTTAACCGGAAATGCGGACAAAGGCGGGTGAGGCTTTAAGGAGGGCGGTCTAGGAGGGAGGGGCATGTTAGCAGGGGAAGGGGCAGGACGGTTACTGGGGGGGGAAGAGAGTAACTCCTTCCACAGGTAATGGGATAGGGGAATTTTGGGGCATGGTAGCTCTAGGAGAATATCCTGAGATATAGGCAAAGGAGCTCCTTTCTTATTGGAAGTGGGCACAGAGGTGCCATCCACCTCCGGGTCTAGGGAGTCCGGGGTGTCTGGGGCTGAGGTAATCACCAGATCTACACTAGATTGCTCCCAGCAGTCTTTGTTGTAAGCCGAGATGACTTCCTCAGGAGAGGAGGATTTAAGGCTAGCAATGATGGCTAGGAGGATCGGTACAAATGATACAGGGGGAGTAATCCCTGACCCAACCTCCCTTTTTTGGTCCAGGAAGAGGACCCGCATCCACATGTCAGGGTCCCACATGTTTTCAGGGGAGACCCATGGAGCCAAATTAGTGGCTTCATCCCAAAAGTGTTCGATATCTTTTGGTTTCACTTTCAACCCTCTGGTTTTAAGGAGCACCTTGAGTGCTGCCGTTTGTGGTTCCCTGCATTGTGGTGCTAAATTGCCCACTGTGGGAGGGTATCACCAAGGGGAATTTGCCACAAAAGTAGAAGATGAGGGTAACTACCAAAAGGGCACAAAGGAAGCAAAGAAGCACTGTGAGTCACTAGGATGTAAACCGTTCCAACATGTAGAGTTGTATCAGATCCAAATATCTTGTGCTCAGTGAGGGACTTCTGGAGGCCATGACACCTCCAGCCATATGCTCACACGGTGTCTCCAGGACAGGCAACAGGGTGACCCGAAGCCTGGGCTCTGAGTTTGGGGTGGATCAGCCCTTATGTAAACTCACTGGGGCGAGCCAAGAGGGGGGAGGTGCCAACAAGGGCTTCAGGAAGGGACAGAGGAGGGGGCTACTCGCTTACCCTTGAGCAGCCAAAGAAAGAGACAAGACCAGGGGCCTACTTACAGAACGAACCGAGGTTTTGGGTGTCGCCAACACCGTGGGCAGGAGTCCCTGTTCAGGCGCCAGGTGTTGCGGGTTCTCCTCAGGCCAGCTGTGAGGACCCTGACATGGATCCGGTCCCCTGCTGATTAGGGGTGGTAAGAGGGGCAGAGTCACAACACACAGATCCCGGGAGTCGGGTAGAAGCAAGCACTAGGCGAGGTGCTGCAGGCTTGTTTAATGCAGGAGGGGGTACGCCTTATATCTCCCTTTTCTCCACCCCCAAGTCCCTTTAGTCAGTGTATCGTTTTCTGATTGGTCTGTGCCATGCAGTCTGTCAGCAGTCACTGGGCTCGTGAGCAGGGTAAGGAGGCGTGGGCTCCTTTTGGCGGGCTGTTTGTGGACCAAGAAGTGAAGTGAATTCTCACTGAATCCCAGGGCTCTGGGTCTGTGCCGTCTTTGGAGGCCTCCTGCTACATCTATACATATATATTCATTCTACTCGTTCTTTTTCTTTGGAGAACCCTGACTAATACACCAGGTAAGCTAACAAATAATTCAAGCCTTCATTTTGATATGCTGACATAGTCAAGATGACATTAGAATTTTAAAATTAAGTGTCATGATAAAGGCATGATTTCCAATATAGTGGAGAAATGATCTGTGAAAAACATTCCCCTTCATAAAGTGGAAAGAACAGTAGTAACTATTGTCCAAATTCACTTTTCTAAGATGGTAAAAATAAACAAATGCTTGAAACAATCTGAACAATGATTAATCATGAATCAAGTGTGGCTTAAACTAAAACTGCTCATTTGTTTTAAATCTGTAACATGGCTCTCTCCCCCTTCTAGCCTTGAACCTAGACCTGCTTCTGGTCTTTCTGCCTCAGATCTCTGGACTACCCCCTTAGTCACTATGGCCTGATCCCTTGCATCAGGAGTATTTCCGTTATACAGCTTAGTTCGTTAGATCACCCACAGGCTGTCCCCACCCCCATCTTGCCCTTGGTACCCCTCCGACCTGCCTGCCACAGACCTGCCTACTACCTAGGTAAATCATCCCCTGCCCACTGTGCCTTCATTTCCCGTCACCCTGAGCAACTCCACTCTCTCCTCAGACTCCATGCCCCTTCTTGGCCTTGGCCCTATGCTCCTGCTCTTCTAGCCTTAAATCTCTGGACTAACCTCCTAACCTAGACCCACCCACTACATCCTGATCCCCTGCACCTGGACTAACTGCACTCTCCAGATTCAGGGCCGGCAGGTACCCTGCATAGTTTGCTAGTCTCTTCAAGCTGTTCTTACTCCTTCCTTACCCTTAGTTCCTCTCCTGATCTGCCTGCCACAGACCAGTCTACTATCCTGTGAGAACCTGAAGAACACACCAACTAACTTTTCAAACCTGAGCAAAAAGCAACCAAGCTACATAAAGAATATAAACCGAACCAAAGTAAGAAGAGAATTTCCTAACAGACACACAATCAACAAAAGACATCCAATGAGCAAACAACAAAACATAAACACAAATAATACAAAAAGATCAAGAGAATATGTCCCTGTTGTGGTTTGAATGAGAATGTCTCCTATAAGCTCCAATTATTTGAGCAGTTTGTCCCCAGCCAGCCAGTGGTGCTGTTTTGGGAGATCTTAGAAGTGTGGCCATGCTGGAAGAAGCACGTCACTGGGGGTCAGCCAACAGAAATCATAAGTCTTGCCAGATCTCCAGTTGCTCTCTGCTTCCTGTGCCTGCTTAACAATATGAGAGCTTAGCTTCTGCTCCTACTGCAGCCACCTCTGCTGCCATGCCTCCCAGCCATGAAAGACTGTTGCCCCTTTGGAACCTTGAGCTAAATAAACTCTTCCTTTTATAAGTTCCCTTGATCATGATTTTCTATCACAGCAACAGAAAAGTAACTAATACAGTCCCTGACAAACCCACCAGTCTTACAGAAGTATACTACAGTGGCAATCACCCCAAGGAACCAGAGAACACAGAATTTAAAAGATCAATCATAAGAAAGAAATAGAGGAAGACATGAGGAGATTTAAGGACCTACTGTGTTCATGGACTGGTAGAATTCGTATTGTGAAAAGAACAATTCTACCAAAAGCAATCTATCAAAGAAAAACCCATAATAAAACTGGGGAAATGGGCAACCAGTCCCAACCTTAGCTGAGAAACTATTGGCAACAGATTACTCTTAGGTAAGGGAGAGTAGACCTTCTTTAAGGAAGTCATTCTGGGCGGGATGTCTAGAATCCAGTGTATGGACTTGCACTGAGGGACATCTGAGTACCAATGCTCAATGAGATAGGACTTAACATACATGATGGAATGCATGAAATCCCTTGGAGATGGGGGCTATGGGAGTTGCAGATGGGAAAAGGGGGTCTAAATTGAATTAAGATCTATTATATGAAATGTTGAAATAAGGACAGCTGGGGCTACAGGAAGACCGTGTCTCAAAAAGACAAAAAAAAAAAATTAAACAATTAAAAAATAAATCCACAACACCTTCACACCTATTCTGAAATAGTCTTCAAAATGAATAGATATGTACAACCATGAAAATCATGGAAAATTGGTTGACTATCAAGCATTAGGGGGGAACTTTGCAAAAAGTCCCAGTCCTAAAGTATTGTCACCATTAAAATTGATGGACAGCTAGCAGATTAAGGCCCATTAATAAGACTGATCTTTATTGACTTTACTGAGTTTTTATCCAATGGAAATGTCCAATAAGAATGGCATTCATTGATTCTGTTCTGGTTGTGCCCCTCTCTGTAAGTTGGGAATTCTTGGGTCTAGGGCTTGTCCATCCAGAACCCATGTCCTGCCCCTGAACCATTCTCTGGGTTCACAAGACCCAACCTACAGAGAGAGGCACCACCAGAAGGGAATCAAAGCTGGGTTCTGAATCCTGAGTCTTGGACCAAGGTAAGTTGACCTGCATTTAGAAATACTGTAGAGTGTACATGACTGGATAGATAAAAATAGGTGAAGTCTAGCTACTTATCTCCTGGAAAATGATAAAAGTTAGTAATTAAATGAGAAAAAAAGAATCGAAGTTATTCAAATTCATATCTGCCTGTAGTAATGGTGTGAGCTGGGAAAAGCTTAAAAGAAAGGAATTGGTTTACAGAGGCCCAGGAAAAATTTAAAACCAATGTATTCCTCAGAATCTTGTAGATAATTATGCAGATATATTTTGAGTAAATACGTAGGTCTAGAAAGTCTGAAAGAAAAATTATCTCTCTCCTCTGTTCCAACTGAACTTCTGTATAACAAATGAACTACAAGAATCAATTGATCGCATTTGGGAGACTTAGTGAATATGTCTATTATGAACTCTGTGTCCAATTACTAGCTTAGAATTAAGGACAGTGAGTAGTTACACACAACAGGAAATACCCAAATTATATAATTAGTCAGGAAGGTCAACACACACAAGTCTAGCCACAAAAACACATTCGCAAAGAACACCAACAATAAAATCTGGGATTCAGGGAGAGAGGTGGTTCACATACCCCAAATTGGTATATTTTATTATTGAAATGTGCAGTTTCAATAGAAATCGCATTGCATATAATGAACCCGGATGTAGAATCCAGACACTGGAAAAACATGGATAGAGTAGAAACTATAGCTAAGAAAGTTCCAATGTAGGATTTTAAATTAGAAATAAAGATTTCAATCCACTATTATAAAAATATTTAATAAAGTAAATAAAATATTATCTAAATAATTAAGGAATATATAATAATGAAATCTCCCAGTGTATAATGTCGGGTAAAAAGAAATTATATTTAAAGGAAATAAGTAGTAATTAAGGATTTAAAACAAAAACCAAATGAAAGACTCAAAGTGACCACAGCAATTTATTTGTTGAAAGCAGGCTTATTGAGACTACTTCATCTAACTAACAGAGATGAGAAAAATGAGGTAAAATGAAAAATATATATTTTTAAGCCACACAGCATCAAGAATATTAATATTATATATCCCAGAAGGATAGGAGAGATACGATATGATAAAGAGTGCACTTGAGGAAATAATGTCCAAAATTCCCAAAGTTAATGAATAAAATTAACAAGGTACAAGCCGGGTAATCCCAAAGATTCCACCTTATATATATTAAAGCGAAACTGTCAAAAGTCCAAATGAAAGGGCCACACAGCATCAAGAATATTAATATTATATATCCCAGAAGGATAGGAGAGATACGATATGATAAAGAGTGCACTTGAGGAAATAATGTCCAAAATTCCCAAAGTTAATGAATAAAATTAACAAGGTACAAGCCGGGTAATCCCAAAGATTCCACCTTATATATATTAAAGCGAAACTGTCAAAAGTCCAAATGAAAGGGAGAATCTTCAAAGAAAACTAAAAAAAATGTGGCTCATCGTGTGCTAGAGATATTTAGTAAAATGAACAGGTAAGTCGAGTGCAGTGTTGAAAGCTTTTCATCCCAACACTCAGGAGGCAGAGAAAGGATGATCTCTATGAGATTGAGACCAGCCTAGTCTGCAGAAGGAGTTCTAGGGGCTATAGGGAGACCCTGTCTCACACAACAGCAAAAAAAAAAAAAAAAAAAAAAAAAAAAGAGTTAAAGAAGAAAAATAGTGCCAAGAATACTCAAGTTCTCTTTACCCAGATTTCCCGGGAAAGAGGAAAGGGGATGGAGAGGGTAGAGAAGAAAGGGAAGAAAAAAAAAGAGTACTTTATCTAGAAATCCTCCAAAAATTTGGGAAAATTTAAGGAATTTCTAGGTATACATGACATAATTTCATTAAAAACATATGATTAGGTTTATTAAGAGGAATATGCCATGGTATAATCAAAGAACAGTACACAGAAATTCCCTCTAAATCATTCACAAACAAAAGGTATCCGTAAGAAAATTTAGTAAATGCAAATGATATCATAAATGTATTTTGTCTATAATTATTTTAATCTAGTTACTTTTGCATTGGTTAATTTCTTATACCTGTAATAGAATACCTAAGAAGTAAAAACTTTAGGGAAGATGACTTTATTCTGGCTTACCATATGAAGATATAGAGCCCATCATGGCAAGGAAGGCATGGTGGCAGGATTATACGGCATCACAGAAGTCACTCTGCCTCTGAAGCCAGGAAGTAAAGAAAGGACCAGGCTCAGAAAACTCAAGTTTAGCCAGCAGTGACCCATTTCTTCCTAGGCCCATCAAGGTCTACCACCAACTTGGGACCCAGTGTTGAAACGTGTCTACAGGGGCTGTTTCATATTCAAACCACAACATTCCTCTATCTAAGAAAAAATATAGGTAGTGACTTGGAAATTTTGCTGATGGGCTCATACTGTAGAATGAAATAACATGTGTGACAAAGCAGATTGGAAGGGAAAGTAAAAGGACTCAAGTTGGAACAGAGTTTCATAATATCTGACAATTAAGTTGATATTAGTCCAACTAGATAACTTAAGGTATTTCTGGTAATCTCCAAAGAAAGCACAAAGGAAAACAAAGAATGTTTTGAAAGGAAATTTAAATAGTGTACCTGATAATACTCAAAAGGAAATAACAGAGAAACATAAAAATTTCATGACATGAGAAATGACAAAATGGGGGCTGGAGATCTGGCTCAGTAGTAAAGAGCACTGACTGCTCTAGCAGAAGACCTTGGTTTGAGTCCCTTCACCCACATGGTGGTAACTCTAGTTCCAGAGGATCCAATGCTCTCTTCTGGCCTTCATAGGCATTGCGTGCCTGTGGTGCATTTATATAAATGCAAGGCAAATACTCATATACATAGAAAATGGGTTAATTTTTTAAAAGAAATAGAAAAATCATATGGAAAATTATTTCGTATTTGCAACTGCATTATAGAAAAATGATCTAAACAGGGGCTAGAGAGATAGCTCAGTGGTTAAAAGCACTGGCTGTTCTTGCAGAATCCAGATCTGAATCCCAGCAACCGTCTATAACTCCAGTTCCAGGAATCTGTCACCCTCTCTGTCCTCTGCAGGCACTGCACAACACAGTTGCACTTACATACATGCAGACAAAATACACATACATATAAAAGATAAAAATAAGTTAATAAATCAGTTTTTTTTTTAAAAAAAAAAAAAAGAATTCTAGGGGCTGGAGAGATGGCTCAGCAGTTAAGAACACTGATTGTTCTTTCAGAAGATCTGGGTTTGAATCCCAGCACTCACATGGCAGCTAACAACGGTCCATAACTCCGGTTCCAGGGGATCCGACAGCCTCTCCTGTCCTCTGCAGGCATTGCATGACATGGGTGCACTTACCTACAGGCAGGCAATACACACATACACACAAGATAAAAATGATTTTTAAAAAAATAATTCTAAAAATAGAAGTAAATACACTAAACATTTCTTCAAAAGGTAGAGACAGACCAAATAATTCTTATGAAGAGATGGGTAAAGTTTTATTTATTTATTTATTTATTTATTATTTAGTTATTTATTTATTTGCTTATTTATGTTAAGTAAGGGTCTCTCTGTGGCCCCGGCTGGCCTAGAAACAAATTATTTTACAAGCCACAATTCTAGCCTTCTTGTAAGAGCTGCCCATTGATAGAAAACAAATATCTTGAAAAAGAAAGATTGGAAAAGATAACCTTGTATATTTTAGATACTAGCTCAATGCCAGAGGGACAGCTGGTAAAGAATTTTTCCCCATTCCCATTCCATTAGGTTGTTTGTTAACCTGAATGATGGTGTTTTTCCTGTATAGAAGCCTTTTAACTTCACAAAGTCCCATTTGTCAGTTTTGGTCTTAATGCCTGTGCTATCAGTCTCCTCTTCAGAAAGCCCTTCCTTGTGTATATGCATTCCAGCATTTCTCTACATTTTCCTCTTTCAGAGTCGAGGTGCAGAGAAATTATAAATGAAATTTCAAAATACAGTAGTCCAATTAAAAATTGAAACAAGTAACTGAATAGGTAGTTCTCTAAATATGAAACACAAAATCCTAGGAATAATTTTTTTAAGTTTCAATTGAATTTTTGTGATTTTCATATAACAAATTTAATGGTATTTAGATGTCCTCCCTTATCTACATTTTCCCTTACTGGTCTCTGCCCAACTTAGCATACTCTATTTTATATATGCATGTGTGTGTGTGTGTGTGTGTGTGTATGTGTGTGTACACATAAAGGCCTATAGTGTCTAATCTGTGTTCCCAAATGTTCTTCAATGTAGGTCCATAAACTAGAGTCTGTTTACCCTACCAAGATTCCCACCCTTGAAAGAGACTCTCTCTCCCGCTCCTTGCAGCCATTCATTGTCAAAAGTTCCTTAGATTGGGTTGATATTTCTTACCTGCTTCGTCAAGTCTATGCTGGGATTTTGTCTGACTTGAGGTTGTTTTGAACTTGTGCATGCTGTCACCACTGATGTAAGTTAATATGAGTAACTGACCAATTGTCTGAAAAACTCTATTCCCTTGCATCTTTAGAAAAAAGGAAAATGAAAATTGAAAGTATTTGGAGATTTTATCTTACTATACTCAGAATAACATCAGAAAGACAAATGATTACAAATGTATTCATGAATCTGGGGAAAGCCGATTATTTATTCACTGCTGATGGGAGTGCAAATTGGTGCAGCTACTATGAAAACCAGTCTTGAGATCCTTCAAGAAAACTAGAAATAGACCAGCCGCATGATCCAGCCATACTACTTTTTGGCATATACCCAAAGGGTTCTATATCTTAGAACATATATAGCTGTTCATCTACATTCATTGCTGATCTATTCGCAATAGCCATAAAATGCAAGCAACATAGATGTTCATCAAATGATGAATGGATAATGAAAACATGCCACATTTTCAAAATAGAATATTTTTCAGTTGTTAAGAAAAATATTTCCAGTGTTCATACCCTCAGATCATACATACACCTCAGCAACCCCTCTGTTATGTTGGTAAGTAAAATCAATCAATTCATTGGTTCCCCAGTAAAACTTTAATCAACCATTGCCTTGACACTAGAAACTTAAAAGGGAATAAGCATTGCTTAGCATCCCCAGGAAAAGAAGTCTCACAACAGATGGAAAAGTTTATTTGTTAATGCTATTGTCTTATAATTATTTTTTTTAAATAAAGAAAAATAGAATGTAAAAGGTGATAAAAGGATATGGGAATGGAGAAATTTTCTAAAATAGACAGAAAAAAATGAGAAAGCCTAAACAAGTGATAAAGGTCTGTGTAGGTTTGTTATGACATATAAAGAATGAGACAAAAATAATATATACACAATCTTAAATTTTCTAAGTCATAATATAGTCAACTAGTTTATTAAACAAAATATGTATCTAGTCAGGGTTTATCTGATAATATTTGTTTTTTTATATAAGCCTTATCTTATCTACACAGTGCATGATAATTAAAAGTGCCAGGCTGGTGAAACTAACTGTATTGGATGTTTAACAGCCATACTTTGAGGCCTATATGAATGTGGTGAGAGGGACTTAAAGGACAGTTTTTGTCCCTTGCCCTCCAAGGTCGACTAAGTTCCAGAGGACTATGGAATATCTCTCAAAATGTCCTGTAACTGTGGTGAGCCACTTGTCCTCCTGTTCAGGGAGGACATGGAGACCCCGCAAGATGGACTTGAAACCAGTGTCCAGTGTACAAAGAGGAGGGTCATCTCAGAAGAAACATCTCATTCATGCTTCCAAGCGAAGCCATCCATGGTTGAGCAGGACCTTTGACTTATCTTCACATAGATGGAACTGGTAAAAAAAAAAAAAAAAAGGATCCAGGAGCTCCTCCCAAGCCCATGTGACTCCTGAGGAACAGATCCTCAAACGACCTTAAGTATAAAAATAAATTGATTTATTTGGGCCAACTGTAGGACCTTAAACACCAAAGAAAAGTATAACCAAAGAGTAAAGTCATCAGTATATTACTTAAGAGTTCAAGGGATTACATGTCCCAGACATTAGACTTAAGTCTATGCAAAAAGTTACTTAGACAATTATTTCTCATTGATGATTTTGTTCCTAACCAGAAAGTGCTGCTCAGATGTAAGACTTCAAATCTTGGTCTCCAATACTGTAGTGCCCACCTGTAGCTAAGGGAGACAACCAGCTATTGTGCTAAAACGATGAATAATTTTTTTCTTCCACTATCTAGAAGCCTTTGAGAGGGAACTAACACTGATTCTAAGAATTCCAAGAGCTATCAAAATACCCGAAAGCAAATCCTGAATCCATCACTCGGATTCCAGCCTTGGAAGACAAAAAAAAAAAAAAAATGAGGAAGAACCCAATAGAGGGATGCTTTTGGAAGCCCCTGTCAAGAAACTCCAATGGACTCTCATATGAACATTTGAAAATTGCCCTGTTCCTACTTTTTTCTAGTTCCCTGTCTAGAACTTGTAATGCTAATTACTCTTGCCTTTACTTCTCCTTCACATCTCCTAGTCATGATTCAAGGACTTTCTTTTCCCCTTAGAGATAAGAGTTATGCAATTTGGGAGTCTTTTAGATAGACCCACTGAAGGGGTACTCCAGTTGCCTCACCCTGCATCCCTGTTCAGCATGGAAGAAGCCAGAGAGCAGTGTGTGTCCCAATTCCTTATTAGCAATTCAGAGGATGGTATGATAAGAATAGGAGGTAGGAATTGGCTAGGCAGTTAGGGTAAAAAGACCCCAAAGAAAGTAGCCAGTTTCTTGGCTAAAACTCACAATGTCCTTGGGCCTGTTAGAAGTATCTAATCCTTAAAAGATTTTAGGGATACCTCTTCAGAGGGGGGAATGTTAGAGTAGTCAAAAGTCCCATAAAAATAAATAAATCAATCAAAGAAGAAGAAAGAGTACATGAAGTTTTCAGAAAAAAGTGATGGGGAGATATGGGAGAAGTTGGGGTGGAGGGAGTAGGCATGGATTTGATCAAAACACCTTGTATGCATGTATTAATTTCTCAATAAATTATTTAAATTAAAAAAAAGAAAAACAAAATTATGGGATGTGTTTGTATGTCAAGCTGACAAGTGTCAATTATGCTGGGCAGCTTCATTTGTCAACTTGACATACCTGGGTAGAGGGAAATTTAATTGAAGAATTTCTTGCATTGGGTCGGCCTGTGGTCACATCTCTGGGGCATGTTCTTGATTACTGAGTGATGGGGGAGGGGGGCCCAACCCACTCCTGGGCAGGTGGATCCTTGCTGTAAGACAGCAGGCAGAGCACAGACTATGGGAGCAAGCTGGTAAGAAGCAGTCCTCTACAGTCTGGACTTCACCTCCAAGCTAATTTCCATCATAACAGGTTCCTGTAGGAAAAAGGAACTATTACAGAGATGTCAGCTGATCTTGCCATAGTGACAGTCCTATTTGCCCCCTTCAGTATGGTCTCAGGGTTCTACTTTCATTAAAATATGGAGATAAAGTTCTCACCTTCCACAGTATTTTTAATTTAGATCCCTATCAGATTTGTTATTGTGGGGTTTCTTTGTTTTTGTTTTTTGTATTTTATTTGTTTCTTTGTTTGAAGACAGGGTTTCACTATGTAGCCCTATCTGACCCGGACCTTCCTACATATACTAGCCTGGCCTCAAACTCGCAGAAATTTTCCTGCCTCTGCCTCCCTTGTGCTGGGATTAAAGACATAAGCCACCATGTCTGACATTGATTCAGATTTTCTAGTAATGGCCAGTTGGCTAACACTTTGACTCATTCAAAGAAGGAGATTGGAGTCTTTGACACATTGGCAAAGAGCAGAATTGACTCACAGTTCCCCGGTGATATCAAATAGGCACCTGAAGTTACACTATTTCTGATTAGAATTCATCATCCTAAAATTAGCAGACCTTCAGAAAAATGAAGTAAGGAACATAGATTAAGGAAACTAGAACACAAATTGTCCATATTGGTCAATGATCCCACAGAATCAGACATTTGCATGGCTACTCTGATTTTCAGGTGTGAAAATATAAAAGCTATGGGAGCAACCAACCACTACCTGTTTGAATTTAAGGTCTGCTTTACAAGGTGGACCCTTATCTCTCACTGGTATCAGGGCCAAGAACCTGTGACTAGACAGGTCACAAGCCATTGAGGAGAACTTACTACTATTATCCTGCTAAATGGACATAGTATTAATGTTATTCATAATTATTTGTTGTAACACCCATACATTAATACACCTCTCAACTCTCACCAGAGAAACTTATTCATGCAGACGATGGTGAAGAACACAGAGACTCACAACTGGGCAATGCGCAGAGAATCAGAGACTACAGTGTTCAGTCCAAACTGTGACACCTGTACCTCACCGTCTCCTCCTAAGGCTCAGAGATCATTAGAACAGAGGAAGAAGACAGTTTGTAGGAGTAAGAGGTGGTGGATGACCACAAAGAAACAGTGTTTTCCAAAAAGCAGGGAGTTGTACTTAAGAACTCACAGCAATTGTGACAGCGTGTACATGACCTATGCAAGCTCAAGCCAGACAAAATCCCTGAATAGTGGAGGTGACATGGACAAGAAGTTTGAACCCTACCTGAGAAACTATTGGCTATTGTTAGCTCCTGGGTGAGGGACAGTTAGTTATTTTAAAGATGTGACCCCTGATAGGTTTTTCAGGCTTTAGGGGTGGATCCATACCCAAGAATATTTGGGGACACAAATTCGACTTCATAGGCCTTAAAAAATATTTGTTATAGAGTACATGAATTTAATGTAATACTAAGTTTTGGGGGGAGATGCAGAAGGGTTCTGAAATGATCAAAATACATTGTATTAAATTCATAAAGGATCAATAAAATATATAAAAATAAAATATTAAGTTTGAAAGATTGATAAGTAAAATAACCTGAATAAAAGGGAATGGGAAAAAAAGACTGGAATGAAGGCATGTATGGTAGAATTTATATATAAGTGTATGAGGAACAAGCCATCAAGCTTCTTTCTGCATCTATAAGTACAGAACTTTAACATCCCATGAGAATAGAAGAATGTCTTCTGGAATGTACCAAGGTGAGAGATATTCCTATCCATGACTAGAACCACTCACAAGAGTAGAGTCTCCCATGAGACTTCTGGTTTCAAAGGATGTTCAACCTGCCTTTAATGTAGATTAACGTCAGAAGTGATATTTAAGGGGTTTAAAGGGAAATGAGGCAGAAACAGGACGACCTTTGAGATTATGGTAGAGACAGACAATGTAGGGCACCATCCTTACTATGTGCTCACTGTATTCCAGTGTCATACTATCTAGCATTCATATTTTTGTGAGTCAAAAAACCTCAGGTGGTCAATCTTTCAAGTACAAAGAGAACAGGATACTTCAACAGATCATGTAACAACTACTCACAGACCAGAAGAGAGCTGTTCCTCAAAAGAAAATGTCAGAGTTAAGCAGTAAACAGAAAATTGCTGTTGAACACATGAAACATTACATATACATTACTTATAGTTACAATATAAAATAATACTGTAGACTACTTATAACAGTCATCGGTATAAAGAAAGCACTTTGTGCCCAGGCCTGTTGCAAGACAGTGATATTGATATGTTTAACCTTCGAAACAAATAAAACATATATTTATTATGAGACTAACAAAATGGGGCCATATTTCCTGGCTCAAGGGTTTACATGTATGCCCTATGGCCTCTCAAGTGCTTATCTGATATAAAGCAGCCAGTCTCTGGTTATGTTAAGGGGAACAGGAAAAGGAAAGTCCTTAAACTATCTCATATCTCCCCACATTTAGTGAAGAGATTTTTGAACTTTGATTTTATGAATCAATATTCATCTCATGGTCTCACTTTCTTAAAAGCTTGGGAGATTTAAAAAAAAAAAAACCTCACTTTTACATTTTAAAGTTGAGTTCTTAACTATTCAGTGCATGTAATTGAGATTTAGAGACCAAGTATTTCAGAAGTCCACTATCTTTGCTTTTAAAAATCAGAGGCTTCAGTGACTAAATGTTATCAAAAGCCTGCCTTTGTTATCTATTCAAAGGTTAGATCTCCCTTGAAGCATCTGAGATCACTCACACCTCGTCATTTCAGGTCTCTTGTGGCAGTATTGAATGGACACACATAATTGGAAGCTTAGTCAAGCATAACAGGCATTAACAGGTCAAATGCATACCACACTTATCTCCTTGCTTGCAAGTCCAGATAACTTCACACAAGAAAAAGTTTATAATCTCATAGGGACAATGAAAATAAAGTTCCTGAGAAAACAATGTTCACGACAGAAGGGATATCAATATGCTCTTACTACAGTAATAAGCATTAGCAGGGTTCAAACAGGAATCCATGTGCACAGAAAAGTAGATGATGTCAAAAACAAGTACAAGGCTCTCACTAAAATGGCCTCTCAAACAAGCCATTATATATATATATATATAGTGTGTGTACATATATATGTATGTATAGCTTATAAAAAGTAGTTTTCACTGAACCAGTAAACATTAAATACATCAATAATCTAGTGGCTCTTCCTACCTAGGTAATATAGGATGTGTGATTTGAATATATTTTACCCAAATGTCAGGCTTTAAATGAAATCAAGTGTCCCTTTATATAGGACAGCACAGAGACACTGATGCCAAAGTTGAATAATGACTAATGACTTTGTTTTTTCAAAGACTATTTATTGTGTCCTTTTATGAAGATTACATTTTTCTTAATATATGATCCATAGTCATATTGATAACAGAAACAATAGGAGAGCCACAGAAAGTCCCATTTAGATGAAATATTAGAAATTCATTTGCACGAAGACAACTTAAAGGCCTGGCGTGTAAATTAAAGCAGCTTGTAGTTTAATTTATACATAGTCCTAGGCAATGTGGAGCACAGAATCAGTGATGTCAATAAAGAAGAGGCTGAAAGGGTGCTGTAATGGACGGGAAAATGGATTAACTATACTATAATTTTGAGGAAAACTGATTCAATAATCTAGAATAATTCCAAAGTATTAAAATTAGTTCTCCATATATTATTTATTTCATATAATTAACATCTCTAAGGCAGGAATCAAGAACAAATCTTTGTAAAGAGAGAGAAGATTGTGTCTACGAACAAAATATTTTACCGATGTGACAAATGCCGTGGACACCACTTCATTGCATGAATCCTCTCTCTGTGTCTCTCTCACTCTCATTTAGCTCTAATCTCTCCTTCTCTCTCTCTTTACTTATATCTATTTCTCTTTTTCTCATTATCTCTATTTTTTCTTGGTGCTCAGAACTGATCTACAGGACTTGTACACACTAAGCACATGTTCTACAACTAAGATACCCCAGGCACTGTGGGAATTTTCAATTCCTTTTCACTATCAAACTGTCACTCTATTACCACATATTACATTTCTGAAAGATATTAGTAACTCAGTTTCAGGAGCTTTGGAGAGAGGTCTTCAAATCTCAATTCTGAGGAGATATGTGTTTCTCAAAATACAAAACTCATTTTAATGCTGAGAAAATTTCAGACAAACCAAGTTTTGAATGTGTTCAACATGAATGACAAAGGAACTGTCACAGAATCATGGTGATTACAGAGACATGAGAACAAGACACAAAGGACGATCCTAGTTATACGACTTGAATTTTGGAAAAGAAGACATTTGACAAAAACTAGAGCAATATAGATGGAGCTTTCAGCTTAGTTAATAAACCACTGATAATGACAGAGGTCTGCTTCTTAGTTTTGATAACTATATCTTGTCTATGTAAGATATCAGTGAAAAGGGGATGGTGTGGGGCATGTGGATGAAATCTATACTAGCTTTGAAAGTCTTCCAGTTGACTAAACTATTTCACACTAATAGACCATAAAATAAGACACTGATCAATAAACATAGGATGTGGTCATGTCAGTGGATTACAGAAAATAACTAAACTGTACACTTTTGACTCAACTGACAAAGTATCAAAACCACAATAGTGTGCTGTCAGATCAGTGCCCAAAGTAAGAACAGAATTTTCATAAAATATTCATGGTAGGGATTGGAGAGATGGCTCAGTAGTTAAGAGCTGCTCTTGCAAAGGACCCAGGTTTAGTTCCCCACACCCACATGGAGGCTTACAGCAGTCTTTAACTCCAGTTCCAGGGGAATCTGATGCCCCCTTCTGACATCTGCAGCCATTGTACAACATGGGTACAGTTACATACATGCAAGTAATACACTCATACGCATAATAAAAATAATATGCACTAATGTTCAGACCTTACATGTGCATTTCTCAGGGGGTTCCAGAGCCAACACATTTCCCTCTGGCTACCCTAGTCCCTCAAGATCCCTCTACTCCCTCACCCCTTCATTCCTCCCCAGTACAAATGCCCATTTATGCCCACCCTCCCCCCAATAACACCTGCCTCCAACTCCTCTTTCTGAGTTCCCTCCACCCCCACCACCATAGCCCCCTGCATGTCTCTCCCTCCTTCCCTTCCAGCTGAACACTCCCACTTTCCCCACTTCCCCCCTGGTAATGTCTGTTCCCTAGTATGCTCCTCTTTTGGGCTCTTTCTTTGCCTTTATTTCCATGTTGCTCTCCATTTTCCTGGCTCCTAGTGTTACATCAGGATATATATATTCACATAAAAGGGATTGGTTCTATAATCCACAAATGAGGGATTATAGGTCACTTTCTTTTCTGAGTTTGTGTTACTTAACTTAGTATAACAGTCTCTAGTTCCATCTGCTTACCTGCAAGATTGGTGCTACAATCCACAAATCAGGGATAACATACATTGCTTGCTTTTCTGAGTCTGTGTTACTTCACTTTGTGTAACAGTCTCTATTTCCATCAATTTACCTGCAAATTTCATAATTTCCTCTTTTCTTCCTGCTGAGTAAAACTCAATTGTGCAAATGCACCACATTTTCATTACCCAGTCATCAGTTGAGGGACTGTCCTTGTTTGGTTCTTCACTGCTGTGACAAAATACTCTGATCAATACCAACTTGGGGAGGAAAGGGTTTATTCATCTTACATCTCCTGGGTCACAGTTCATCAGGGAGCCCAAGGCAGAAACTCAAGACAGGAACCTGGAGGCAGGAGCTGGAGCACAGGCCATGCAGGAACACTGCTTATTGGCTTGCTCTCTTGGCCCATGCTCAGCTTGCTTTCTTATGCAATGTAGGCCCACCTACCCAGGGGTGGCACCACCCCCAGTGGGCTGGACCCTCCCACATCATTCAACAATCAAGAAAATTCCCCCACAGACATGGCCTGTTCAATGGAGGCAATTCCCCACTTGAGGCTCCCTCAACTCAAATGTGTCAAGTTGACACTAAAGCTATCCAGTACAGGAACACTCAAGTTGTTTCCATTTCTTAGCTATTGTACACAGAGCAGCAATGAACATGGAGGTACAGGTATCTCTACAGTATGTTGAGTCTTTTGTGTATATGCCGAGGAGTGGTATAATCAGATCGTATGGTAGATTCATTTCTTGTTTTTTGAGAGTTCTCCACACTACTTTCCATAATGGTTTCATGAGTTGGGATTCCCATCAGCAGTGAGTGAGCATTGCCTTTCTCCACATCCTCACCAGCATTTTGTGCCTTTGTTCTCTTGATCTTAGCCAGTGTAACTGGTAAGATAGAATCTTAAAGTGGTTTTATCTTCATTTCTCTAATTATTAAGGATGTTGAGTAATTTCTAAGGTGATTTGGTAGTCATTTTTACCCCTTCATTTGAGAACGCTCTGCTCAGGTCTATAGCCCATCTTTTTATTGGGTTGTTTATGTTTTGTTTCTTGAGTTCTTTGTATATTCTGGATATTAATCTTCTGTCTGATGTTAGCTGGTAAAGATTTTCTCCCACTTAATTGGTTTCCTCTTCCCTTCCTTGGTTGTTTCTTTTGCTGTATAGAAACTTTGCAACTTAATGAAGTCCCACTTGTTGATTGCTGACCTTAATATTGATGTCATATGTATACCTGGGGATTTTATGACAAGGAACACAGTGCCAGACAGGAGAGATCTCCCTTTGAGTGGTTGGTCAGAGTAGTCCAAGTGACTCCCAAAACAACACAGGGTATTGCCAGAGCTCTTGGTTACCTCCCAGAACAAAAAGATAAAACCCTATTGCTGAAGACAAGACATACTTTGGACACAGGAATTGGAGCAATGGAGCAGGGAGCCTTCTACCTGGTTTACCTCTCATAGTTCTAGAGGATACTGTGCAAGCGGTTAAGGGAGAAAATCCATCAGTGGCCCAACACAGGCCTAAACCTAATAACCATAAAAGAGGGCATAACAAACTACCTCTCATGGTGCAGTAGTGGCACTGTTATCTGAGTGGTAATCTACAGGTATCTAATTAGACTTAAAGTCCTCATGGGTGGTACCATAAACACAGCCAAATACATGTGGCTGGAGAGCTCATAAATCTGAGATAAAATTGAATCTCTGTCATATTTCTAGTCTGAGAACCATTGGAGACTGATTACTACTGGGTTAAGGAAAGTAGACCTTACCTATGATCTCTAGATAGGCTGACTAGGCTCCAGTGGATGAATTTGCACCAAAGGATATCTGTGTACTATTGCTTGACTTAACATGTATGGCAGAATGCATGAGGCATGGGGCTGGGAAGAGGTGGATGAGGGAGGAGGGGCACAAATATGATTAAGACTACTGTATGAAATCTTCAATAAAAAATTAAAAAATACAAATAATAAAAAATATTAAAAACATTTATGGTAGAAGTCAATGGCAGCATAAGAAAATAAATATGCAAGGAGTACATTTCCTAATCCAAAGCCAAACTTCCCAGTATTCACATAGATTTCCTTCTCACTTGTGGGTGAAATTTAATCTCCTCCCAACCCCTATCTGCAATGTGTACTGAAGTTAGTAATTTGCTCTTAATGTATAAAATATTTAAAAAGGAAGAATAACTCTTTTGGTCACTCAGGAGTCTAAGGTCAGCATCATTAATGATATCAGGATGGAATCATGTACACAATATGAAATAGGAAAAATGATAGTTCCTCAGTCCCCAGAATGCACAGTTCTCATTAAACTGAGAAAAACTTGAGGTAAACTCATATTGGGATATGTTCCAAAATACTTGACTGACCAGTGCTCCTAAAAACTGCCAAGGTCACTGAACTAGGAAGATGTCATCTCAGACAAGTGGAGTTTCAGGACACATGAAATGGATGTGGAATACTGGACATTAATATAAAATAAACAGTAAGAAACATTTGGTGGAGTTTGTATTATATTTACTTACCTTAATAATGATGAATATATTGTAAAAAGTTACATGTTACAAGATAAACAGAATGAAAGATGTGAGAGAACTGTGCCATATATATATATATACACACACACACATATGGCTTAAAAGCAGTTAAGTCCACACATAAAGAGCTGGATGGATGTTCCTTGGGTTAATGCTGCCTCCTTCCACACCCTTTGGGATGAGATAAATTAGCTGAAGTTTTTCCTGTGAAGAAAGGGTTCATTCATCTTTGGACTTAGTTTTATTTACATCCTTGTCTTTATCATTTGTTTCCTAGAAAATGTGTCCTCATGATATCTTGGACTGCCACTGTTGTGTTGCATTGTTAAAGAAAGATTCCAAATTAACACTACAAAGTTTTAAGCTCTCCTCTATAAATAGTAAAGAACAGTTGCCTGCTACTGTCCTTACACCCCTGTGGCCCTGAGAGGAATTTCTCCTATTCTTCCCTTACCATCCATTGTTTCCCAACTGTCTATGGTTGGCACTTTCACACAAAACTCACCCTGTGGCTTTCTCATCAATTTGCTTCCTCACTCACCTAATCACCTCTCTCCTCATCAGCTAATAATTCCTAATGGCCACGGTGATTAAGGGGAAAATGCCTTGTCCTAATGAAGGATTCAAGAGTGCTCCCATTTCCACTTGAGGAGAGCTACTCATTTAAAACTGAAAAAATGTTTCCAAAAACTGTAGTGTAGTGGTAATCAAACCAGTAATCACAGATACTTTGTTCCATGAAAAACAAGCATAGTGAAAATGAAGTCTGAAGCATAAATCAGGATGGAAAATACAAGAGTAGACAGATGAAGACTTATTTGGAACATAGCGAGCCTGTACTGCTTGTCTCCAGAATGTTAGAATAATAATTTATTGATGGAAAAAATCTTATAACAAAAATATTGAGACTATGTCCCAGTTAGCAGTTCAAATAATACTAGGCTTCCAAAGCCTATATAGATGAAGCAAAGAGACAGTGTTGTCACACAGTAAACCCAAGCTTTGAAATCACAAATGTCACAAAATAACTCTTTTCTTGACTGGTGGAACCTAAAGAGAAAATATAAGTAAAGGAAAATAAAGAAAAAATATCAGAATTTCAGCATAATCTGATGATGGATTTATCAATTAATAGATTACTAAATATTTTCTGAGTATAAGATACTGTATTAAACATTATTCCATTTAATTTTCACAGCATTGAGAGACGTTAACACATCCTAGAGGGTGAAGATGATGAGGTTTGGGCCAATAAATAACAGGACTGACATCATTCATAAAAAAATGCTCACTCACAAGGAGAAACAAGTTCATGCCCAGCAGAAGTTAAAATTAAAGAGAAAGATAACAGAATCTTCTTAAGAGTGGATGATGATGGACACAGAGACCCACAACTGGTCAATGTACAAAGAGTAAGAGACTGTGAAGTGCTCAGCCATAATAGAGACACCAGTATCACACCCTCTCTCCCTGAGTTTCAGGGATCATCGCAGAAGAGGATGGAAAGACTGTAAGAGCCAGGGTGGTGGATGATCACAAAGAAACAAGAGTTTTCTAGGTGGCTGGGAACTTGCTCATATGAACTTACAGCAATGGTGACAGTATGCACATATCCCACACAAACTCAAGTCCCACAAAAACGCAGCATAGAACTGGGGAAATCATTAAGAAACCCTCAACCTAGTTGAGGAACTTTTGGCAGCTGATCACTAGGCTTCCAAAGCCTATATAGATGAAGCAAAGAGACAATGTTGTCACACAGTAAACCCAAGCTTTGAAATCACAAATGTCACAAAATAACTAACTCTTTTCTTGACTGGTTGAACCTAAAGAGAAAATATAAGTAAAGGAGAATAAAGAAAAAATATCAGAATTTCAGCATAATCTGATGATTGATTTATCAATTAATAGATTACTAAGTATTTTCTGAGTATAAGATACTGTATTAAACATTATTCCATTTAATTTTCATAGCATTGAGAGACGTTAACACATCCTACAAGGTGAAGATGATGAGGTTTGGGCCGATAAATAACAGGACTGACATCATTCATAAAAAAATGCTCACTCACAAGGAGAAACAAGTTCATGCCCAGCAGAAGTTAAAATTAAAGAGAAAGATAACAGAATCTTCTTAGAGCGGATGATGATGGACACAGGGACCCACAACTGGTCAATGTACAAAGAGTAAGAGACTGTGAAGTGCTCAGCCATAATAGAGACACCAATATCACACCCTCTCTCCCTGAGTTTCAGGGATCATCGCAGAAGAGGATGGAAAGATTGTAAGAGCCAGAGGTATTGGATGCATACAAGGAAACTGGGTTTCTGGACACAACAAGGAAGTTGTACATATGATCCCACAGAGCTTGAGACAGCATGCATAAAACCTGTGCAATCCCAAGACAGACTAAAATCAGCATGGAAGAGGAAGGTAGACAAGAATACCCAGATCTAGTTCATGAAGTATTGGCAATTGATAGCTGCTGGGAGAGGTAGAGACAGTTTTCTTTAAGGATGTGATGCTAGATAGGTTGACCAGTATCCAGTAGATGGACCCATACCCAAGAGCATTGGGGAACATTAAGTAGACTCAGACAGGCATTTACAGAGTAATAGAAGACTAGAAGTGAGGGAGGAGTAGGTAGGTGCAGGTGAATATGAAAGTTGATGAGAAAGGTGTCTGAATATGATCAAAACACACTGCATTTCTCAAACAAATAAAATCACTTAAAATGATGCAACATCAATATCGTTGAGGACATTGAACAAGTAAAAATGTAATTGGTTTTAAAATCAGGAACTTCTCATATGTTAAAATTCATAGGACACTAAGACCTTGCATTTGCACTTTTAATTTTATTAATTTTTTTGTAAAACTTCATATGTACAGAAAATATATCTTGATCATATCAACCTCTCACTGCCTCCCTCCAAATCCTCCTAACCATCCCCAAACACCTCGCCCTCCCAACTTCACGTCATCTTTTTTCTTAAAATAACCTAATGGATCCAGTTAGTGCTGTCCATGATCACATGAGTGTGGAGTCATCCACTGGGGCGTGGTCAACCTACCATGGACCAACCATCTCAAAGAAAAGTGACTGTCCCTTCCTCAGTATCCATCAACTGCCAATAGCTCCTTAGCTAGGGGTGGGGCCTCAGGACTCCCTCCACACTTCATGCTGGAATAACTGGCTAGCTCTTCTGCAGGTCTTGTGCAGGTAACCACGGCTGCTGTAAATTCATGTATGTAACAGGCATATCATGTCCAGAGGACATCATTTTACAGCACTCCTTGCTGTCCTCCATTCCTGACATTCTTTCTGCCACGTCTATGAAATCGCTGAGATATGGGAAAGGGAGGTGTTTACTTCTACATATTTGGTTAAAAAAAGTAAAATCACATGTTCACAAAATAAGGCTTATAGTTTCTTTTCTCGTTATTATAAAAAGGTTAAAAATTTATATCAAGAGATGCATGTTAAATAAATGGCAGTTTATGCATGAAAAGTGTTGTGTTTAAAATATTAAATAACAAATTGGACAAAAAATATGAACCACAGAACGCACAAGTTTTGCTGAAAGATGACCCTCACACGATGATTATATTCATATGAATTAGGAGAAAATTAATTGGTAATAAAAATCAATATAGTGATTGTCTATGAAGGTTCAATGTCTTGTGTTGCCTAGAAAGGGAACTTATAGTGTGCAAGAGGTACTCTATATAGGCTATAACTACACACTTACCCAAACTCTATATATTGTGCAATGTCTTTCTGTATTTCCCCTATTTGCATTCCAGTATGTTGAATCAGTTTACCCCTGGGCCACTTATATTTATCACTGCTATCTACATAGAACTTTTGATATGAGAAGGAATGATGACTTGATAAAGTCATAGTGGAGCCAGGGAGATGGCTCAGCTGGTAAAAGCACTTGCTGAGAAACCTTGATTTGATGCTCAGATCCCATGTAAATGTGGAAAGAGAGAATCAGTTCCATAAAGTTTTCCTGTAACATCTATGTACTTGCTATAGAACATGCCCATCTGCCCCCAACACACACACACACACACACACACACACACACACACACACAATTATGATAAATGCAAGTTAAAATTTTTTTTAAATGTGAAAGTAATTCCACAGGTGGACTTCTGTATGCTATCACGGTTGCTGTGGGTTCATATGAGTAACTGACAAGCTGTCTAGAAAACTCTTTCTTTGTGGTCATCTACAACCTCTGGCTCTTACTATCTTTCTGCCACCTCTTCTGAAATGATCCCTGAGCCTTGGGAGGCAGAAGTTTGACACAGGTGTCCTACTCAGGGATAAGTGCTTGACAGCCGCTTCTTTGCACATTGGCCAGTTGTAGGTTTGTGTCTTAATCACCATCTGCTGCATAATAAAACTATCTGATGAGAGTTGTGAGATGCATTAATCTATGCAGATAACTATTTTTGAACAGAATCTTTTGGTAATCATTCTTATGAGCCACGAAGATTGCTAAATTTTCTTACTGCAAACTTAGCCCCATTTTTAAAAATGAATTTGTTATCAAGTTCAGTAACTGTTACATTTCTAACTCTATCTGTAGATTTCCTTAATTTTTCAAATGATTTATTTTGTTGAATATAAGACCTACCCATTGTGCAGTAAAGTTCAATGGATTTTTGACAAGTACATAGTATGCACAATTACAGCATCTTATAGTATAATTTATCACCTAAAAAAACCAATTGCATTTCAACCTCTGTGTTCTGAAACCCTGGATACATTGGATAATTTTGCTACTTTGTAATTTTGCCTTTTCCAGACTGTCAAACAATCAAAATCATCAATATATAACCGCTGCACACTGCACTGGTTTCCGTTTTTGAGCAATACATATGTAAGTTTCATCTGTGTTTTTCCATGGCTTGACAGAGCATTTATTTTGATGATTAAAAAGCATTATATTAATTGTATCATCATTTGTTTACCTATACACCTATTTAAATAGATCTTAATTACTTTAGGCTTCTGATAATTATAATTAGGCCTTCTGTAAACATCCATATGTACATTTTAAAGGTTCAAATTGTTATTTATTTATGTGAATGTGTATGCTACTGTATGTGTATGTGCATATACATATGGATGTCCAAAGAAGGGCTTTAGATCCTCTAGATTTGGAGTTACAGCTTGTTGTGAGCCTCCTGACATGGGTGCTGGGAACTGAACTCCTGTCCTCTGCAAGCATGGTAAGCTGTTTTAACTGCTGTGCCATCTCTCCAATATCTTGCACGTTTATGTGGACAAAACTGCTTTTAAAACATTTTTTAAAATTTTCTGTGTATGTGTGTGTGCACATTCTCTATGCAGATATGTATGGAGGCTAGAAGATAGAACTGGATCCCCTGGAATTAGGATTACAAGAGGTCCTGAGATTCCTAATGTGGGTGCTAAGAACTGAGCCCAGGTCTTCTACAGGGCAGCAAGTGCTCCTAAAAACTGATCCCTCTCCAGTCCCCAAACAAAAGTTGGTTTTTTTTAAGCTGAGTACTCAAGAACAAAATTATTATAATGTACTGATGCTGAGCTTTGTAAGGAATTGTGGAACTATCATGGAAGTAGACTATGCCACTGTATCTTCCCAGAACCATCCTCACCAACAATTGAGTTTGCTTAGTTTCTAGACTTTGATACTTTAACAAATGTAATGGTAACTGTTTTAGTTTGAAATTTTATGATGATGGGATACATATATATATATGGCATCTTTATATGAATATATACTAATTTTCAATCTGTAGACATCCTTCATTGTCTTTCCATGTCCTTTGTCCAGTTCTGTTTTGTTTGTTTTGTTTTGCTTTGCTTTGTTTTGTTTTGTTTAGTTTGAGACAGGCTCTCCTTGTAGCCCCAGTTAGTCTGTCATTCAAAATGCAGAGCAGACTGTCTTACAGAGATCTGCCTGCCTTGGCCACCTGACCGCTGGGATTAAAGGCATATGTCACGTCATCCAGCCCATGATCATACATTATGATTTTTTGTTTAATTCCAAGCATTAGAAGTTCTTTGAATATGTAGTTTCAAGTCATTCACCCTTTTGTGCTTCATAAACTTTCTTCAAAATTGAGTCTGGAGAGATGTCTCTGGTTAAGAGCACTCACTGGTTGCTCTTGCAAAGAACCAAGTCTGGTTCCCAGCACTCACACAGTGGCTAATATCCATAAATCTGGGGGAATCTCATACTCTATTCCTGCTTCCATAGCCATTACATATGTGTGGTACACTTCCATACATGCATATCAATCCATATTAAATTAATGTTTATGAAGTTCCTCAAAATCTGATGCTCTTTTATGCTCTTGCTTTCTTCAAAGAAATGAAGATTTCAGATTAAATATGGCCCAGCTTGTCAATTATTTTTCCTTCATGGTTGGTAAGTGAATTTAGAATGCAATGTCAAACTTAGAGTTACTTTGATTTATTTACTGAGCTTTCTTCTATCCTTGATTCTTGTAACTTCATGGCTTGAAATTAGACAGTGTGTGTTCTCCAGCTTTTTTATTCTCCCATATTGTGCTGGCTATTCTGTCTTTCATCTTTGTTATGAGTATTAGAATCAGTTTGCCAACATTTACAACAGAGTTTGCTGGGGTTTTGATTACAACTGTGTATTTTCCAGACATCAACCTTGGATGAGCTGACATTTTAACATTACCAAAACTTCAATCTATAAACATAGACAATGTACCTATTTATTCAAGTTCCACTTGATTTAAACAGTTTTGTCATTTTCAGGACAAATATCCTATAAATATTTTGTTACACTTAAGATTCATTTTATTTGCTTTCGTTTGCTGCAGTTCTAAATAATTTTTATACTTAATATATCAATATTCATTAATTTTTATAGTTGACTTTTGTTTATAATCTATATCCTGTTGAAATAATTGTTTTATTCCAGTTCTAACTTCTCATTTCTCTCATCTACAAAAAAGAGGTAAAAGCAAAACATTAAAATATTACAGTTAGTTCTTTCCTAGTTTTGTAGGAATAAACAAATATTCTTCTCATAATTACCAATAATTTCATAATTATACAACTAGGTTAATATCAGTTGTATGTTTATAGTGAATCAGGCATTACAGTTGAACATTTATTTATCACTTGATTTATTTTACCACAGTCTTACAGCAAGTATATTGGAAAAGTCTAATTATATTAAAGAAAATACAAATAATAGCCAAAGAACGAAGGAGGTTATAACATCACTAGGCACTGGAATGGTTGGACCAGAATGGATCTGTCATTTTAGAGAGAGGTCATTCATGCTTCTCTCCACACCCTCTTTCTATTTCTTTTTATTCACCTCTCCTAAAAAATAGTTGAATAGTACATAAAAATATTCTGAGCCACAAAAAAGTTTCTTTTGCTTTTATAAAGCAGGTGTCAAGATAGTGTCCTGTTGAACTTTGCAATAGCTACATGTTGTTTCTGAAATTCCTTCTTGGAGGTATAGACAACATCAACCCCCTCTTCTCTTGATCCCTATGTCAAACCAAGGTATGATTTTGCCAAACTCCCATCAGAGGAACCAGTGAGTTTATTGGACTTACTTCAAAGCAATAGGTGAAAGTTTTCTTACAGAATTATGGGTACTCCCCTCCTAAGGTCACACTGGAAAGTGTTCATCCAAGTGGAATGTGACTTCCCCCCAGCCTCACAAAAATGGCAAGAGAGCCTCTCTTCTGCTTCCTCAGTTCATATGCTCTTAGCCCCTTTCCCTCATGCAACTAGGGCCAACGGGCTGGTTGGGAGGTGTCTCTGACTCCCTACTCCTCCTTCTTGTGGTGCCGTCAACAAGTTTAGCTGTGCTCATTCTAGGCAAATGGGTGCAACCAAGCTTGGGAAGATGGTATCTGCCATAGTCTGCCTGTCAGTGCACAGTCCTATGCAGCACATGTCCACCCTTTAACCCATTTTCAGGAGAACAGAATTTTATTATCAGCCAGTCTGTGCATATGTTCAACAATTACATTAAAAGATAAATCCCATAATTGTCAACCCAATCAGAAATAAGTCGTGGAATGAGAATGTATAAACCTTGAATATCAATTAGTCATGTAGGTATATAGGTGATACCTTATAAATGGAGACTATGAAAGTTAGATTAAATCAGTTCCCAGCACCCACACGTAAGTGACTTACAATTGCCTGTAATTCCAGTTCCATGGAATCTGACACCTCTTCTGACCTACACAGGCACTCCATGCACATGGTACACACACATACATACATACACTTAGGTACATGCACATACACATAAAATAAAAAGAATCATTGGGGTTGGCTCAGCGGTTAAGAGCACTGACTGCTCTTGCAGAGGACCGGGGTTTGATTCCTAGCACCCACATGATGGCTATGAACCATCCTTAACTCAAGTTCCAGGGGAATCCAAAGCCCTCTTCTGACCTCAGCTGCATTGCATGACATGGGTGCACTCACATACATGCAGGCAATACACCCATACACATAAAATAAAGATAATAAATAAAATATTGAAAAAAGAACCATTTATTGAATGCCATCCACGTAAAGAGCCTGAATGAAAATTTAATTATAAATTGAAATGTACACCTAAATATCCTAAATACCTAGGCTGTACTGCCATATCTCTTGATTCGGTGGTATTAACAACCTTTAGGGAAGATTGTGACCATGGTCGTGATAAAGAAGAATGTAATGATAAGATGATAGTTATAATAATCAGTACTGTCTAAAGATCTAAAAGCACTGATTTTATTTGTAATGTCCATTACCTTATTAAAAATAATAAAGGAGGCCGTAAATGAAGGAAGAAGAGAGGCATGAAGGAGTGAGGGAAGAAAAGATGTGGCAAGGAAAAGAGGAGACAAAGAGGGAACAAGGAGGGGTGGAGGAAACAATCCAGTGACTGGCAGATACCAGAACGTTGACAATTACTTCAAGGAAACCTGTATTCTAAACAATTATATGTTTTCCCTGCAATATTACATTATATCCTACATAGGGATGCTTTGAATATTTGTGTGCTTATTTCTCTGTGTATGTGTTAGCACATAACTATGAAAAATCACACACTAAGTAGATGTGAATGTCAATCTCTTGCCTTTGCTTTACCTGCAGCCTTGAAGGCACAACACTGGAATCACCAAAAAGTGAGGAGACACTTCCTGATTTGACAGAAGGCTTTCAGCCATAGCAATTTTGGGATGTTTGGATTTAATTTATGGACTCATTCATTACATGTAATTTATCCAGTGCAAAACACAAATCGCCAGTGATACAACATGGCTGTTGATCAATGCCTGTTCTTTTCTGTTCCTCTTTTCCCTACATAAATTCCATCTGTCTCTTGTCCTCAAATTTCTTAGTTCATTTGATGAGACTGAACTGGTCCTCTCTCTAAAGGGCACTTGGAAGGAATGCAAATGCCTACTGCTAAACCTCCTTTAAAATCAATAATTGTCATAGGAAAATATGAAAACTTAAAGGAAGATGTCATTCAATTTAATCACCATAAAGTCCTTTTTTCTTTTTCTTTTAACTGTGAGTTTTAAGCATTTAGTGTATAAAACTATCACAGGATAGCACTTAAATAGCTCATATTTATTTAGTTATTGATTGATTGATTGATTGATTGATTTATATTTTGGTCTTTTTGAGAAAGGGTCACCCTGTATCCCCAGTGGGCCTGGAACTTGCTATATAGACCTGACTGGACTTGAACTCACAGAGATCTATGATTGCCTCTGCCTCCTGAGTGCTGTGAATAAAGGCATGTGCCACCACACCCGGATAATTTATTTTTTATAGATATTTTATTTAGGTTTTGTGTTTCATATAATAGATCTTAATCAAATTTAGACAACCCCATCTGGACCCCCCACACCCCATCCCACTGGATTTCATGTATTCTGTCATATTTGTTAAGTCCTATCACATCAAACATTTGTACCCAGATGTCCCTTGGTACAAGATCTTTATAAACACTGTTACTACAGCTCCTCTTTAGTAAATAGATGGAAGGTCAGAAAGTTTAAGTCACTATGTTGAGTTCACAAAAAGATAGGAAAGGCAGGGATAGCAAAATGAAAAGGGAAGATTAAGAAAAATAGAAGATTTGGGAGCTGGAGAGAAGGCTCGGTGGTTAAAAGCACTGGTTGCTCTTGGAGAGGACCCAGGTTCAGTTCCCAGCACTGACAGGGTGGCTAACAATGGTCTGTGACTCCACTTCCAGTGGAATCTGATGCACCATTCCGACCTCCAAGGGCATTACATGACATGAGTGCACCTACATGCAGGCAGTACACTCATACATATAAAATAAAAATAATAAATAAAATATTTTTAAATTAAAAAGCAAATGAGACATTTGTCATCTCAGTTTTAAGGAATCCATAATGAATGTTAATAAATCTTTTTGCCTGAAAGATCAAAATTGAACAATATCTGCCTTTACTAACAGCATTGCATTGAAAACAAGCAAAATAAAATGGTAATGACTAGTATTAAATGACAAATAGAAGTAACAAAAATTTAATCCCAAATTGAGATGTCTGGGTTCATATTTATTTAGTATCAAACTGTATGTGAGAGCCTGGTCAAAGTGTGTGTGTGTGTGTGTGTGTGTGTGTGTGTGTATTAACATGTACATGCATGTATACATGTTCATATACTATAGAACTTTGGACAGAAAGATCACCATTCCGTCATAGCAGAGAATTACGGAGATGACACTGATCAAAGGCTAGCACCAGTCTTGCGGTCTCAGTAATTAAAATTTCCATTTATAACCTCTCTTCTGAAAGGAGGCAGGCTGATTATATATTTTTCAAGTCACATGAATTAATTTCACATAATTCTAGTCTCCACCCTCCAGTGTCTCTCTGACTTATCTCTTCCAGACATCTTGAAGCTAGCTTGCAATTTAACCTATGCAATCTTCTTAGCAATAGGAATTATGTGTTTTCAGTAAAATAGAGAAATGTGGAGCACTTAATTCAGAGACCTCAGCCAGAAACTATTACTGGCGTTAAGCCATCTGTATGAATATAAAATAGTATTTCATAAATTTCAACTTTCATTTCTATGTAAATTTAGGCAATATATTTCAAAGAATAGTAACTTATGAGTTATTATATCTCTAATTTGTCTATAAAGGCATTTTAAATTTTATTTTTAATAATGATTTTAAAAGACATTGTGTTATAAGAAAACCAAGTTTGTAGCTGTATGTGGAGCTACAGAATACAGATTTATCTCCTATTTAAAGAAAACTATGTGCATTAAAATTTTTTTAAATTCTTTTAAAGTAAAAACAATGAAAAGAAAGGTGGTACTGTGCATAAAATGCCTATATTCAATGTGCTTTGAAATATTAAAATGAGTGCACAAATGTACATTTTAAAATTACTACACACTTCAGAATGAAATATAAGCCAATAGTGACTGAGATGCTGGCATTTATTCAGAATTGGTTTGGTTATAGGCTAAGCAACAAACAAATCATGATGCTACTTTATCCTACTCAAGGTCAATCACACTCCCAAGTATAGTATGTGAATTACAGGGGAGAGTGTGCATCATGGTAAAGTATACTTATCACTCTGCTTCTGGAGAATGGAGATGTTGTATCAGGATACTTCCGGGGAGAAACCAACACCATAATGGTGTAGCAATTGTGAACTTATAATTTTGAAACTCAAAGGAGAAGCCAGCAACAGGGAAACTGCTGTTCTCTTTATGCAAAACTCTTCCTTTAGAAAATCTGAGTTTTGCTGCTAAGACTTTCATCTAGTTTGTGAAGTGTCCCCACATAACCAATGTCTCTTTTGTCTAAACAACTATGCCAACAAAATATCTTGAAAGCAATGTTTACACTAATCTTTGACCAAATTTCTAGATATCATAGTCAAGTTAAGTTTGCACATGAAAGTAAACTATCACAAACTTTGAAGGAAATTTAGAAACTGGCATGTGGAACTCGATTAAGGGTAAGGAAACTTCTGTTAAAAATGTGTATTTTGGGCACATTTGTCAAAAATCAAGTGACTGTAATGTGTGGATTAAAATCCAGGTCCTCAGTTCTATTTCACTAATCAATTTATTTGTTTTCATGCCAGTACCATGCTGTTTTTATTACTATACTTCTGTAGTATAATTTGAGGTCAGTGATGATAATGTCTCCAGCAGTTCTTTTATTGATATGAAGTGGGAAAGGAGACATCAGACTAGGAAGGGTTAAATGTGGTGGGGAATGGGAAGGCAGGGCAGAGCAGGGAGGGTGGGGAGGGATAAGTAACACTAAAGGTCTTTAGAAGAAGCCATGTGGGAACCTAACATTATAGAAGCGTCTTAAAGTATATTCATATACAACATATAAAGAGATTAAAAGAAGTTACTGTATAACAGGGGGAAATTTCCCTTTATAGACATCATAGGTCAATAAACAAAACAAAACACCCCAAAATCTTAATTCTAGCAGTTAACTCCCTCTCTAGAAAGTCTCCTAGACTCTCAAACAACATTGGCCATTGCCCTTGCTCTTGGCTATCCATCAGAATGGAATGCTAAAATCATGTTGCTGAAGACACTATATATATATGAACTGTAGAGGATCATCACTACTGGCCAGCATTCATAGTGCTAGAAGGTGTTATTCAAGCTACTGGAAGGAAAAAAATCATCATCGTTATCCAGCACTGAATTATGTTAAATACAATAACAACTGGCCTGGAAAGCTATGCCCACCAGTATAAGAACAGCAAAAATACTATGGGAGTAACTAAGCACTCTTCAGTTGGATTTAAGGTGCACTTCCTAGGATGGAACTGTATCTGACATTGACATCAGGCTTGGGAACCTGAGGGTAGACAGATCACAGGACATAGGGGAGAACTTAATACTAATTTTCTACTAAATAGTTATCATATTTAACTGACTCTTAATGACTTATTTTCATACCAATAGATTTATCCATCTCAATTCTCACCAGGGGAGTCTTCTTATGCAACAGATGGAATTAACACAGAAAATCACAACTGTCCATCATGCAGAGAACAAGAAGCTTTAGAATGCTTATCCCTGAATAAGACACCTATATCTACCTGTTGCCCCCCAGGCTCAGGGATGATAGTAAAAGAGGGAGCAGAATGATTGTAAGAGCCAGCAGTTGTAGATGACCAGAAGGAAACATAGATTTCCAAACAGGTTTTCAGTTACTCATATGAACTCACAGCAAAGATGACAGCATGGACAAGTCCTATGCAAGCTTGAACTAGAAAAAAAAAAAACACCAGCATTGACATAAGGAAGTGGGTAAGAAGCTCCACCCACCTTAGGAAACTGTGATAACAGATGGCTGCTGGGAGGGGCAGAGACAGTTTCTTTAAAGCATGGGATTTTTAGCAGGTTAACCAGGCTCCAAAGAATGGACCACCACTGATGGACATTAGGACACACTAGTTAGATTCTACAGACTTTATTGTATATAACATATATGTTATATATAATATAACATATATATGTGTGTATATATACAATAGAATACTTTAAATTGGGTGGGAGCAATAAAATGAAGTGGGTGAAGTGAGGATACGGAAGGACATCTAAATAAAATCAATTTCTGTTGCATAAAAATCCCCTAAATTCAGCCAGGAGTGATGATGCACGCCTTTAATCCCAGCACTTGGGAGGCAGAGGCAGGCGGATGGATCTCTGTGAGTTAAAAGGCCAGCCTGGTCTACATAGTGAGTTCCAGGACAGCTGGTGCTTCAGGGAGACCCTGTCTCAAAAGACAAAAAAAATCCCCCAAATTCAATAAAAATTATTTTTAAAATTAGCTAGTGTCTCCTTTAATGAGCAAATAGCATTCTTCAATAATTTGAAAATGAATTGAAATTTGTACTATTATAAAAATTGAAGTTGCACCCATAGTGACATGCTAACTCAATCAAAAAAAAAAAAAAAAAAAAAAAAAAAAAAGAAGACCACAAAAAGAAGAGAAAATAAAAAAAAAAAAAAAAAAAAAAAAAAAAAAAAAAAACAGCATAGAACGGGGAAATGGGTAGCAGGCCCCAACACTAACCAAACAACTATTTGCAACTGATTAATATTAGGTGAGGGAGAGTAGATTTCTCCAAGGGAGTGACTGTAGACGGTCTGACTAGACTCCAATGGATGAACTTTCACAAAGGGACAGCTGTGTAAAAATTCTTGAACAGATAGAACTTAACATATATGTCAAATCCAGTGGGTCATTTGGATTTCATGGGAGCATGGATAGGGGAGGGGGGATCTATATTTGATTAAGATCTATTATATGAAATACACAAAAAGTCAAAACTAATATTTTAAAAATTGCAAGCATAACTAATTTTTATTGAAGTTAAGATTGATATTAATAAATACGTTATTTAAGAAACTGGTTTGTTGAAGAAACAAAAATGTAATAAGCAACCATATTAGAGTATATCCATTTCTAGCAACAAGAAATCAAGGATTTAAAAGAACAGTAGGGACCTATGTATTTGGAAAAGCAGTGAGATTTCATAGATAAACAATAGCAAAGACAGCAATGCTATGATTCAATACTCAGCCATATATTAAATCCCATTTGGGAAGTCCTTGCAATTCTCAATTGTTGTGCTTAGACTGGCGGTAGGTGGTCAGCAGTAAAACCAGAGGAAGAGTGTTGTACAGAGATGACAGAGAAAAACCTGGCATCAGTCGTCATTGGCACAGGACTATGAGCAGGAGGTCTGGTGTTAGACTCATACAGCCATGGCTTCTGTTCCAATGCTTATCCTTAAAGACTGTAAATTTTGGCAGGGATTTTTTTAAACCTCAGTTCCTTACTTAGAAAATGGAGATAATATTACCTACATATCGGTTAGATTAGAAAGGGCTACTATTCTCTATTGCAATAAATCTTTACTCCAGACTTTCAGATGTTAAAAGGGCAATGCTCTACCTACTTTCCATGCTGTCTACATGGTTTGCATGCATACATGCTCTTGACACATACTAAATTTCGAGTTAAGGAATTTACTATAATCTGGCGTAATAGTTTGTTTACAGTTTTAACATCTAACCAAAATTAATCAAGAAGATAAATGCCAAATATTGGTCTAGCCTGTCACCTTTAGAGATTTAAACTTGCCTGAGAGCCAGCAGGGAGTGGGGTAAGGCTGAGGAGAAGGGAGGAAATTATCTCCCTGATCATCAGCAAGACATCCATTTCCTACAGGCACCTGCAGAGATAATATGGTGTGCTCCAAGCTTTGGCTGTATTTTTTGTCTTTTGATTGCTTTACTTATCACAAGCAAATGTCAGCACTTCAGACTAGGACCAGTATAGGGAATCAATGCAATTTAGCTCAGATAGGTTGACCCCTGCTATGTGATGAAACTGAGTTTCCAACTTACCTGGGGAGAAATCTATGATTTTTTTCTAACAGAAAAATACTAAGCCCTAAATTTCTTGAAAAATTAAATTTTAATCTAATAAGCATTCTGATTTTGAAATAATCTTATTTTAAAGAAATGTTTCTTTTGAAAGTACATGGCTTTATCTATTTGCTGCTATATCCTTCAATTATGGTTTAGCGTGACACATACAAAAACATATTATAAGTATTTCTGCAACTGAGTGCAGGTATTTGTAAAAACTAATATCTACCTCACGTATTTGTCAGGAATAAGATGATTCATTAATTATAGTGACAATTCAGCCTGTTTCCAATAGACAATTTTTGCTGTTAATATCAGCATGTGAAATGGGAAACAAAAGAATGACATCACTTAATTCCTTCCAGTTTAATTTCTTCTTTGTAAAAGTGAGATGATAATACATATACAGCTTATTCTCTGATGCTGTTGAGAAGAAAGTAAGAGGGTCTTTAATAAACAAAGGTAGTGCAAAATGCAAATAGTCTACAATGGAATGCTCTCCTGTAGTTGTTATTGTACCATTTATGATGCAGAAAAATGTATTCTCATTAAGAAATTAGCTCACTCTTTCCTTTCCAAGATCTCATTTCTAGAAGCATCTTGGCATTATGAACATGGAAGGGTTAAGACAGATGTGGATGCAGATACATTTCTAGAGAGAAAGAAAGAAAAAAAAGGAAAGGGGAAGAATTCAATAGAGGCAGGAACTTGCTTCAAGCTAGTCTCTGAAAATACCCGATGACCCCTATCTGGTGTGTCTTCTTAGTGTCTTTGAATCTCTGGGCATTTCCATTTTCAAAGCAATGAAAGGACCTAAAGTAACACGATGGAATAGCCTAAAGAGATGAGAAATTTTAATCTCCATCTTTATTCAAAGAAATTAATGGAAAACTGTCCCCCCTGCCAACCCTATTAGCACTTGACCCTAAAGTTGTTAGCAGAGGTCCAACAGCTGATTATTCTCCTTGAAGGAAAACAACTTGCTGACATTTCACTTCCAGGTTCAACATGATTAGCCTTTCACTTAAATATGACCTTGCAGGGCTGAACTATTCAAAGCTATCTTTAAAGGAAGACAGTTGGCTCTACACCTCAAAGATCATGGACAGGAAGATACAAAGACTGAGTCTGTCTAGAGGTGGACTTATGATGTAAGGTCAGACAAGATGGAAAAGGCTGAAAATTGGAAAATAACCTGGCAAAAAGCAGGAGATAGTTACTACAGAGACCGTGGTGAGCTAAATAAGGTCAGTTAAGATACGAGTCAGAGGAGTATGGACAGATGTCTTGCTGCTTAAGAACATTTACTGCTCTTGCAGAAGACCTGGATTCATTTTCCAGCACTCCTATGGCAACTTACAACTTCCCATAAACAAGTTTCAGGATGCTCTTCTGGCCTCTGTAGACTTCTGCACATAAAAAGATAAAATAGGGGCTGGAGAGATGGCTCAGTGGTTAAGAGCACTGACTGCTCTTGCAGAGGACCTGGGTTTGATTCCCAGCACCCACATGGCAGCTATGAACCATCCTTAACTCCAGTTCCGGGGAATCCGAAGCCGTCTTCTGACCTCCACGGCATTGCACGACACAGGTGCACTCATATACATGCAGGCAATACGCTCACACACACAAAATAAAAATAATAAAATATTTTTCCAGTTAACTATTTATTTAATAACCACATACTTAGAAGAAGCATTTCATTACAACAGCATTGACATATTCAATAACAATTTTCTGACCTGATGTATCGTTTTCAAAACTGGCTGTAAATTTTTATTTTTACAGTTGAATTGTTACAGTTATACAGTATTGTACTCAGTATAAACCCTATAAGACATAAAATTGAATGAGGTTTTAACCTTTAAAAAGATCATTTCATTATTAAAATACACAGTTTCATACATAAAAATTCATTTTCAATGCAATTGACATTAAGATGTTTGCACATGCATTTCTAATCTCTATATCTGATTATTACTAGTGACAGTCGGTTACTTTCTGACTTCCTTCACATCTGAGCATGGATATAAAGTCATCAGGTAGATTTCAATGGAAATGTTTTTCACATCTACTATTATTATTAATTTTTAATCATTATTTTTTAATTTTTAATAACTACATGATTAGAAGAAGCATTTCACTACAGATTTAACACATTCAGTTACATAATCCAGAGAAGACATAAAATTAAATGAGGTTTTAACCTTTAAAAAGATCTACATTTCATTTTAGAATATATTGTTCCTTGCAGAAAGACTCATTGTTTTTGCTACTAACACTGAGATGTGGGCACATGCATCTTTAACCTATATGCATCTGATTATTACTAGTCATAATCGGTTGCACTTGGACCCTTGGCATCAGTGTATGTCTATGAAGTCATCGGGTGGATTTCAATGGAAATGATTTATCACCTCTACTAATTAGCATGATAAAAATTTCCATGCTTCCTCCTCAAATATAGTACATTTTTTAAAATTTGTTGATTTTTGTGTGTGTGTGTTTGTGTAGATCACACAGAACATCCCAAACCATCTTATTCAACTATACACACACTTCCCAGTTGGCACCCTCCCATAGCCTCCCTTCCCCAACTAGAACCCTTATATTCTGTTTTCCCTGCTACTGTCTGCTGTGTTATCAGCACCCCAGGAAATCCCCACTACTTGCCCTTTTGTTGAATCTAGTCAGCCTATCAAGAGGTCTTTGTTTTAGGAGGGTCAGCTGTTCCTCTTCTAGCAGCAATCAGTTGTCAATACTCCTTTCGGTAAGATTAGGGTCTGCCGTTCATTTGCCCATTTCTATGCCGGATTACTATTTGGGAGTCCCATTGTTTACCCTGGCCAACAACTCAAAAGAAGGTATATCCTATCTGACATTGTTGCTTGTTATGTAGCCTTTGCATGGACTCTTAAGAAATTATATTGACCCCTTTAATTTTTTGTTATACTTTCCTTTTTGATGTTTAAGGCCATACAGTTGGCCCTGATAAACCAATTTATTTTTACTCTTAAGGTCATTTGAGGATCTGTTCCTCAGGGGTCACACAGGCTTGGGAGGAGCCCCTAGCTCCTTTCTTTTACCAGTTCCGCCTACGTGAAGATAAGTCAAAGGTCCTGCTTGACCATGTCTGGCTTCGCTTGGAAGCATGGAAGAAGTGATTCCTGTGTGGACCCTCCTCTTTGTAGGCTGGACACTGGTTCAAGTCCATCTGGTGGGGTCTCCTCGGCCTCCTTGATCAAGAGGACAGGTGACCCACCACCATTACAGGACATTTTGAGAGATGCTCAGAGTCCCCTGGAACTAGTCGACCTAAGAGGACAAGGAGCAAAAACTGTCTTTTATGTCTCTCTTACCAAATTAGTATAGGCCTCAAAGTATGTCTATTAAACATCCATGAAGGTTAGTTCCACCAATCTGGTACTTTTAATTACTGTGTGCCATGTAGATAAATCTTGGACAAAGACCAGATGTTCTCACGTAAACCTTACCTAGACATATGTAAGTAGGTTGTCAGTAGGTTGTAGGAGTAATATGGTTCCCTCTGGTTTTCAAAACTAACTAGGCATTATTTATCTCTCACATTGTCTCACACCTGCACCATAGTTTTCCCACTTAAGGTGCCCAATTTCCCCTCTTTCTCCCTTAATAACACCCTTCTCCTACAGTCCTACCTCTCTTTATCTCTTCCTTTCCTCTTAGCCCCTAGGTTCATTGTATACATTTCCCTCACCCGTCCCTTAAACTAACCAAATTTTTCTCTCTATCTCCCTTATTAAGGCCTGTTTCCTATTGTCTTCCCTTTCAGGTTCTTTCTTTTCCTTTACCTCCCTGTTTACTTTCCATTATCCTGGTTCCTGTAGTTATGTCTGGATACATACTCACTTATCAGGGTTTGGATCTAGGATACACATATGAGGGAGAACATATGTCAAGTACTTTTTCTGAGTCTGTGTTACTTCACTTAATATAACAACAGTTTCTACTTCCAACC
>NW_008345075.1:983333-985153 GCF_000622305.1 Nannospalax galili
TACTTCACTTAGTATAACAGTTTCTAGTTCCACCCATTTACCTGTAAATTTCATGATTTCATCTTTCTTTGTTGCTGAGTAAAATTCCATCATATAAATGAACCACATTTTCATTATCCACTCGTCAATTGAGGGACACTCAGGTTGATTCTATCTCTTAGCTACTGTGAGAAGGGCAGCAACAAACATGGATGTACAAGTGTCTCTGCAATAAGATGAGCTCTTTGGGTATATGCCAAGGAGTGGTATAACTGGGTCAAATGGTAAGTTCATTTGTAGTTTTTTAAGAGTTCTCCACACTGTTTTCCATAGGGGTTGAACCAGTTTGCAATCCCACCAGCAGGGGCTGAGTGTTCCCCTTTGCCCACATCCTCTCCAACATTTGGTATCATTTGTTCTCTTGATCTTAGCCAGTCTGACTGGGTAAGATGAATTCTTAAAGTCGTTTTAATTTGCATTTCCCTAATTGTTGGTGATGTTGAACATCTTTTAAGATGTTTCATAGCCATCTTTACTTTTTCTTTTGAGAACTTTGTTCAACTCCTTAGCCCATCTTTTAATTGGGTTACTTCCTGTCTTTATTCTCTGTTTTCTGAGTTCTTTATATATTCTGGATATTAAACCTCTGTCGGATGTGTCGCTGGTAAAGATTTTCTTCGATTCTGTGGGTTTTCTGACTGCTTCCCTGGTTGCCCCCTTTGATGTACAGAAGCTTTTTAGTTTAATGAGGTCCCACTTGTTAATTTTTGCCCTTGTTTCCTAAGCAATTGATATCCGGTTTAGAAAATCCTTTCCTCCACCTATATCTTGTAGGTGTTTTCCAGTGTTTTCTTCTAACAGTTTCAGAATTTCAGGCTTTACATTGAGGTCTTTGATCCAATTGGAATTGACTTTTGTGCAGGGTGAAAGATAGGGGTTTAGTTTCATTCTTATATAGGTGAAGATCCAGTGTTGCCAGCACCATTTGTTGAACATGCTGTCTTTCCTCCAGTGAATATTCTTGGCCCCTTTGTCAAATATCATGTGGCTGAAATCATATTTACTCATATTTAGGTCTGCCATTTTGTTCCATTGATCTATGAGTCTATTTTTGTGCCAGTACCATGTTGTTTTTATGACTATAGCTCTGTAATACAGCTTAAAATCTGGTATAGTAATCCCCAGGCATTGCTCTTAGTGCTCAGGGTTATTTTGGCTATCCAAGGTCTTTTGTGCTTCCATATGAACCTTAGGATTTTTTTTTCTAATTCTGTGAAAAATGTCATGGAGATTTTGATTGGCACTGCATTGAATCCATAAATGATTTTTGGTAGGATGGAAATTTTCACAACATTAATTCTTCCAATCCATGAACATGGGAGGTCCTTCCATTTTCTGATGTCTTCCTCAATCTCTTTCTTTAATGATTTAAAATTTTCATTGTAGAGCTCTTCAATGTCTTTCTTTGGTCAGGTTTATTCCAAGATATTTTTTTTTTTTTGCAGCTATTGTGAAGGGAAGTGATTCCATGTGCTCTTTCTCTGATTGCTTGTTATTGGTATATAGAAAGTCTACAGAGTTTTGTACATTAATTTTGTAGCTTGCCACTTTACTGAACTTGTTACATAATTTCTAGGAGTTTTCCGGTGGAATTTTTGGCATCTCTTAGATATAATATCATATCATCTGCAAAAAGGGATACTTTGATCTCTTCTTTTCCAATTATTACTCCTTTAATTTCCTGCTCTTGTCTTATTGCTCTTGCAAGAGTTTCAAGCACTATGTTAAAGAGAAATGGAGATAGCAGGCAGCCTTGTCTGGTTCCTGATTTCAATGGGAAT
>NW_008345075.1:985536-987519 GCF_000622305.1 Nannospalax galili
AACTAAAGGAATTTGTAAGTTCTCCCTCCATTTCTATCTTTTTGAATAAATTATGTAGTATTGGAAGTAGATCTCCTTTAAATGTCTGATAGAATTCTGCTATAAATCCATCTGGTCCTGGGCTTTTTTTAGTCAGGAGGATTTGTAGTACTCTTTCAATGTCTTTTTGTGTTATGGGTCTGTTTAAGCTGTTAAATCTCTTCTTGGTTTAGTTTTGATGGTTCCCATGCCTTTAGATATGCATCCATTTCTTTTAGGTTTTCAAATTTATTAGCATATATGTTTTTAAATTATTCCCTTACACTGTTCTCTATCTTTCTGGTGTCTGTTGTGATGTTTTCCCTTTCATCTCTGATTTTGTTGATTTGGAGGTGCTCTTTCTTCCTTTTGGTTAACTTGGCAGTCTGTCAATTTTGTTTATCTTTTCAAAGAACCAGGTCTTGGAATTGTTGATTCTTTGCATTGCTTTCTTTATTCAATTCCATTAATTTCTGCCCTGATTTTTGTTATTTTTTCTTGTCTGCTGGGTTTGGATTTTGTTTGCTTTTGCTTTTCAAATGTGTTGAGTTACAATGTTAAGTCTTTTTTTTGTGTTCTTTCCATTTTTTTGATGTAGGCACTTAGAGCTATAAACTTCCCTCTAAGGACTGCTTTCAGCGTGTCCCAGAGGTTTTGTTGTGTTGTATTTCCTTTTCATTTAGTTCAAGGAATACTTTTATTTCTTTCTTGATTTCTCTTTTGACCCATTCATCATTCAGGAGTGTGTTGTTTAATGTCCATGTGTTCGTGTGGTAATTTTGGCTTCTGGTGTTGATTGTAAGCTTTATTGCACTGTGGTCTGATAGACGGTATGGAATTATTTCAATCTTTTTGTATTTATTGAGGTTTGTTTTGTGCCCCGGTATATGGTGGATTTTGGAGAAGGTTCCATTGGGTGCTGAGTAGAAAGTATCTCCTTTGGTATTTGGATGGAATACTTGGTAGATGTCTGTTAAGTCCATTTGATATATGGTATTGTTTAATTCAGATGTCTCTCTGTTAACTCTCTGCCCTGTTGACCTCTCTAATGGAGACAGTGGGGTATTGAAGTCCCCTACTATTAATGAGTTGGTATTAATCTGGTTCTTACATCTTGTAGTATTGTTTTTATGAAGTTGGGTGCACCAGAGTTTGGTGAATATAAGTTCATGATTATAATATCTTCTTGGTTTATTGTTCCTTTGATCAGAAATCAGAATCCTTCTTTATTTCTTCTGATTATTTTTAGTGTAATGTCTATTTTGTCAGATATTAGAATTGCAATGCTTGCTTTTTTCTTTTGCTTGTATATTTTTTCCATCCTTTCAACTTAAGATAGGCCCTGTCCTTGAAAGTGAGATGAGTTTTTTGCAGACAACAAAAAGATGGGTTTTATTCCTTAATCCATTCACCTAGTCTGTGTTTTTTGACTGAGGGATTTCAGTCTGTTAATATTTAAAGTTATTAATGGAAGATGAGTATTGAATCCTGTCATTTTTATTTCTATTTACATTCATGATGTAGCTGTACATTTCCACAGTTATACATTTATTGAATTTCTTTCTGCAACTCCTTGGGTATAATCATTCAATTCTTCAGCTCTTTGTATTGCTTCCAAAACTCTCTGAAGGGCTGGTTTTGTGGACATGAATTCCTTCAGTCTATATATGTCAGGGAAGATTTTTCTTTCCCCTTTGACTATAATAGACATTTTGGCTGGGTATAGAAGTCTGCATTGGCATCTGTGGTCATTTAAAACTGGGAATACTTTGTTACAGGCTCTTCTGGCTTTCATAGTTTTCACTGAAAAGTCAGCTGTAATCCTAATTGGTTTTCCTTTATATGTGACTTGCTGTTTCTCCTTTGCACCTTTCAGTGTTGTCTCTTTGTTTTGTATGTTTAGTGTTTTTACTATGATGTGCTGTGGAGAGTTTCTTCTCTGGTCCTGTCTGTTTGGTGTTCTAT
>NW_008345075.1:987986-989786 GCF_000622305.1 Nannospalax galili
TGCATTATCTCTAGGGGATTCTCATTGTACTCCTCTAGAGGACCATTGGTATTTGGTGGTGATATGGTATTTTGTTTTTTCATGTTGTTTTTTTCTCTGTGATACTGTCATGTGAATTTCTTTTGTAGTTTCTGATTCTTGTGTGAGACTCAAGCCTTCAAGTTTAGTTCTGCTTCTTTTTTTGAACTTTATGTGTCTTTGTGGTTTACTTTTTGGGTATGAAGAGCTGGTTCGTCTAAGCTTCTGGTTCTCTCTTTTGATTTTATATTGTCAAGGCCAGATTGGTTTTTTTCAGGAGTTCCCACAGAGGCCCAAGTCAGATGAGGATCAGATGCTATCAGGCATTCTCTTAAGGTCTATATCCCTCCAGGACAGCTTTTGGCCTCCGGAATTTGGGTTTGGACTGGCCTGGGAGCCAGGCCCAGAAAAGATGCTGGCCTAGGGTAGCTGGTACCGTGCCCCACAGAGATGCAAAGGAAGATGGGGGTGGGAGGCATCTCCAAGGGCCTTTGGGGACTGCACTGAGGAGCTGGTTTGGTCTGGATGCAAAGGACCAGGAAGAGGAAAGGTCAGCCCCTGTGTACAGGAAAGAGGCTGGAGGATTGTGCAGAGCCAGGGAGGCAGAGGGAGGTGAGGGTGGGGCCAGGCCCTGAGCTCCCCTGGGGACCCAAGAAGGAACTGAGTTGGTCTGGATGCACAAGATCAGGAAGAGGCAGTGGTGGTTCCCCAGGTGTCTGGGGCACCAAGACAAGGAATGGGGCAGGGCCCAGGCTAGGAGGAGAGACTGGCAGGGGAGACGGGAGTGTGAGTGATGCTGGGGGAATCAAGGCACCAAGGGCTCAATTGACTTACCACTGAGAGAGAAGCCTGTAGATCAGAGAGAGGCCTGTGGGTCCTGTAGGCCCAGGGAAGCAGAGGGAGGTGAGGGTGGGGCCAGGCCCAGAAGCAGTGCTCCTTGGGACCTGAGAAAGAACTGAGTTGCTCTGGATGCACAGGATCGGGAAGAAGCAGTGGTGGTTCCCCAGGTGTCTGGGGCGCCTAGACAAGGAATAGGATAGGGCCCAGGCTAGGAGGAGAGACCCACAGGGGAGATGGGAGGGTGAATGAGGCTGAGGGAATCAAGACACGGAGGGCAAGATCGACTTACCCTGGCAAGAGAGGTCTGAGGGTTAGGAGAGAGCAATAAAATATTTTGAAAAATGTAAAAATAATAAATCAAAGAGTCAGATATACACCTTCTAACCAAACAGGAGCTATTTAAAGGAGACTGAGCCCTGTGCTCACTAAAGGTCAAGGGACCTGTAACGTCAATATTCTTGAGCCACAAACAAAATATTTCCATTTATGGACTGCTGTGTGTCAGTGGACATGACAGTAGGCAGTAGGTTTAGAAACAGAAAGATACTCTAATGATGTACACAGAATAATAACCATTGACTAAATCAAGGGAGATTCCAGTTGGTATAGGAAGAAAGCAGAACACTGAGAAGATGTGGGCCTACAGCTGGAGATACTAAATGGAAGTCCCAGGTGAAAAGCCCACTTCCTGCAAATGGTAAGTCTTACAAAAGTTACTTATGGCCACTGTTTTATTTTCATTTCTTTCTTAATATGAATACAAAGCTTTTTGTAGGTAAAATGGGAATATAAAAGAATAGAAATAAATATCAGCCTATAACCCAATACCCTAGAGAAAAATGTTAACAATTTCATATTCCCTTATATTTTTCATTCTGTTCTGTGCACACAAACATGTACATTATTATGTACCCCCATTAAATGTTTCCTTAATAAACAATC
>NW_008345075.1:989814-992550 GCF_000622305.1 Nannospalax galili
TCTTATATGATATTTTATAAATATATAAGGTAATTTTACATATATTTAAGTTTCTTCAAACACAATTTCAAATGATCTATAAATGATACACTACATGGATATATCATTGTGTTTCTGAACACTCTCATTTTATAATTATGAACCGCCTTTACTGTTTATTGTCACACATAATACCACAACACTCAACTTCAAGCAGTTTCCATTTTCTCAAGAGAAAAGTGAGGAAAATATTTTCTTTGATTATTATGCAGACTTTCCATAACCACAGTTTATTCAATGCCCATCCCATTAAGAGGTTGAAACTAAATTTTCCTCTCATTGAAACAGGGCTCCTTTTGTGACTGCAGTGAGTACTGGGACAGACTGAGGGGGTGCTGCTAAGTTTAGAGTATATTTGAATCATAGTCACTCCCCTTTCTGAGCACCTCCCAAGTACACATTCCCATTTCCTACCTATCCAAGTTTGCATTCTTTATTTTTTAAAACCCGTCCAGTCTAATTTGTGCTGCCCATCTACTATTAGGTGTGTGGCTATCCGCTGGAGCATGGTTGACCTACCAGAGCCCACAATTGTAATGAAAATGGATTCCTCCTCTCCCAGGAGCTATCAATTTCCCCCTCTGCTGGGGGTGGGACATCATGTCCATCTTCCCTATTCATGCTGGGATTTTGTCTGACTTGAACTTTAGCAGGCCTTGAGCGTGCTGTCACAGCTACTACAAGTTCATACATCTAGCTGCCCAATTGTGCTTACAAAATAGTATTTGCTTGTAGTCATTCACTGTCTCCAACTTTTACCCTCTTCCATAATAATCCCCAAGTCATGGGAGAAGTGGGTATGATATAGGTGTCACACTCAGAACTGAGCAATCCAATGTCTATTCTCTACACCTTAACTAATTGTGGGTCTCTGTGTTAATTGCCATCCACTGTTCAAGGAAGTTTCTCTGCTAAATCTTAGTAGACACTCTCATCTATATGTAAAAAAAAAAAAGGTTGTTTAGAGTTGGCTTAATTCTATGTCCATTTAGTAGAATAATTGCTGTAGGTTCTCCTATAGGGTCTATGATGTATCCAGCCACAGATGATTGGCCCCAATAACACAAGATTGGCTTCATCTTATGGATCAGAAACTCAACCAAGAAATTGTTCGTTAACACAAGATTTGTTTCATCTTATGAATCAGAAGTCCAATCAGAAAGTGTTTGGTCACTCCCATCACACTCCTGCCACATGCACTAGTAGGCGTGTCTCGTGAGGCTGGTTATTGTAGCTGTCAGGTACATTCATGCTTGGGTAGCATTAATGATTACATTTCTACTCTGGCAACATGCATAGCACCTTCCAGCATGAAAGCTATTGGGTAGGGGTGAAGCCTTGAGTTCAGTACCAAGTGGACTTCTTCATGTTATATGACTCAAATAAGCTGTGTCTTCAGCAATATGAACTTGCCATAAACTTCTGGAGGGTAACCAAGACCAAGGTCTATGACCTATGGTGTTTGAGAATCTGTGGGAACGCATCATTAAACAACTTCTAAAAATGTAACCCGTTTCTAGAACTACAAAGTTTGATAGTCTGTGATATCTAATTAGGGGCATTGTCACCCCAATATATAACACCATTTAAACTATTTTATATGTTTATATATGTGAAGTGTCTACAGGAGATTTATATATGACTTTTTAAAATGGTTTTACTGTTAGTTATCCTTCAACAAATTCCCTCCTCTACCTTCCCTCCCATTCCCCACCTCATTTAATCATTCCAGTTCCATCATTTTTCTTTACTCCTTTATATCACTGTTTTCTATCTTCCTCCCCTTGAAAGACCATCCCCCATAAACCCCTAATAATTACTGACCTCTGGGACTATCCCAAATGAAACATATATATCTTAATATTCAAGAGAACACACGGTATGCTTGACATTCTAGGTTTGGTTGACCTCATTCAGGACAGTTGTTTCCAGCTCCATTCATTTCACCTGTGAGTTTCATAGGTTTGTTCTTTATAAACAGTTGAGTGATAGTCCTTGGTAAAAATGCACCACATTTTTATTATCCATTCATTAGTTGATGGACATCTAGCCTGTTTCTGCTTTCTGGCTATTGCTAATAGAGCAGCAATTAACATGGATATGTAGGTATCTCTGTATCAGGATGAAAACATCAAGAAACATATTCTATTCTCTAATCACACTTCTTGAAACATCGTATTTTAAATCTCTCCTGTAGATTTATCCTCTGGAGGTGACAAAGTGGGTGAGGTGCGAAGAGAGTCCAGTGGAGCCTCAGCTGTCCTAGGCTCTAGGTATCCCAGACCAGGTGTCCAGCATGTGCATGAAGAAGCCTTTGTTTTGAACTGCCGTAGGAATAATTCATGTGATCACTCTGACCTGAGTCCACTTAGTCTTCGTATTCATGAACAGATAAATTACTATCCTTCTTTAATTCCACTAATTAGGGATGCTTTTGCACCCCGTTGTAAGTTTGTAAGTAATCTAAAAGAAGGGCGGTGTGCTGCTGCAAAGCTTCAATATACCTTATAAGGGTGGTGTAATTATGTAGTATAAAGAGCTTTGTAGAGATTATGAGTGAATGCTTTATAGGCCTAATCCCTAGAGATGGAAATGAGGGACTAAATTAAGGTTAAATATATTGGGTCTTGCTGTAAGTTCACATATTTATACAAGACAGAAAAATAAGTGACATTATTATCTACTCCATGTGAAAAA
>NW_008345075.1:992757-1000051 GCF_000622305.1 Nannospalax galili
GGGTGAGGCTGAAATAGAGAGATAGGGAGACAGAAAGTGTGTGTGTGCATGTGTGTGTGTGTGTGTGTGTGTGTGTGTGTGTGTGTAAATCTGTCTGTCTGTATGTATGCATATGTCTACAGGTGAATTCACACATGAGGATATTTGTGAAAACAAGAGGTTCACACTGGGTGTTTTCTTCCATTGCTCTGCAACTTACTCTTTGAGACAGGGTCCCTCACTGAATCAAGAACCCCCATGGTCTGTCTGCTTGCTGCAACAGCATTATTGTGGATGGTATTGCTTTTACTGATGCATTTCTTAGCATGTCAATTATTGCTATGTAGAAGGCTACTGTTCTCTTTTTTTTTTAGAAGAAACAAGATTACTTTATTCCAAGCAGGGTGATAGTACAGATTATAGAGGTATGTTCTGTCAAGATTGATACTGTTCTCTTTTAACATTAATTTTGCATCCTTCTACTCTGCTCACCGGGTCTAAGAGTTTCCTGGTGGAATTTTAAATATATGATCAATTCATCTACAAATTGGAAGAATTTGGCTTTTTCCCTTTTTATTTGTATTCTTTTTATGTACTTTTTTTTTTTTGGTCTTTTTTAGACAGGGTTTCCCTGTAGCCCCAGCTGTCCTGGAACTTACTATGTAGAGCAGGCTGGCCTTGAACTCACAGAGATCTGCTTGCCTCTGCCTCCCGAGTGCTGGGATTAAAGACGTGCGCCACCACAACCCGCCCTTATGCACTTAAAAAAAATTATTATTTTATTTTATGTATATGTATGTACTTCCTGAAAATGTGTAGGTGCACCCATGTCTTGCAATTCTCATGGAAGACAGAAGATATCGGATCCCCTGGAACTTGAGTTATGGACTGTTAGCTGCTATGTGGTGCTGGGAATCAAACCCCAGTCTTCTGCAAGAACAGCCAGTGCTCTTAACTGCTGAGCCATCTCTCCAACCCCACTATGAACTTTCCCTATCTTACTGCACTAGCTGAGGCTTTTGGAAGTACATTGAATAAAACCTGAAAGAGAGGAGACCCTTGTCTCATAACAACTGGTAAAGGAAATGTTTAGAATTTTTCCCCATTCAATACATTGTTGGTTACAAGTTTGTCATATATTCTGTTTGCTCTGCTAAGGTTCCTAGTTTCTTCAGAGTTTTAACATGAATGGGACTGTGTGACATATCTTTTCCTCATCTCTTAGTATGAGCTTGTTATTTCTATTCTTGAGACTATTTATGTGACGTATTGCATTTCTTGATTTACTTATGTTGAGTTACTCCTGTATCCCAACGACGAAGTCAAATAGATCATAGTGAATGATCTTTTGGATGTATTGTTGAATTTGGTTTGTCAATATTTTAATGAAATATGTGCTTTTGTTTATGTCCCCTCATGCCCTTGGAACCTCTCCTTTGGAACACACCTCTGGTTACAATGACATGGTTAAAGAGAAAGAACATTCAGATTATTGCTCTTTAGAAGTTCTTTATCACATTACTGTTTTCTGTGCTCCTTGTTTTCAGGATTGTGTTTACTTAATCCAAGATTGCATGTGGTAAATTACAGTCTGTTCTGTTTTTTTTTTTTTCTAATCCAGGCAGCCTATTTAAATGCCCTCTTTAAAAGGGGATTTCACCCCGAGTACTATCATACTTGCCTCATTTCTACTTTAAAAAATGTAATACCAACTGATGGATTATGAATTTTCAGAGAGGGGCAAAGAGAATATTTAAGGAGATATTAGAAGTTCAACACACAAGAGAGATGAGATCCTCCATAATTTACTTAGTCATTAGAAACTGGATGACTTCCCCGATACATGAGTGACAATATTTACTCCAGACAGGTTAGAAATGGCAGGTCGTACACAAGCAGGATAAGATTAACCAGGCAGATTTTTTTTTTGGAAATTCTATATCTGATTGTTTTCTGCACTCAAGCCTAGTCTAAAGTTAAAATACAGGAGGAAAAAAGTGGTCTCTAGTGGGAAATATCAGATAATTACCTTATTCTATTATCCTAAAACTGAATATCTTTATAAGACAGAGGTACTTACATGTTTCAGATGGTCTGCCTCCATTTACAGTCACAAGCTAGCTAACTGTGTATATAACAGTACATATACAGGCAGTAATTTATTACATTATCAGATGTAATTCAGATTCAACTTTCTTTTAATAAAACTATACCACAGAGCAGTATCTTCCAGGTCAAACAAATTCAATCCTCTTGACTTTAGATGTGGCTTGTAAAAGATCATCGTAGATGGGCTTCTTGATGGTTGATGTTCCTTTGTGGAAGAAAGGATGACATCTGAGAAGGACCTCATACTGTAGCCACACTTATAGCTATCAAAGTGTCTGAAAGCAGATTCTGGCTTGAAGAACATTTTTGAATTCTTCTGATTCCTTGCCTAGAATTCGTAATTCTTCTTCACATCTCTTTCCAGACTTTGCTCAAGGATTTCCTTTCGACTTCCATTTGGAAGTTATATAAATAAAATCACTGATGTGCTTTTGGAATCTTTTAGATAGGCTACTGGATGGGGTACCTTGATTGACACACCACACATCCTCATTTAGCTCCACCAGCAAAATGACTTGGGAGAATATTTTAATGGTATTCATGATTTGGACTGAAAAGGGTGGGATTTGTATAATGCTGACAGGGCAGTGCTGTGTGCTCATTCCCAATAACAGCTCCAAATGGAACAATCACTGGAGCTCTCCAAGGCCTTAAGGCACTACCTAAGGAACTAAAATTTCAGGAATAAGTGATCCATTCCCTGACCTCCTTGAAGGGTGGTTCAGAAAATGCCTCATGCGTTCTATGATAAACTCCTTAGCATTCATGGTGGGTGCCCTGATCCTGTTCACCTGCTCTATTACACATAGCATTAGGAGCCTAATTCAGATGTTTATTGACTCTGTTATACCAAATAAACACTCCCCTCCCTACAGCAGTTTCTCTTTTTAAAATTTGTTTTTATTGAATTTTTTCTGTGTTTCATGCAGAACATCTCTAATAATCTTAAACATCTTTATACCCTTGTCCCCACTGGCACCCTCCCATAGCCCCCCCCCACCAACTGGAACCCATATACTCTTTCATCCCTGTTAAGGTCCACTGTGTCATCAGTGTCCCCAGTTACTGCAAAATATGGTGGAATGTCACGCCACCTCCAGTGGAACCCGCGTGAGGTATTCTCCGTGAGTGGAGGCTGAGAAAACTTCAAAGGAAGAATGCTTCGTGTAGAATGGCTGTGTTAAAAAGCATGCTGTGTCCTTGGCTGTTCTGCTTTGGTTCTTGTCTTCATTGCTGTCTTTATTCCTGTTCTTTCTTCATAGAGGAACTGCTTTGTACCTACTCAGGTCATTAGGCCCACCTAAAGAGAGACTAGATACAGATGATTTCCTGGGAACTCAGTTACCTGATATTAGACTTCCTCCAAATGCTCCTCTCTTATTTCAAACAATAAGTAGCTAAGAATAAGCAACTTTGAAGAATTCTAGATAAGTTACAGCAAGAAGAATTATTTGTAAATAATCCCCCTGCTTCAGTCCCTAGAGTTGACTCAAGGAGATTAAAGAGATACTGAAAGAAGATTGCTGCCTACAGTTAAGACAGACTTAGGAATTGCCTACAAGTTAGGGAGAGGTAGGCTATGGCATCCCCTTAAGGGAAAAGAGAGTATATTTAGAATCCCTGAGCCCACTGATGAACCACTTCCTCATACAGGAGTTTATGAAGGAAATAATAGACAGGTAAATATTCAAGGAAGAAAAGTTTCATGGTATTCATTATAGTTTATGGATAGGTTAGCTAGATCCAGACAACCTTGGTGCCTTTACTACAAGTCAGCATAGCAAGGTATACTTGAATAATTACAGGCAGTATAAGAAACATGGAAAGAAAGAATAGAAAAATAAGGATTAGAGAAACAAGCCTTTAAAGTTATATGGAGTTATTATAACTTCACTGACCTAGTCATTGGCCTCAACCACCAAAACCTCAGAAGTAAAATAAAATTGAGAAATCAAAACCATAAAATTACCAACCATGAAATTCATAAGTAGCTGGTGTTGCCAAACCACTGAGGGAAAAAGGACAAGCAGTATAGCCTCTGGTTAATTAGGTAAGAACACTGTACACTGTACTGTATTGCTTTGAATTTAAATTGTATTTCTAAGAAAATGATTAACCATGAAATCAACCTGATGCTTGCACAATCTTGTTCTGTAACCTGTATAAAATCTGATACTCTAATTCAGCAAATTACATTCAGATCATCAACCATCTCTTGTGTTGAGTCTGTTTGTCACTCGCCGAATCCTTGCCCACTCTCCGATTCCCTGTTCCCGTCGGACTGAGTGCTCCGGTCTGGGCTGGTCCGTCACAATGGAAGAAGTCAAAACTTACTTAATGAGTTTCAGGAAAAGAATGTTTTCAAATATTAAGGAAGGTTTGTAACATTAAATATCAGTTTCAGGTTTTTTTCTGTCAAATATTGTAAAACCTTGGTTTAAGGACAAGGGTTTCAAATCTCCTGAATTCTACTTTTATTACGAGGTCGTCATCAAGTCATAACTCTGATTTACTGATGTAGGAACTTATAAACACCTCTTTTGGCAATACTTTTACCTTTCCCCACAGATTATAATATGTTGTGCATTTTTGTAAGTGGTTGTTAAGGCTTTGAAGATATGCCCTCCTAATTTCTTTGATGACCACTTCACAGAATTAGAAAAATGCATCCTAAGATTCATATGGAAGCACAAAAGACCTCGGATAGCCAAAGCAACCCTGAGCACTAAGGACAATGCTGGGGGGATTACTATACCAGATTTTAACCTGTATTACAGAGCTATAGTCATAAAAAGAACATGGTACTAGCACAAAAATAGAATCATAGATAAATGCAACAAAATTGAAGACCCAAATATGAGTACATTCAATTTCAGCCACCTGATATTTGACAAAGGGGCCAAGAACATTCACTGAAGGAAAGACAGTATGTTCAGCAAATTGTGCTGCCAAAACTGGATTTCCACCTTTAGAAGACTGAAACTAAATCCCTATCTTTCACCCTGCACAAAAGTCAACTCCAAATGGGGACCTTAAAAATCTTCTGTACAACAAAAAAAAAAAAGAAGTAGTGAAGGAAGTGGAGAGAAAACCCACGGAATGGGAGAAAATCTTCACCAGGGACACATCTGACAGAGGTTTAATATCCAGATTATATAAGGAGCTCAAAAAACAAAGAATCAAGAAAGCAAGTAACCCAATTAAAAGATGGGCTAAGGAGCTGAGCAGAGAGTTCTCAAAAGAAGAAGTAAAGATGGCTATGAAACATCTTAAAAGATATTCAACATCACTATTAGGGAAATGCAAATTAAAACCACTTCAAGATTTCATTTTACCCCAGTCAGACTAGAAAAGATCAAGACAAGATCAAAAGAAATAATGATACCACATGTTGGAGAGGATGTGGGGAAATGGGGAACACTCATCCACTGCTGGTGGGACTGCAAACTTGTTCAACCCCCTAAGATCAAAAGAAATAATGATACCACACGTTGGAGAGGATGTGAGGAAAGGGGAACACTCATCCACTGCTGGTGGGACTGCAAACTTGTTCAACCCCTATGGAAAGCAGTGTGGAGAACTCTTAAAAAACTATAAATGAACCTTCCATATGACCCAGTTATATCACTCCTTGGCATATACCCAAAGAACTCATCCTGCTGCAGAAACACTTGTACATCACGTTTGTTGCTGTTCTTTTTACAATAGCTAAGACATGGAAGCAACCTAAGCGTCCCTCAACTGATGAGTGGATAATGAAAATGTGGTTCATTTATGAGATGGAGTTTTACTCAGCAGTAAAGAAAGATGAACTCATGAAATTTGCAGGTAAATGGATGGAACTAGAAACTGTTATATAAAGTAAACTAACACAGGCACAGAAAAAAAAGACATTTGTTCTCCCTCATATATGGATCCTAGCACCCAATCCTGATAAGTGATTATGTATCCAGACATAACTACAGGATCCAGGATAATGAAAAGAAACCAGGGAGGTAAAGGAAAAGAAAGAATCTGAAAGAGATGAACAGTAGGAAACAGGCATTAATAAGGGAGATATGAATACAAATAAGGTTATTTTAAGGGGTGGGGAGGGAAGGTTATACAAGGAACCTAGGGGATAAAGGGAAAGAAGGAGCTCAAGAAGTTTGGACAATAGGAGAAGGTCCTCCTAAGCCTATGTTACCCCTGAGGAACAGATCCTCAAATGATCTTAAGAGTAAAAAATAAATTGGTTTACCTGGACCAATTGCAGGCTCTTAAACACCCAAAAGGAAAGTATAGCCAAAGATTAATGAGGTCAGTATAAATTTTTAAGAGTCCATCAATGGGGTCAATATAATTTTTCAAGAGTCCATATGTATAGCTAAAGGCTACATTACAAGAAACAATGCCAGACAGGAGATACTTTCCCTTGAGTTATCGGCCAGAGTGGCCCAAAAGACTCCCATACAGTAACCCAGCATAGAACTGGGAAAATGAACTGCAGAGCACAATCTTATCTAAAGGAATATTGACAACTGATTGCTGCTAGATGAGGAACAGCTGACCTTCCTAAAATGAGACTCTCTAGATAGGCTAACTAGATTCAGCAGACAGACAAGCACTGGGGGATGGCTGGGGGGTACGACAACAACACAGTGGACTGTAACAGGGATGACAGAGTATATGGGCTCCAGTGTGTGGGAAGGGGGCATCTATGGGAGGGTGCCATTTGGTAAGTGGGTATATAGATGAATAAGTTTGTGTGTGATGTTCTCTATGATACACACACACACACACACACGCACAAATCAACAAATTAAAAAAAGACATATTTGAGGAGGAAGCATAAAAATTTACTTCATGTTAATTAGTAGAGGTGATAAACATTACCAGTGAAATCTATGTGATGACTTTATAGCCATACTCAGGTACTAAGGATCCTAGTGTAACTAACTGTGACTAGTAATATGCAGATACATAGAGATTAAAGACACAAAGACACATGTGCAAACATCTAAGTGTTAGTAGCATTAAAAATGTAGGAAACAGTATATTTTAAAATGAAATGGAGATCTTCTTTAAAGGGTAAAAACCCATTCAATTTTATGTTACAGGGTTTATACTGCATTCAAAAATGTACAACTGTATTAATTGAACTGTGAACCTAAAAATTTACAGTCACTACTGAAAGAAATGTATCCTTGCTCTGGAAATTGTTATT
>NW_008345075.1:1000146-1000667 GCF_000622305.1 Nannospalax galili
TTTTTCCATGGTTTATCCTTTATTAAAACTTAGTCTCAAAAAAAAACTTAGCCTCTGTGTTGATACATTTTAGTGATAGTCCATAAATTACTGAGAAGACTGTGTATGCTATATTATCCCTGTAGAATGTTCTGTAAATGTTTGTAATTCCTTTCAGTTTAATTCTGTTATTTATTTTTTGTCTGGATGACCTGTTAGTGATAATGTGGTATTGAAAGCGTCCACTATCATTGTCTTGAGGTAATTATGTACATTTATATATAGCTGTAATGGGAAATTGTGGGCACTGATGCTTGCTGAATAAATGTTTAGACATAGGACCCTGCATATATGTTTAGAAACATATCTTCTTCATAAAGCATTCTATAAATTGATATTAACTAACCTGTCATATCTTCTCTGATTTGAAATCAACTTAATCAAATATTAACATAATTATAACTACTTTTTGTTAGCATTGTTTTGATTAGTTTTTTCTGTCATTTCACCTTAAGACTGTGTTTGTTTTGTCACTGAAGGGA
>NW_008345075.1:1001163-1163857 GCF_000622305.1 Nannospalax galili
TGATTCTTTATGATTTTTTCAAAAAGTGTTCAGTGTTAGTTATCTATTGCTATGCTTATTCCTCTACGTTGCCCTTCCAATTCCCAACCCATTTGACACTTTCTATTCCGTTATTCTCACTTGCCCCTTTTATATCTCCCATCCTATGAAGCCTCCTCTTCCCCATGGACACTTGCTAGTTTCCTGACCTCCATGGTTTTCTAACAGAAATGCACATACCTAAAGATTCAAAGTTAGCCTCCACATATGAGAGAGAATATGCAACATTTCCCTTTCTGGGCCTAGGTTACCTCACACTGGATGATTGTTTCCAGTTCCACCCATTTCATTTTCCTTAGCAGCTGAATAATATTCCATTGTATAAACATACCATGTTTTCATTTCTCATTCATCATTTGATGGATATCTTCGTTGCTTCCAATTCCTGGATGCTGTAAGTAGAGCAACAATAAACATGGATGAGCAAGTATCTCTGTAGTAAGATAAAGAGTCCTTCAGGCATATGTACAAGAGTGGCAATTGTTGGACCACATGATAGATCTATTTCTATTTGTCTGAGGAACCGCCACACTGATTTAGACAGTGGCTCCAGCAGTCCTCATCCCCAGCATCAGTGAATCAAGTGTTTCCTTTTCATCACATTTTTTACGAGCATGTAATGTTTTTTTGAAACAGCCATTCTGATGGGGATAAAAATGAAATCACAATGTACTTATAATTTGCATTTCCCTGATGGCTTAAGCTGTTGAACATTTAAAAAAAATTTCTCAGTTTTTGCATTTCATCTTTTGAGAACTCTATTTAGTTCCTTGTCCCAATTTTTAATTGTTTTTTTTTTTTTTTAGTGTTCAGTTCTTTACTTCTTTTTATGTTCCAGATACTAACCATCTGTCAATTGTAGAGCTAAAATATTTATTCCATTCTGTAGGCTGTCACTTCAGTCAAATAATGGTGTCCTTTGCTGTACAGAAGCTTTTTTATTTCAGGAGGTCTCATGTGTTAATTGGTCTTAATGTCTGCGATACTGGGGTCCTGTTGAAAACAATCTTCCTTATGCCTATAAATACCTGTATATTGCTTATTTTCTCTTCTATCAGTTTTAGGCTTTAGGTCTCATGTTGATGACCTTGATCTAACTGGAGCTGAGATTTTTGCATCAGAGTATATAGAAACCTGGGGCCTGGAGAGATGGCTTAGTGGTTAAAACCACTGACTGTTCTTGCAGAGGACATAAATTCAATTCCCAGCACATATATGGTGGCTAACAGCTATCCATAACTCCCATTCCAGGGGATCCAATATCCTCTCCTGACCTCCAGGGTCATTGCAAGATGTGGGTGCACCTACCTACCTATAGCAAGCAATACCCTGATACACACATTAATTATGAAAATAGTAAATAAAATACAAAAAGATATAGGGAATCTAATTTCTTCTCTACATGTAGCTATCCAGTTTAACAGCACAATTTTTTTAACATGTCTTTATGCCAATGTATATTTTGGCCCCCTTGTCAAAATTCAGGTGGCTGTAAACACGTGGCCTTAAATCTGAGTCTGCAATTACATTCCATTGATCAATTCACCTGTCTGTTTTTGTGCCAGTAATATACTGTTTTGATTACTATAGCTCTTTAGTATAATTCAAAATGAGGAATGGTGATGTCTCCAGCTCTTCTTTTATTGTTCAGGATTCTTTTCTTATCCTGATTTTTTTTAATGATTCTGTATCAAGATTGAATTTATTTTTTCAATTTATGTGAATTCAAAAAAAATGTTTTATTGGGGTTTTGTGCATATCATGTAATAGATCTTAATCAAATTTAGACCACTCTCCCCCATCCATACCTATCATAGCCCCCTCCCTCATAGGATTTCATGCATTCTGTCATATAGGTTAAGCCTCATCTGCTCAAGGATTTGTACCCAGATGTCCTCTGTCCATCCACTGTAGTGGATGCAAGTTCATCCACTGGATTCTAACTATAGTCACTCCCTTAAAGAAGATCTAGCCTCCCTCACCCAGCAGTAATCAGTTGCCAATAGTTCTTTATGGGAATTTTTTTGAAACTAATTTTTTAAATTTGTAGTATGTGTTTTACCTGCATTTAAGTAAGTGCACCCATTTGTACAGTGCCCATGAAGGTCAGAAGAGGGTATCAGATCCCATGAAACTGAAGTTATAGGCAGTGGTGAGCTGCCATGGGGGTGATGGGAACTGAACCCAGATCCTCAGTACGAGCATCCAGTGCTTTGAACTGCTGACCCATCTCTTCACCTCTGGAAGCTTTTTGTTTGTTTGCTTGCTTATCTATTTTTTGAGATAGGGTCTAACTATGTAGTCCTGGCTGACCTGGAACTCATAGAAATCTGCCTGGCTCTGCCTCTCAAGTGCTGGGATTAAAGGTGTGCACCACCATGCTTGGAACTGGAATTTTAATGGGGATTGCTTGAATCCATAGATGGATTTGGGTAGGATAACTATTTTCACAATATTAATCCTACCAATCCATGAGCATGGGAAGTCTTCCCATCTTCAACAAAATACCACAGTTAGCAATTTAAAAGCCCAGTATTGGGATTGGACCCCTTTGTTGGCTATGTTGGCCAGGGTTTCCCGTAGGCCTTCAAACTGCTATTAAAATTTTTCCTATTATTTTCCAGAACTTTATAGTAAGGCCCTATGGCTGAAGGCACTGCTGTGTCTGAGAGATGATTGCTGTTTACTGGGTAGCACCAGATGTTGGGACCACCACTTTGGGGAAGTGGACCAAATCACCAAACTGGTCCCATTTTATACCTTATTCCTATGCACACACATTCACCAATCAAGGCCCACATCATCACAATATGATAGGGTAGACAGGCTTAAATACTTAGATTTCTCAGATGGCTCTTTGAAGGGAGACGAGAAGGAAGAATGCCTTCAACACTCATGGGAGACAGACTCGTGGTAGAAGTTCTGTCCCTAAAGTTTGTAACTCACTTGGGCTTCCACTGCTTCAGTCTCTGAGGTTTGAGCTGCATTTGTGGGCTGGAACCTCATTCCTGCCTCAGTCTCTGAGACTCCACACTTACACAGCAGATGGGAGTCCCTTCCTGTTACTGATTCCTGTCCTTAAAGAACCACCACTTGTTAAACCTGCTACTTCAGTTCCCAAGATCTGCTGCTCTAGAGACCTGTGGGAACTGTAACACTTACCAGAGTTTTAACACCCAGAACACCTCATAGCTAGCATTCCAAGGCCACCAAGAGTTCGAGTCCCATCATTCTATTTGAGCTGTCCCTCCTATGTGGTGACATGATTTCCTTTTTAACCTTTTTATTCCAGAGTCAATACAGTTGTCCTTTGTATACCCCGCACTACCTCCTTACTTCATTCAAGAGGGCAAGACAAAAACTCAGCTGGAAACAGGAGAATTGACTATTTCTACCCTTTAGCAAACCTTGAATTCTCCCACATTCTTTCTTCTTAATTATGGCATCAGCGTTTCAGAATCTCTCCGTTTTACTCTATTCTATTCTTAAGATTACAAATAAAAATATTTTTCTAATTATTTTAAACAAAACTAACTTTTTAAAAATTTTATTTATTGTTTTTATTTTATGTGTATGCATGTATTGCCTGCATGTAGGTAAGTGCACCCATGCCGTACAATGCCCGCAGAGGTCAGAAGACACTGTCTTAGTCTGTTTCTCCATTGCTGTGACAAAACACTTTGACCAATATCAACTTGGGGAGGAAAGGGTTTATTTAGCTTACATATCCAGGGTTCATCAGGGAGCCTCAGGTAGGAACTCAGGACCGGAACCTGGAGGCAGGAGCTGGAGCACAGGCCCTGGAGGTGGCTTACTGGCTTGCTCCCCTGGCCCCTGCTCAGCCTGCTTTTCTATACAATACAGGCCCACCTGCCCAGGGGTGGCACCATCCACGGTGGACTGGGCCCTCCCACATCATTCATCAAGAAGATACCCCTCAGACATGACCACAGGCCAGTCCAATAGAGGAAATTCCCCAATTGAGGCTTCCTCAACCCAGGTGTGTCAAGTTGACACTAAAGCTAGCTGGCACAAATCCCTTGGGACTGGAGTTACAGACAGTTGTTAGTTGCAATGTGGATGCTGGGATTTGAACCCAGGTATTCTGTCTTCACTCAGATTGTATACCTTAAAGAAAGATCAGGGAACACAGCAATTTTTCTTCCGTTAATGTGGGCCAGAGAAAGCAGATGGTTGCAAACTCATAGGAACCAGTATCACTTCTTTTATCCCTGCCACAGATGTAAAGAAATGCTACGCACGATGTTGACTTAACAGATATAAACAAAATGTCATGGCCTGAGGTTGTGTTGTGACATCTGTGTTGTGTTTATTTTGGGATGTAGTCAAAGAATAAAACTAAAAACATACACTGCTAAAAGAGGAGAGAGAGGACGTAGGGTACCTCTGCTTTATGGAACACAAAGTTCTTGCATTCAAAAACAAATTATATTGGGAGCAAATAAAATATTTTTCTTTAATGTCTTCAAAGAATAACACAGCTAAGACATATGGAAAGTTTCTAGGATGAATGGCTTTACTTAACTATTTAATTATTATTTTCTTATATAGAATATGGGAAATTGTCTGGAAAGGATTTGTTTGAAATTTAGAAGACTTACTAGTGTATTTCAATATGGCACTTTCTAGATTTTATAGTTTGTGGGACTACTGTTTTTAGCTATTGGAGGACCTGATTGGAGAAATCAAACACCATATCTGATATTTTAATGGATAGAATCTAACATGTGTCCTTGATAACTTGTTACAAAGCTACAAATAAATGAGCACAAAAGAAAGAGGACAGACATGTATAAAGGAAGCATGCATAAAGAAATGTTTGTACTCTAGGGGATAAAGGATAAAAAGAAGTGTTCCCCAGTGGCTAAACTTTTGACATAATCAAAGAGAATAGACCAGTGATAAGACTCATGGTTAAGAGTATATACTGCTCTTGCAGAGGACCTGAGTTTGGTTCCCAATACTTGCATCAGATGGCTCACAATTCCCTGTAACTCCAGATCCAAAAGGAATCTGATGCCTCTGTCTTTCTTGGGCACTTGAACACCTAGAAACAGAGAATTGAAAAGCAAATCTTTAAAACATGGAGTGCTCAATCATAAATAAGTCCTGTATATCACATCTGCTCATCCCAAGGTTCAGTGATGATAGCAGAAGAAGGGGCAGAGAGCTTCTAAGCACCAGAGGGTCTGTATGACTATAAAGAAAGAGTGTGGTCTGAACAGGTCAAGGCAGTTACACACACGTACTCATAGCAGCCATGGCTTCATGAGCAAGACCTGAGCAAGACCAAGCCAATATATATGCCAACATGGATAAGAGAGAGGATCCCAACCCCAACTGCGAAGCTACTGGCAGTTTATGGTTGTTGGAGGGAGAGTCATTGTTCCTCAAGGATGTGGTGCATGAGAGACAACCCATGTGCATACAGGCAGCACCACATGTGCTCGGTGGTTTTGAAAAAAAAAAGCTAATGAAAGAGAGAGAGTATTGGTAGAAAGATAGTGGAGGATTTGGAGGGGAGGAAATGAGGGAGCATTTGATCAAAACATGTATGCATGGATGAAATTCTCAAAAAATAACAAGAGGAAAAACAAGATAAAAATTCCTCTCAAGTGGAATACTATAGGAGATTGTATGTCGATTTTGTCTGGTTTGGTTAATATCTTCCTGCAGAGACTCATAAGAGTACAAGGCTAACTATGCCTGTTCCAATAATATGTAAGATGTAAACTATCCTGCTATAAATAACCCCCATAAACTCATTGATTTACCAAGTATATTACCAATTATATTGTACCAACTTGCTCCTAATAGTGACATCTTCTCAAAAACCCACAGTTACTTTTCTGCTTCTGTCATAAATCACCTTGATCAAGGCAACTTGTAAAAGGGAGAGTTTATCTGGGCTTATGGTTCCAGAGGGATAAGAGTCCATCACGGGGAGGCTCAGAGGGAGCAGGAAACAGAGCTCACATCTTCAAATATAAACACCAAGCAGAGAGAACAAAGCTGGAGGTGGGACAAGATTATGAAGGCTCAAAGCCCACCCCCAGTGACACACTTCCCCCAGCAAGGCTGTGTCTGCTAAAGATTCCATGACAGTCCCCCAAAACCACCACTAACTGAGGACCATCAGCTTATGAGGACATTTCTCATTCAAACCACCACACTAAGCTAGACTTGTATGAAATTGGTTCTTTGGTCTATCACTTCCCTATTTGGGTTGAATAGTTTTCCCCAGGAAGTCACACAACACACAAGCACCCAACTTTGGAGGAAAGACTCCCTGGTGCCAAGGAATTTTAAGGATGGAACATGAGCATGTGGCCTGAGACTTGTGAAGAGGGACAGAACTGCCTGATGCTCACAAGTGTGTTAAAGGTAAAGATGGTGAGGAAGGCACCAAGAAACCTTTGGAAGGTTGCAGCTAAACTTGGATCATGCTGTGGTATTAGGAACATTTCAGGTTTAATGATTTTTGGTACCACAAATTGGCATAAAACAACACCCCCATATTGACAGATCGCAAGGTAGAATTTCTGTGGAACACGTTCTACTATTGCTTATTTTATGGACCATTCACCAAAACCAGTAATTGTCCCCATTTTGAATTCACCTGCACTCTGATTGTTTCTGTACATCCCACTAGGAAAAGCCCTCACTAACACTGAAGTCAACTTATAAGCATTAGAGCTCTTGTGAGATCTTAAACAGACAGCTTGGCTGAGGGAAACAAGTAAGGCTTCATGAAGGAGGTAACACACTGCATGGAACTTCCTTCCAAGGCAGAAACTGGAGAAAAGGTGCATAGAAGGATGACTGCTCATAACACAGGCCAGTTTGGCCATAGAATAGTAAATGCAATGAAGATGGCCTCACCTCTGCTGATTGTTTGGCTACACTCTCTTCGCTGGCTGATCCCACCTCAGATGTCCACTCCTCAGTGGAGTCACCATGAGCCTTTCTCTAATCTCCCCACTTAACTCATGGATATGCATGTGTATTTTTTAAATAAATGCAATGAAGATGGCCTCACCTCTGCTGATTGTTCGCTGGCTGATCCCACCTCAGATGTCCACTCCTCAGTGGAGTCGCCATGACCCTTTCTCTAATCTCCCCACTTAACTCATGGATATGCATGTGTATTTTTTAATGCATAATCTACCTGCTACATGCTTGTAGTTGTAGAGTCATCTGCATTCCCATCGGAATGAGAGCAGGCCGCAGGCAGCCTGCTTACTTCACTGGCTCTTCTCTAAGCCCTAGTTCTCACAAGCAAGGCTACACCACACAGGCTTCCAGCTACATCTGTAAGTAATAAAAAAGTAAGGCCACCAAGACAGAGTGCAGCTAAAAGTTAACAAAGAATCTGAGCCTTAAACAAAAGACAAGTCATGCCAGAGAAGCCATGGCCACAGGAGCTAGAGACAGCAGGTTACATTTCATTTTTGATCAGGAAGCAAAGAGCTTAAGCAATAAGTGGGAGTAGGTTCACACCCAATGACCCACTTCCTACAGGGAGGGTCTACTTCTTACAGGTTTTCTGACCTTCCCAAACAGCACCACCAAGTGGGGACCAGGGGTTCAAACACATGAGCCTGTGGGCAGCCTTTCACGTTCACACCACAACTTTTTTTCCCTTATCTCTGAGAGAGGAAGCGTCTGCAAAAACTTTAATTTTTCTTCAGATACAATTGTATAACCACACAGAATGTGTTAAACAGGAGTCTATAACAGCTGTCTCTCCCCGTGTAGTAATTTCAGCAAAAGGACAGTAGCAATGCCTGCCTGATCAGATAGGGAAAGCAGGGAGAATCTCAAAGCTCTGGGAACAGAGTCTGCATTTTAATCTGCCCTTCCGTAGGTGCCTTACGCCAGAGTAGGCAAGTTTACCCTGCTGCCACAGTTTTCTTCCAGTCCAAAATACATCCTCCCTGCAGACTATCTTCCTTGGCATTTTGTTGGTTTGTTATGTTGTCCATGTCGGATTTGACATGTATGTGTATGTGATGTATGTCTAAATTTATGCTTCATTTGTCTATTACCCTTAAAGTTTTATTTGGTTTAGCTGAAATAGATAACAGTACTCCATTAATGTGTCATTATTAAATGGTTAGCTAACAATTATTTAGCTATTATCATGCCAAGGAACATTTGTATTAATTCTAATTGTTTTGGGTTTCACATTCAGTTCTACACTGGTCATTCAATTATTCCTAATAGAATATTAAATAATTTCTCTAGGATATATAGATAAAGATACAGATATAGATATAAATACACAGCTGAATACCTGTTAAATATACATTCCCCTTTGTCTTCTAGGGACAGTAAACTTGATTTTGTGTACATTGTATGTGTGTGTCTAGAAAAGGTACATATTCACATACTATATATATGTATATAAGCTATACATATAAAACACACCCTATGTATGTATGTATGCATATGCATGTATATGTATATGTATATATACCACAAGGAAGTCACTTATTCAGAAGAATATAGTGAATATTCATTATCACTCAACATCCCATCATCTTGCAATCAAAAAGACTTTGCCAACTCACACTCTTGACAGCAATCTATATGTAATCCTGGTTTCATCATCTTGCCCAAGCGTTGCAATTGGGTAATTATAGTAAGTACAGAATGTGGTCTCAGTATTTGTTTTAAATAGCTATGATAGTTTCAGAGGTTAGCATATCCTGTCTCCTCCATGGACCACTCATATTTTTCTCTTTTCTAAATGGCATTTCCATTTGCTGGATCTTTTCATTAAACTTGTGTTTGTGCACTGATTTGCCAAACTTCTTTCTAAATTATTTACAGAAACAATAGTCATATAATCTACATACCTATGTATTCATTATAAGTAATTGTATCTTATATGTATTTATACTTAGATCAATCTTTAATTTGTAAAAGATAAAGCAATTTTATGATTTGTATTTATTCTGTCCAGTGTAAAAAGAACTTTTCAAACCTTGCTGTTGTGTCTTTACCACACTGTCTAACTAAAACTTTATGTGCTCATTTTTCTTTGTGAAACTATAATTCTCCTGGAATTTGATTTGTGTTGCCTTTTCTATTGCTCTCCAGAATACTATGCTCAGGTTTATTGTATTTACTCTCTTATTATCCAAATCCTGATTTCTTTCAGAAGGACGTAGCTCTACTTCCATTGTGTTGTTTCTCTGTGCTTTTTCCTTCATTGAATTTGGACCTTAATTGTGGATAATTATAGATTACAATCCAACAGACCTCCACTGCCAGGAAAGAAGTCCAAGTGGGTGAAAAATGAAATGAATTAAGACAGTGGAAAGTATAGAAAGTGGCAGGTTTTTAGCAATCTTGGACAGGTGGGACTGCGGGTCCAGAGTTGATAAGCATCTGAAATTTTTTAATGGTCAATATTACTAAGAATCTGTATTTTTAGTTTTTTTAAATATTTTTACTTATTATTTTTATTTTTCATGTATATGCATGTATTGCCTGCGCTGCATGTAAGTATGCCTGTGTCATGCAATGCCTGCGGAGGACAGAAGAGGCTGTCGGATCCCCCAGAACTGGAGTTACAGACAGTTGTTAGCTGCCATGTGGATGCTGGGATTTGAACCCGGGTCTTCTGCAAAAACAGTGTTCTTAACTGTTAATAAGTTAAGTGTTAATATTGGCTGGAGAGGGGCTGGGCCATCTCTCCAGCCCCTATTTTTAAAGTAGTGTATTTTACATGTCATAAATTGTTTCAGTTAATTAAAAAATGCATGGGTCAACAATGCATTTATACTCTTGTAATTTTTTATTGCTTGACAATTTCACATGTTTAAATATTGAGTTTTAGACATGTTTCACAGGCCCACGTTCCTCTGTCTCCTCCCCTCCCTCTTCTGCTGGAACCCTTTTTCTCAACAAGTTCCCCTCCTATTTCCATGTTTTCTTTTAGTGTGTGGACCACTGAGCATAACTAGAGTCTCTTACCTGAGAGTGCATCTACACGCCATATTTATCTTGGTGAACTCATTCTATAATGTATAGTAAGTATTTGTTTGGGATATACAAAACCGTATGCCATTTCCATACAGAGGTTTTTCGTATTTAGCACAGATCCACTCCCGGGGAAAATTGCATGATCAGCTTTCAGTGAAGCCATGGTTATTTGTTGCTAACAGGATATCTTAGAACATCTTTGATCAGGCAACTATCTCATTGTGGGGGAGAGGTGTGAAAAATAATTCTACACTATAATGTGACTGAATGCCTTCTCACCCCATTTTCTTTCTTTCAAACAGATACTCACAAATATGCTGCTAATGTGCACATCTTCTCGACAAACCACAGATCTGAATGCAGTCATTTCTATGGTCTACTGAAATGGCATCGGTCTGTGTACTAGAGGGAGTGGCTATACTCTCCCTCAGTGTGTACTCACATTATCTTCTGCGAACACTTGATTCCAAATTTATTTCTGATAGGCAAACTGCTGTTGAACTTCAAAAGATTGGTACTTAGCATCCAAGTTAAATATCTCGTTTTTATACTTAGTCTAATTCTTGCTGTTAAATTGAAATTGACGTTGAACTAGAAATTACCTTATTATTAGCCTTGAATGGAGCCATCTGGCCATCTGAGTATTTATCTGTGAAGTGAGAACAATATAATGTCAATTCTAATCTTGTGACATGGGGAGAATAAGCTATCCTAATTGAATTCCTTAGATGATCAAGTAAGAATAAAATGAGCTTAAAAATGTATGATGCCATTCAAATATTACTTATTAATTGCCATTTTATGGCTCCTTTGATCTTCTATTTAGTTGTACATCATTGCCCATACCAGGTTCTACGATGTTACTGGCATTACCATTGAAATTGTGAGCGGTTTCTGTCTTCCATACTACAACTCTTCTTTTGCAGTTTCCAATTCTGTAAGAAATTAGGGGGCTTGCACTGAGTTGGGCCAAATGGGTAAATATGATATAATACACTACATATATGGAGAAGTGTCATCCCAACATCCCTGAACAAAACAGACCTACACACTTATAATATTGATTTAGAAGTATGTCTTTTCAGCCAGGAGTCGTGGCGCACACCTTTAGTCCCAGCACTGGGAGGCAGAGGCAGCTGCAGATCTCTGTGACTTCAAGGCCATCTTGGTCTACATAGAGAGTTCCAGGTCAGCTGGGGCTATGGGGAGACTCTGTCTCAAAAAGACCAAAAAAAGAAGTACGTCTTTTCTACTTCTAGCTTGGCCTTTCCACATGTTTATACGGATATTTATCTCGGAGAATATCACAGTGTCTCTATTGTGGACAATTCAGCATGCTTAAGACTGTGTCTTCTCATCATTACATAGTGGCATATTTACATTCATGTACACATATAACTATGTCTGTGCATATCCCTGTCAATACATGTTTATATATGTGCATATGCACCAAAGCTATAAATGTGTATGTCCGTTCTTTGTGTTTGTGCCAGGAAACATTCTAGAAGACTGTGTCTGTGTGCCTATAATTATTTCTTTGGCTATATAGATAGGTCTATAAGTTTCTATGCCAATAAAGCTTTCCTTGAATTCTACTTATGGGCCAGAGATTTTATGTAAAGAAGGAGGGATTAAGAAATTTATACTGGTTTCAGCACAGCAATGCTACTAAATTAAAATGCTGCTTTTAAGCATACTTATCCAAACAAATAAACAACAAGAAACAAATAACCACCAGTTTTAAGGCCTGAATATAAAAAAATCACTCTGGTAGTTTAAAAATCACATTGATGAGGCTATATCCTTGTTGCTCTCCAATTACTTTGTCACTATTTTAGTATTTTATTTATTTTTATTTTATGTGTATGAGCATATTGTCTACATGCATGTAAGTGCACCCATGGTGTGCAATGTCTGAGGTCAAATAAGAAGTCAGATCCCTAAAATTAGAGTTGTACATGGCTTTTAGCCTCCATATGGCTGCTGGGACTCAAACCAGGGTATTTTCTAGGAGAAAATAGTGCCTCTTAGCCACTGAGCAATCTCTCCAACCCCTACTTTGTCAGTTCCAAACTAAGAACTAGACATCAAGAATTTTTAGAGCCACTCTGTTAAATTTTATACAAAACTAGGTCTGTGCTGAAAGAGATGCCTCAGACAGTAAATGTTTGCTACACAAACATGAGGACATGAGTTAGGATCCCCAATGCCCACATAAAAGAAGGGGATAGTGATGCATGCCTGTTACCTTAGTGTTGGAAATGCAGATTCAGTTGGATTCCCAGAGCTTGCTGTAAAATAAGTCTCGTCAATTACAGATCTCTGGGTTTACTAAGGGGCTCTGTCTCAAACTAAGGCAAAGGGGCTGGAGAGATACCTCAGCAGTTAAAAGCACTGGCTACACTTGAAGAGGACCCGGGTTCAATTCCCAGCACCCACATGGCAGCCAACAACGATCTGTAACTCCAGTTCCAGGGGATTCGACATGCTCTTCTAGCCTCCATGGGTATTGCACACATTGTGCACTTATATACATGCAGGCAATAAACTTATAAACTAAAAATAATACATATTAAAAATATTTTAAAAACTAAGGTATAAAGCAGCAGAGGAAGACATTCAAAACCGAACTGTGGCCTCCATTTGCACATGTACACATTTACAAGTGCCCAGTCGTGCATGTGCACAAACTATATAGGCATTTCCTACTCATATCTAAAATAAACAGAACAAATTTGAGAATTGGTGTGCTAGTGAAAAGTCTGAAATTCTTCACAGAATGTGTCAATGTGGTCGATTATATTTTTCTCTGCTTATATAAGAGTGAAGAAGGAAAAGTCTGTTTGTGTTTCCTGTCGCAGAGGGTAGCTTTAACAAGTTAGAAGCAATATTCTTGGTTGATTCTGTGGAAATAACTAAGGAAAAACTTCCCTGAACCTGTCTCTCTCAAGTAGTGCCTGTTTTCTGATGAATAACTTTATATAATTAAGAAAATAAAGTGAGTACTTCACACGTAAATTGTTTACAAACACTGTGGAACTTTGGCAAATGCTAAAGAAGATTTGTTAGCATAATATGACAAGTAATTAATAAAAATTTAAAGCCAGCTTACAGCATATATATATATACTCTTTTCATCTACATATATAGAGAGAGATGAAAAGAGTATTGACAGTAATTTAACAAAATTATGATCTTTGAAGGATGAGGATCAATAAGAGATAAGATAAAAACTTTGGAAGGAAACAGAATATTTAAATTGAGTGACTCCAGATGCTGAATAGACTCCAGTAGGTGAACTTGCACTGAGGGACATATAGATACAAATGCTTGACCAGATAGGGCTTAACATATATAACAGAGTACCTGAAATCTGGTGAGTGGATTATGGGAGACAGGGGGAAAGGGGCTCTAAATTTGATTAATATGTATATGAAATGCACAAAAATCAATAAAATATCGGAGGAAAAAGTAAATATATAAATATATTTAAAGTGTTGGCCTGTTTCATTTCAAAACATACATTTGCACAAGGCCCCTTTCCTCTGGTATGCAGTAGCATTTTTCTCTGCATTTTCCTCCTTAGCAGATGCTTTTTTCAGTGAACATTCCAGAAAAGTTACTGGAAATTACCTTTGCTCATATCCCTACCCTCAACATTCATGTCCAGATCTCTCTATGTTATTAATAAACTGGGCTTTCCTAGCAGGAATATGAAATCAGGAGAACAGAGAGACTGAATCAGGTAAGAAGAAAGCCACGTTTATAAGAACTCAATTCCATTATTGCATTAGTCTAAGGGAAACATGGAATGAGGGTGAATAAATACTGGTAGAATAAAAGAGTGTGTGAATGCTCAACTAATTGGCAACTCAGAAACTCTCCACAATTGTCAAGAGCAGCTTTTGATATAGCCCAGCTGTTGTCAAGGGGATATATCCTGGCAACAAAATATTCATGAGGAAGATGTTACTCCTATAAATTTTTCTCAAGCAATAAACTCAATCATCCATTAATTCAATGACTCCAATTTTACTGATGAGAAACCCAAAATTCAGGTCTGGGAGTGGTGGTTCATGCCTCAATCCCAGCACTTGAGAGGTAGAGGCAGAGATCAAGAGCTCAAGGTCATACTGGACAAAGGACTATCTGGGCCACATGAAACCAACCCTGTTGTATTGCCTATCAAAGGATCTATAATAAATAGGTAAGAGAATCTAAATCTGATTCCAGATGGTAGCACTCCTCAGCTCACGCACACGACCAACATAGCGATACTACTCCACCTGCCCACAAAAAACAATAGACACGAGGAAAATGAATATAAGACTCCCAGGTTAAGTTCTCTCTTATGAGTCATCTCCCTTTTATATCATGCCCTAATTTTCTTGGGTCTAATAAGATGCTTAGTGACAGTCCAGTCTCTCAAAAGTGTGGAGAAATGCCTTAATGAAAAAGATGCGTAATTTCCTCCCTTGAGTATTTTTAATGAAAGAAAGATGACCACTTCATAAAATACTGATCAGTCATAGACACTCAAGACCTGTCAAACAACACTGAAGAAAGCGGTTTGTCATAGTAGCGTTGGTCACAGGCAAGACAACAGTAAAATGGAAGTACAGAGCTATTTTCTGTCATCTTTTTTGCCTTTTTACAACAGTATGCTGCTTTATTTATCTCTAGAATTTCTTGGCAAAGTATACTTAGCAATATAAATACCGACTAATGAACTTACTTTCTCCTGGACTATTTAACTGCAAGAAATCTGCTTTCCTAATATATAACAGACTTATTAATACAAAGAGAAAATAAAATTTTTCCTGTAGGAAACAAAAAGAATCAATTCCTGCCCTTTGTCTCAGGTTTACAATTTTCAATGTGTAGAAAATATATAGATAATGCAAAAAACAGTCTCAAAACAACCCCTGAGGTTATCCTGCAATATTTTGGCTTTTATCTTACAATGATGAACTCCTGTGCTTTGTGTGGGTCTGGTGAACAAATGGCAGGTGCGGAGCCCATATTCTGTGATAAAGTCAGATAATTTACATCTCCACTATCACCATGCACAGGCAGGGCTACCTGCAACCAGAACAAACAAGCTGAATTCTATATTGAAAGAAAATAGCTTTGAAAAGCAGCAGTTCAGGTTTTTACAGGTCTGGAGAAAAAGGAGAGCAATGATTGAAAAAAACATTTCTGCAAAACATTACTTACACTACAAGATGAAGTCAAACTGACAATATTTGAAAGCATTGAATACAATCAAGAGTGAATATTTAATTTAAGTAAATGAATGAAATGTTCATGTTTCCTATTCTTTAATATTTTGTATTATTTTTTCCAGAAAAAAGAAAAAATTATCAATTATCAAATGTAATTTTATGATGGGCTTGCTGGAGAAGATATCATAGAAGAAACTTAAAATGCCAAAATATTTGAGAAAATACTAGAATCAGTTTCAAAGAGAAAAGGCATGCAATTTCAGGATTTATTGTGATTCGCATATTTACTAATCTATTATAAACCCGCATTTTGTGGCTGGAGAGATGGCTCAGTGGTTAAGAACACTGACTGTTCTTGCAGAAGGCCCAGGTTCGAATCCCACCACCCATATGACAGCTAACCAACTGTAATTCCAGTTCCAGGTTATCAGACCAACGGTCTCTTCTGTCCTCTGCAGGCATTGCACAACACAGCTGCACTTACATACATGTAGGCCATACACACATGTACATAAAATAAAAATAATAAATTAATAAAATTTTAAAAGCCTGCATTTTCTGCTAAAGAATTTCCTGTTACTTCATATGGAGCTTTTATAAAAAAATTATTTTATGTATATGAGTGTATTGCCTGCATGCATGTGAGTGCACCCATGTCATGCAATGCTGCGGAGGTCAGAAGACAGCTTTGGGTTCCCCAGGAACTGGAGTTAAGGACAGTTCATAGCCACCAGGTAGGTGCTGGGAATGGAACCCGGGTACTCTGCAAGGGCAGTCGGTGTTCTTAACTACTGAGCGATCTCTCCAGCCCCTCATGTGGAGCTTTTTATAATTAAAATACGATTCCTTTATTAAACATGAAAAAAGTGGTTCTTGCTCTGTATTTAATTACTAAAAATATTGGGCACTTTTTGAAGTGTTTCTTAGCCAGTTTTATTTATTCATTTGAGAACTCTCTGTTCAGGTCTATAGCCCACCTTTCATTGGGTCATTTATTTTCTTGTTTCCTTGTTTTTTGAGTGTTTTGCATGTTCTGTATATTAACCATATTCTCCCACTCAGTGGGTTTACTCTCTCCATTCTTGGTTGTTTCTTCTGATATATAAAAGCTCTGGAACTTACGGAAGTCCCGCTTGTTGATTATGTCTTAATGCCTGAGCAGCTGATGTCCAATTTAGAAAGTCCTTTCCTATGCCTATATATTGGAGGGTACTGCCTATATTTTCTTCTAGTAGTTTCAGAGATTCAGGTTTTATACCGAAGTCTTTGATCCATTTGGAGTTGAATTTTGTGCAAGGTGAAAGATAAGGGTCCAGTATAAACCACTTTAAGATTTCATCTCACCCCGGTCAGATTGAATAAGATCAAGAAAACAAAAGACACCAGATGGTGGCAAGGATGTGCAGAAAGGGGATCGCTCATTCTCTGATGGTGAGAGTGCAAACTCATGCAACCACTATGGAAAGCAGTGTGGAGAACTCTGAAAAAACTAAAAACGAATCTACTACATGATTCAGTTACACCACTCCTTGGCGTATACCCAAAGGACTCATCATACTGTGGAGACACCTGCACATCCATGTTTGTTGCTTCTCTCTTCACAATAGCTAAGAAATGGAAACAACATAAATGTCCCTCAACTGGCAAAGACATAATGAAAATATGGTTCATCTACTCAATGGAGTTTCACGCAGCAGTAAGAAAAGATGAAATTGTGAAATTTGTACATAAATGAATGGAACTAGAAAATGTTAAACTAAATGAAGTAACACAGACTCAGAGAAGTAAGCAACATATGTTCTCCCTCTTTTTGGAATTGTATCATCAGTCCATTTTATGTGAGTATACATCCTGATGTAACATCAGGAGCCAGCAAAGTGGAAAAGATACGTGGAGGTAAAGGAAAAGAAAAAACTTGAATGTGGGGGATAATAGGGAGCAGATGTTACCAAGGCACAGGTAGGGAACGTGAGAATGTTTTGTTGGGAGGGGAGGAGAGAGGGATGTGCAGGGGAACACAGTGATGGTGGAGGGGAACACAGGAGACAGAGGATGGTGGGAGGTGTTATTGGGGGGATAATGGGAGCACTGGGACTGGGGAGGGAGGAGGGAGGTCAAATGGGAGGAAAAAAAGTAGAGATGAATTAATCTTAGAGGGCTAGGGAACCCAGAAGGAAATGTGATGATCCCCAAACTCCCTGAGAAATGCATATACAGTGGCTAAACATAGTGCATATGTATATCTGGGAGCTGTTTGGCAAAGAACACAATGCCAGACCAAAGAGACTTCCCGTTCAGTGGTTGGTGCGAGTGGTCCAGGAGACTCCCTAAATAACACGGGACAATGCCAAAGCTTCTAGGTGACACATCTGCAGTTGAACTTCTACACTGCAGGCTCATGAAACACAGACGAACAAGGGCTAGAGAGAAAACTAATGCATCCCTCAACTATCATCAGTGAAGCTTTCTTATACAACAGAGAGAGATGTACACAGAAGGCCACCACTAGCTAAATTTTAAAGAATGTGAGACTGTAGCATGTGTGTCCGTGGGTGGGACTCATGTTGAACCTTATCCACACATGGCTCATGGACCATTGTGGAAGAAAGGGCAGAAAGAATGTAAGAACCAGAGTTGGTTCATTAACACAGGGAAGCAGAGGCTTTCAGGCCACTGGAAACTTGCACATGTGAACTTGTGGCAATGATTACATCAGGCACAGGATCCATTCCAACTCAATGGGAAAGGGGGCCAAAGTGGAGTAAAAGAAATAGGTGATTGTCTGGCCCTAGACTGAGAACTACTGGAAACTGATTACTACTGAGTGAGGGAGAGTATACCTTATTTGAGACCTTCCAGTGGATGAATTTGCACTGAAGGACATTTGGGTACAAATGCTTGACTGGATAAGACTTAACACATGTGGAGGATGCAGGAGGCTTGGTGGCGGTTTGAGGAAGTGTGGGGGGGTCTATATTTGATTGGAAACTTTTATGAAGTGTACAAAAACTCAGTAAAATTAAAAAAATAAAATAGAAAAAATGAGCAAAAGTATTCCATTGAATTATGCAGTACTGAATAAGAAATATAATACATTGCAATATTAGTATTAAATTATGACACCCATTCAAGTGTAGATGGTATACTTTATCAAAATATATCAACCTGGAGGGCTCTCCCAGACTTGCTTTGGTGCATTCCCTTTCCCAGACCTCCCTGCATCTACCATCTGTGCTCTGTTAGGACCATGAGGATAACCAAATCTGGGAGCTTTCCCAGACCTGCCTATTTAAGTTTCTTTTTTATAGTTTTTATTATTGAATGTTTTCTATGTTTATACAATATAATTTGATGGTATTTAGATCCTCCATTCCTACCTCCCACTATGCTATTGCCCCCCCCACCCAATTGAATGTACTCCAGTATAAAAAAATATATGCATAGACTCTGATTTGCATCCCTATATGTACTTAAGGGTCCATCCATCAGCCAGAGACTGGTTAACCTACCAGGAGTCCCATCACTGAAAGAGACTTACTCTGCCCTTTCCAGGAGCCGTTTGTTGTTGCAATCCTTAGGTGCAGTTGGAGCTTCTTATTCCCTTCCTCATGCCTATGTTGGGATTTTTTTCTGATCTCAGCTTGCATAGACTTGTGCAAGCTGTCACCATTGCTATGAATATTTCATATGAGTGACTGACCAGCTTTCTGGAAAGCTCTGTTTCCTTGTGATCATCTACTACCTCTGACTCTTACAAAATTTCTGGTCCCGCTTCCACAATGATTTCTGAGTCTTGAAAGACAGAAGTTTGATCATCCTAAGTGAGGTAACCCAGACTCAGTAAAACAAATGTCACATATTATATCTCATAGCTGGATGGTAGCTTTGAAATCTTATATACACATGTTTTAATTTGAAAATTAAGACAGATCAAGAAATTAGTAAAAAGCTTGGGGATGGGAAAGGAGGAGGCTTCTGGGAGGGATGGTAGACTGCAGTGATATGAAGGTGAAAAGGGGAATAACAGACTAAGAAGTGTTAAATGGGGTAGGAAATGGGAGGGGAGGCCAGAGGAAAGAATATGGGGAGGGATAAGTAGCACTAAAGGCCTTTAGAAAAAGCCATATGGTAACCTACCACTATAGGATTAAGTATATACATATACATCATAAAAAGAGATTAAAAGGGGTTATCCTATAACAGGGGGACACTGCCCTTTCTAGACATCATAGGCTTATGAAAACAAACAAACAGGATGGTAGATCCTGTTGCTGAAGATACTACATGTGTGCACTGTAAAATGAGCAGGGAGGGAAAGCTGATGCTGACTTCAGAGCCTCTTCTCTATGACTGCCTAACTTTCACAGTGCTGGAAGGTGCTGTGCATGCTACTGGGAAGTTAAAATGATTATCAGCCTTACCCAGCTGTGAATCCTGTGAACTACAATAACAACCGGTCTGGCAATAAATGCCCACCAGTGCAATAGTAACACAATATTACGGGGGTAACCAATCACTCTTTAATGGGATTTTAAGGTCTTCTTCTTAGGATGGATCTCATACCTGATATGACAGGTCACATGACATAGGGCAGAACATAATTTTAGTTTCCTATTGAATAGCTATTGTATTAAAGTGACTCTAATTACTTATTGTTATATCCATAGATTAATGCATCTCTCAACTCCTACCAGAAAATTTTCCTTATGAAACAGATGGTAATTAATGCAGATAATGCAGGTAATGAAACCTACAACTGGCCAATGTACAAGAACTACAGGCTGCAGAAAGCTTATCCCTGAGTAAGATACCTATATCAAACTTCTCCTCCACAAGTATCCTTTCATCAACCTCCCTGTGCTCCATATTCTCTGTTCTGTAAGGACCTATGAACACTGGGAGTTTTCCCAGGCCCACCTAGGTGCACTCCCTTTTCCACACATCCTTGTGCCAGCCATCCTGCTCTGTTAGGACTCTTGTGGACTTCCACATCCAGGAGCTTTCCCCAGACCTGCTTTGGTAACTCCCCTTTCTCCTACCTCTCTGGGCTTTGACATCACCATCTCTGCTCTGTCAGGGCCCTTGAGTACTTCTGGAAAATTTCTCAGACCTGCCTTGTATTCAGACCTGCTCAGGAAGATAACATCCTTATTCCCCAAGACCTATGAACTCTTCCAGTCTCACCTGTTAGTCAACTTAGTCATCTATCAGGCCACCCTGCTGTTCAAGATCCATGAGTAGTCAACCATGGAAAATCCCTGAATAGGAGTCCTATACTAAACTACCCATGGCTCAGGGACCATTGTGGAAGAGGGGACAGAAAGACTGTAAGAGCCAGGGGTGATGCATGAACACCAGGAAACAGACTTTCAGGCTTCTGGGAACTTGTTCATATGAACTTGCAGCAATGGTGACAGTATGCACAAGACCCATGCTGACTCATCAGACAAAAACCCAGCATAGGATGGGGAAATGGGAAACAGGCCTCAACCTTAGCCAAGAAACTATTGGCAACTGATTATTGTTGGGTGAGGGAGAGTTTATCTTCTTCAAGGGAGTGACTCTCGATAGAATACAATGGATGAACTTGTACAAAGGGACATCTGTGTACAAAGGCTTGACCAGATAGGCCTTAACATATATGACAGAATGCATCAAATCCATTGGGAGGGTGCTATGGGGAGTGCAGATAGGGGAGAATGTCTAAATGTGATTAATATTTATTGTATGAAATGCACAAAAATTAAATTAAGGTATGCATTAAAATATTACACTTAAACATAGCTTACCTAAGACCATTTCTTATACCCCATTTGTACATCAACATATTGTGGCCTCCAAACTGAATACCAAGCACTACTCAGTTGAGCCTTAACCTGATAAGGTGTAGAACCAGTAAAGATACAAAAAACCATTCAACAAAATCAAGAGACACTTCCTTATACAACGGATGGTGATTTACACTGAGAACCACAGCTGGCCAACATGCAGAGACTACAAGGCTGCAGACTGTGTCAGCCTGACTAAGTCACCCATAGCAGACTCTGCCTCCCAAAGCTCAGGGATCATTAGGGAAGAGATAGAACAAAGATTTTAAAAGCCAGAGGTGGTGGATGACCACAGGGAAAAAGAGATTTCTGAACAGATGGTAAGTCGCTCGTATAAACTCAGAGAAATGGTGACAGCATGAACAAGTCCCATATAAGCTCAACTAGAAAAAATCCCAACATAGATGTAGGAAGTAGGTAAGAAACCCTGAAACTCTACCTGAGGAATTATTGGCAACCAATGGTTGTCAAGAAGTGGAAAGTCAGTCTACTTTAAGGGTGAAACTCTTGATAGGTTGGGTCCAGTGGAGAAACCCACACTAAAGGGCATGTGGGACACAAAACCAAGCTCTATAAGCATATATATATATGTGTGTGTGTGTGTGTGTGTGTGTGTGTATGCAAAATTTGTTGGGGATTAGTTAGTAACAGGAGTTCAGATCAAATATTTTGTATCAGATTCACAAAAATTCTATAAAATTATTATATGTATTAACATAATCAAAAAGATTTAAATAATTGCTTTCAATTACTTCTTCATACTTATGCCATATATAAATTCTATTTGAAAATTGTACCACAATGATTACAAATGAGAATTTTGATGCATTTAATTTTGGCTGTTTTGTGTGTGGCAGTGATAGGAAATTAAACCACAGACCTCACACATGTCAGGCATACACTTTACCATTGTACTATATCTTGTATCCCTAGTTTTAATTTTTGATTTCATTTACAGAAATAATTCTGTCACATAAAAGAAGAATCTGTTTTTAAAATGGGCTACTATTTTTCCCACACATATTAGTGCTGCACTAGTTAGTGAGTAGAGACAAATGAAATTCATCCACACCCCTATTTCCATTCTTCTACCATCTCAAATTCTCAGAGCAGACATGGTCCCTTCAAGTCCATGGGAAAAGGCTACAAAGAACCATGTTTAGGGTTGGTAATGTGAATATAAATGAATTTATTAAGAGGTGGCAAGGAATACATTAGCTACTATACGTACAAATGTCCATGTATCAGTATATCATAAATAGCCTACAGTTGCTTTTCAGCATATCTCCATTTTGCATCCCCTAAATGCCAAGGATACATCATTATGTAATTATACTCCCAGGGCCTGGGGGATCTACAATCTAGTTCCTGAGAGTCCTCTTGCCAACAAGATGCCCAGCTGTTCAGGAAGACAGCAGAGCCAAGGGAATAAAGAGTGAACCTCAATCAGCAGAATGGATGTCTTCCTCATAATTACTGGGCATGTTTATTCTTTATTACAAAAACCCTATTCAAAATGCATAAAGGATGCCTCCAACTTAACTCAGTGGTAATTACAATTAGCGAGTGAATCCTGTTTCTGGTTAATTAACTGTGATTTTATAGCACGTGCCAATATGTCGCTTTATTTTGACAATTCCTTTTTAGAAGAAGGAATAGGAGCTTATCCCACACATCTTAAAGGATATGGGGATAAACTTCTTTTATTTCATCAGTCTCTAAAACAGAAAGCAAATCAAAACAAATTTAGTATTTGTGAAAATGTTCAAAGAACAAATTTTGATTCCTTGAGTCACTTTCTTGTTAAGGATCATAAAGTGGAGAAATGAATGAAGAAGTGGCAAAAAATTTAAAAAAATATATACACATCTACATATATATGGCACATGTCAACCAGGGTGTTTCTACTTGTCGGCGATAGCAAGATAGATTGACAGCTTCTCTGATGTAAAGGCATCCATCATTTATGTAACAAGTCATCTGGAAAATTGTGATTCCAAACTTAGGGCAGTACTTAAGATACACAGACCTTAAAAATTCTCATTTGCTTTGTCTTTTCTTGGAAATTCTGACAGCACCATGGACACCCATTACAAGAAGAAGAAATAATAAAAGAAAAAGATCACCCCATGTCTTTGCCTTTGAACTTCCTTTATGTGGTAGTGACAAGATATGTATGAAATCTCTATTTCTATCTTATACTAGAAACTTCTTAAAAGATGTCCCATTTATCTGGGTCCAAAATATGGTCACTTTGACACGCTTACATTTTTTAGGGGAAGTTTGGAATATAAATAGCTGACAAAGGGTACACAATTAGAACTATATCTCTTAAAATCTGAGATTGTTAGCAAGAAAATTGAAGCAAGAATCCAAACATTAATGTTTGACAGCTAACTATGTGTGGTACATCCCAAGACCATCTCTGATCCACTGAGAGCAATTGTTACCCCCAAACTGTAATGACTGGATTACATCATCTGAATGCAAGAGAACCGCCTATTTACAATGGATTTCATGGCATAACGAGCCTAAGGTGGCCCAGAAAGTTAATTGATTATTATATTAAATTAGTATGTATCCCAAGCTAGTGTCGAACTTGTTATATAGCTGAGGATGACATTGAAGTTCTGGCCCTCATTACTTGACCTCCCAAGGACTAGGATTACAGGTGTGCACCAATAAACCTGGTTTTCTTTATAAAAACTTATTTTATTAAGTGGTTGTACCAAATCACAAACAGAGCCACACAGCAGAATTAGAGAATTATTTAGATCCCATAGTAGACTTAGAATATCTAAAAGACTTTAAAGAGTTTTGCAAAACTTTTTCACAAGTTAATGTAGTTACCCATAATTAAAATAAAACATGACATGTAGAAATAACCTTATAAAATAAAGTAATATTGATACATATTATTTTGTTTTTGACTTACAGCTTGTACATGCAGTGGCCATGCAAATATCTGTCATCTACACACAGGGAAATGTTTCTGTACAACTAAAGGAATAAAAAGTGATCAATGTCAATTGTAAGTATACATTATTGTTGTTAGAACTTTTATAAATTTTGTGCTACAGACCTAATTTTATAGCTTTTATTTATTAAGGTTGGTGTTATGCTATTTAAGCTTCCAATATTGTAAGCTATTTCACTTCCACATTATCAATTCTCTCAAAAAATTAAGTGTTTTAAGATGACAGTTTTATAGTGGCTTTAAAGCAGGACCTGCATAACATAATTGTCTTTTGTATTTTGAGAGAAGGAAGTATATTTTGGAAAACACATTATGTATAAAATCCATGTTATCTTTATAATTTTCCTCTGAGTTATTCCAAATCCAGTATACCTATGCTGCGTTAGTCAGATTTCTATCACGAATCTCAGCTTAAAAGCAGAAAAGTTTTTTTAATGTTATTTTTATTAGTTGGACATGGTGGCTCATACCTTTAATCCCAGCACTTGGGAGGCAGAGGCAGACCTATTTCTGTGAGACTGAGGCTAGCCTGGTGAGTTCCAGACCAGCTGGATCTACAGGAAGACTTTGTCTCAAAAAGACTAAAAAGAATTTTAAATGATTCTTTGATAATTTTATATATTTTGACATATTCAGACCCCCCTTCCCTCATCTCTTCAGGCACACCCCCACCTCCCTATCCCCCATACTTTATGTTTTCTATTTTTTAAAGGCCTACTGAGCCTAATTTGTTTCCGCAAAATGTACTGGATGTGGGGCCTTCCCCATAAACCTAGTTAACCTACCTGATGTCACTTCCTTAAAGAAAATTGACTCTCTACCAACAGCTAGCAATGGCCAAATAGTTCCTCAGCAAGGGCTAGGGCTTTTGCCCACTTTACCCCTACAAGCTTGGGTTTTGACTGGCTTGGGCTTACACGGGTCTTGCGTATGTGGTAACAAGTGCTGTAGGATCATATGTGCAACACTGTGTGGTGTTTAAACAACATGGTTTCCTTGTATTCATCTACCACCTTTGGTTTTTAAAATCTTTCAGCCCCTCTTCCTCAATGGTCCTTGAGCCTTAGACTCCTCCTTTCCAGGGTGATTTCCATTTGTGTTTTTGTATTTAGTCAGATGTAACATGTTTTTCTATGTTTTTATAATCTTCTCAATGGAGATTGATTCTTTCCCTATCTAAGTCCTTTGTTACATCATCAGTGTATTGTCTATATCTTTCATTAGAGTGACCTTTTTCAGGGAATATTGATCAATATCTATATATATATATGAATGAAATAAAGAAATTATTGATGGCTCGTGAAGGAATCATTCATTTAGGATGGATAAGGTAGGTTTGACCACAGTATACTGTAGCTAGAACTTGAAGGAGTCAAATTTTTCTAGATAAATAAGATAGAAGTGAAAATTGTGTCAAGAAAAACAAAGACACAAAAATGCACATGCTCATAGCATGTCCAGTGTTTGGTCATGGATGTTGAGAGCTGGAGAGAACACTGGTCTTATTCCTGTGATTAAAAAAGAAAAGCTTGTTAGAATACAAATTCTTGACTTACTTGAAAATCAGTTGGGGGGCTAACACCACAGGTTAACAATAGCTCAAAATCCCCAAAAAGAGGAGAGCTTGCAGGAAGGCATGAGACATCAACATTGGCTCATGTATAGTGAAACCATCTAGAAACTGTTAAGAATTAGATGGGGTAACCAGGCCTGGTGACTCACTAGGCAGGTGAATATGTGAGATCAAGTTCAGCCTGGTCTACATAGCTAGTTGTAGGCCAGCTGGGCCTAAAGGAGATCCTGTTTCAAAACAACAACAACAACAACAACAACAAAAAGATTTTGATAGGGTAGATATTAAACTGGTAGAGGTTGTGTACTCTCAGTAGTACGGAACTTTGAGAGCCATAGAAATTGAGAGAGTTTATGGTGGTCTCTTCAGAGATACCCCTTCATAACCTTGTCCTGATACTACCCATTTCTTACAGGAAAAATTAGAGATAATTTTTAAGAAAGCAATCTCTGTTGTATAAGCTATAGAAGGAAATAACCAAATTGTGTAAAGCATGAATATTGTGATTAAAATATTCATTTAGCCAGCCCAGCTACATATTTCAAGGCCAACCTGGGCTATAGGATACCTTGTCACAAACAAACAAAGGAACAAAGCACAGAAGAACCTGTGATTTTTCTTTAGAGTTGAATAATATTCCATTTTATATATGAACCATATATTCATTTTCTGTTTATCTGTTGATGTAGAACTAGGTTGTTTCTATATCCTTGCCACAGTGGACAGAGCTGCAGTAAACATGGGCATGCAAATATCTTTATGGTAGGGTATAGATTTCTGTGGGTATATCTCCAGGGGTGAAATGACTAGGTCCTATAGTACATCTATTTTTTACATATTGAGGAACCTCCAAACAGATTTCCATAATGGCTGTACTCATTTGTGCTCCTACCAATAGTGAATAAGTGTTCCTCTTTCTCCATGTCTTCTCCAGCATTTGTTGTCAGATTTCTTTATGGTCACAATTCTGACTGGGGTAAGGGGATATCTCATAGTGGTTTTAATTCAATTTCCTGATGACTGGGGATGTTGAACACTTTTTAAAATAGCTGTTGCCCATTTGCATTTCTATTTTTGAAAACTATTCAGTTGGTTAGCTTATTTGTTGATTGGTGGGTTTTATTTCCTTGGTATTTAATTTCTACAGTTTGTTGTAAATTCTGGGCACTACCTCCTTGTCTGAGGTTTAACTGGCAAAGATTTTCTCCCAGTCTGAACTGTGTGCTTTGCTGATATTTTCCTTTGCTTTGCAGAAATTATTTAAGTTCATGTAGTTCCATCTATTAATACTTCTGTCTAGCTCCTATGTTGTTGATGTGCTGTTCAGAACATTCCTGTCCACCTATCAGTGTCCTAAGCACTATTGCCTATGCTTTCATCTAGAAGTTTTAGCCTTTAACATTTTAAATTAAGGTGTTTGATCCATTTCAAGTCTATTTTAGTACAACGTGAAAAATACGAGCTGGATTTCATTCTTACACAGATGGAAATCAAGTTTTGTTAGCATCATTTGTTTACTATATATGTTTTTGGATGTTAAACATCTGTCTGATGTGTTGTTGGTGAAGATTTTCTCCCATTCTGTGGTTTTCTGTTCACTTCCCTGGTTGCCTCCTTTGATGTACAGAGGCTTTTTAGTTTAATGAGGTCCCATTTGTTGTTTCTTGACCTTGTTTCCTGAGCAATTGATGTCTGGTTTAGAAAATCCTTCCCTACACCTATATCTTGTAGGTTTTTGCCAATGTTTTCTTCTAACATTTTCAGAGTTTCAGGCTTTACATTGAGGTCTTTGATCCATTTGGAATGGATTTTTGTGCAAAGTGAAAGATAGGGGTTAAGTTTCATTCTTCTACAGGTAGAGATCTAGTTTTGCTAGCACTATTTGCTGAACATGCTGTCTTTCCTCCAGTAAATGTTCTTGGCCCCTTTGTCAAATATCAGGTGGCTGAAATTGTATGTACTCATATTTTGGTCTTCAATTTTGTTCCATTGATCTATGGGTCTATTTTTGTGCCAGAACCATGTTGTTTTTATGATTATAACTCTGTAATACAGTTTAAAATCTGGTACAGTAATCCTCCTGGCATGCTCTTAGTGTTCAGTATTGCTTTGACTATCTGAGGTCTTTTGTGCTTCCATATGAATATTGACAATGGATTGCTGCTAGATGAGGAACAGCTGACCTTCCTAAAACAAAGACCTCTATATAGGCTGAGTAGATTCACCGGATGGACAAGTACTGGGGAAAGGCTGGGAGTGCCAACAACACAGCAGACAGTAGCAGGGATGACAGAGTATAAGGGCTCTAGTGGGGTTGGGAGGCTATGGGAGGGTGCCATCTGGGAAGTGGATATATAGATGGATAAGATGTTTGGGATGTTCTGTGTGATATACACACAAAAAAATCAACAATTTAAAAAAATGAATTATATTTGAGGAGGAAGCATAAAAATTTATGCCATGTTAATTAGTACAGGTGATAAACATTACTATTGAAATCTATCTAATGACTTTATAGACATACACAGGTTCCAAGGATCCGAGTGCAACCAACCATGACTAATAATAATCACATACATACAGATTAGAGACACATGTGCCAACATCTAAGTATTATTAGGAAAAACAATGAGTCTTTCTGTAAGAAACATTATATTTTAAAATGAAATGGAGATCTTTTTTAAAGGTTAAAACTCATTCAAGTTTATGGCTTACAGGGTTTGTACTGAGTTCAATATTGTGTAACTGTATTAATTCAAATGTGAACCTAAAAATTTTATAACCACTTTTAAAAGAGATGCATCTTTGCTCTGGAAATTGTTATTGAGTATGTTAAAGCTGTAATGAAATGCTTCTTCTAATCATGTAGTTATTGAAAAAACAAGCAAAATGTTTGATTGGCTTTGTGGAGGCCACCATGCTTGGATAATTCAAATGGAGCCATTTTTAAAATGGCACCAAAGGTTATATTGTCCTCATTTATTTCCCCAGGACTAAGCTACAAATGTCAAATGGGCAATGTAAGGGTAATTCCTAGAGGCAACCAAAAAGGAAAAAAACAAGAAAAATTGGTTTTTTTTCAATACCAAAATCAAAGATTCAAACTGCCAATATGACCAAGTTTCCTCAAGCTTCCATATTATCCTTTACAGTTACATCTCTCAGGCTTTCAGTTTGTCTTCTGTTTCTCAAAACAGCAGAGTTAAGCATAGTAACTAGATGTGAAATCAATAAACAGGAAACCTGGGCTACACTCAAGGATCTGGAAAACCATATGACTGTAGAGTTGCATTGGGAAATTTTCCTATCTTATTACTATTAAGTGCTTTGTGTACATCTTCCTGGTGACATCAAATGGGTTTTCCTTCATCCAGTATTTCTGGAGTTTCTATAGATTGCCACTGTATTCTGTATCAGTGAAAATTAGCTAGGAAACAGAGACACAACAAGCACTGTTGAAATTGGAGGCTTGCCAAAGAAAATGCACATACATTGGGAGATCTATGGGAAATTAAGACAAGGAAAACAGAGTAAATAGAAAAGTCACAGAAAGTCATTCACAACAGCTCAAGCAAGATCTAGGCATACCGTTCCTGGAAGATAAATATTAGAAGACGGTGCACAGCTGACACCAGCATAAACATGTAAAGAGGGATGCTGTGAAGCAACCTTTCTTGATAGGCTGCAATCAAACACAATCACAGTTAGACAGCCCAATGATCAAGAAAGGGAGCCACAGTCTGGCAGCCACGAGACACTGCTGTGCAACCATCGGACTACCACAGCCTTCTGAATTTAAACATGTTTCTCACTTTGGGAATGTAATTCTTGTCTGGTTCAATATAATATACTGAAATCTAGATCCCTCATCTCTGCGTTTTTCATAGAGTGAGATAAAGTGATACATTGAGGTTGGCATAGGGATTCACTAAGTTTGTACCCTATAGTATATAGATCAGTCACCAGGCCTGAAGTAGACATGCCCTCCTTCCACCATTTACTTCCTTGGTTCAAAATCAAAAAGACAGTCATGAGCTACATATTATCTTATCTAAGAGAAAACTGCTAGTGTTCTTTTTAAAGGAAAAAAATATCAATAAGCACAATGTTTTTATTTCTTTTTTCAAGGCATATTTTATTGAATTTTTGAGTATTTCATACAACACATGGTAATCATAGTTAATACCCTTCCCTTATCTGCATCCCCCCATAGACCACCCACAAGATTTGACATACATTCTGTCATATATGTTAAGGCTTATCAACTCGAATTTGTGTCTCTTGGATGTCCCTAGGAGTGAGCTCATTCACTGGAACCTGTTCAGCCTATCTAGCATCACTCCCTTTAAGAAAACCAACATTCCCTCACCCAGCAGTTATCATCTGCCAATACTACCTCATTTAAGGTTGGGGCCTGATGCCCGTTTTCCAAGTTATATTCTGTTTTTTATCTGATGGAGTTTGCATGGGTTTTGTGCATTCTGTCCTCATTTCTGTAAGTCCATATGTGTAAGTTCCCAAGAGTCTATGAGGTTCTGTTTCCTTAAGTTCATGCACAACCCCTGTCTCTTTCAGTATTTCTGCCACATCTTCCACAATGGTCCCTGAGCCCTGGGTAGGTACAATTAATATAGGAGTATTATTCTGGGACATGTATTCTGCAGTCTCTTAGTCTCTACACTTTGGCAAGTTGTGGCCTTCTGTGTTCATCATCCTCTGTTGCATTAAGAAGATTTACTAATGAGAGTTGAGAGATGCATTACTACCCTCTCCACCCCTTGTTTCACTATGTTCCATAAGCCTTAGGTATAGAGGACTCATTGTAGATGTGTCACATGGGATTCACATCTTACATACACTTATTCTCTGTGTGTGACTGGTTGTATAACTCTGTGTTAGACTCTGTGTTGGGTAAATACTTCCTCTGAGGAAAAGAGGGGGTGGGTGTAGAGACCCAGAGAGAAGCAACGAACACTGGGGAAAAGGGGTGGAGATGCCACGATAATGAGCACGTGTGAACAGCGAATGACAGACTGGGGGCAGGAGACAGATGGTGGGTGCGTTTCAGACATGGAAAAGGAAAAGCCTAAAAGAATCCGTGTTTTCGTAAGTCACCCCTCCCAAATGTCACATATACTATGCAAAATCCAAATAGAATGTCTTATGTCAGTTTGTCAATTCTTGTCAGGACCAGAGACCCTAGAGCCCTCAGAAGGCATGCACAGGTCCCCCAGGGAGGGCAAAGAGAAAAATTTCGCAAAACGCTCTGTTGCAAAAGAAGCTTCTTTGATTAGTAGTGACTGGAATGTGTGTCCATAAATATAAGGATGCATATTTAGCATATAGTAAGAGATTATGTTTGTCTAGGGTTTTCTCTGGGATCTATGTACTACTGGCCATGTGCGTTTGGCTATATTTATAGTGCCACACATGAGTTCCCTCCCATTGAGTGGGCATTAAGTCTGATTAGATAGCTATTAATTACCCCCAACATAAAATGTCACTACTGCAGTGATGTAGTTCGACATGTTGGTCGTTGTTGTGGTTACTAGGCTTTAAAGCTGGGGATGGATCCTTGATTCATTTTTCTCCCTTAGAAGAGAGCTTAGATTTATGAAGGTTTCCATGTCAGTTCCAGCTCTATTGCTCCAAGTCCTGTGTCTGAAGCATGGCCTGTAAGCAATAAGGCCTTACCTTCTAGTCCTGGGAGGTAATAAAACACGTGGCAATAGCCTGTGTCATTTTATGAGACAAGAAGAGAGAGAAATGAGAGATAAATAGTGCTTAAAATACCAGAGTGAAATGCTTTAGTTCCAAAGCCTACTGAAAAATATACATACAATACCTGTACATGAGTTCATGGGTATAACTTAAGGCTATGTAACACGTAACAAAGGGCCAGATAGAAGAAACCTCCCTTCAAGTTGTTGGTCAGGGTAAACCAAGCACAATGCTTTTTAGATAACTAAAAAGTAAATAAAATAAGGCTTACATTTTACTCAAGTTTTTCCAGACTGAGAAGCTTGTACTTTGAGGCATAACTTTGCCTAGAAAGTCAGGAAGAAATAAAAGCAACAAGCACATATGATACAAAAACCAGTAATCGATACTTTTGCATCATTCAACTTTCTTTAGTTCTAGAAATGACACAAGGGAAGACAGGGATATTTTGTAAAAGTAAGCCTCTGAATGTACACAAACAAAAAACAATTGTTTCAGTCAACCAACAGAAAATTGGAAAGTAATGAAAGAGAAAGGAAAGTCAACTAAAATCCAGAGAACTGGAATCTAATCCAAGGTCTGCCACTGGTTCACCTGCTATCTTTGTTCAAAGTCAAACTTCTCTGTGGCTTCAGATGTATTGTAGACCAAATACATCTAGCTCTCATCATATATGATCTTTGACTATAATATTTAGTTAAACGAAAACTTGTTAACAATAGCATGTGTTTTCCCGTAACAACTTCGTTTGTCTTCCTAGTTCAAAATAGAGTCATGCCAAAGTCTGCTACGAAGAACTCAGATAAGTGATTTTTTTAAGAAGGAAGGCAAAGAAAAAATGTATTAAGGAAATAGAAACCTCCTCCATGAAGATAAGCTCTCAGGAAAGAACAAGAAAGGAGAAATACAAAAATTAGCAACTGTTGGAATTCATTAAATGGTTTCTAAAAAAATCTATAATTATACTCATTTCCCTGGCCATTCAAGAGTGTCTAAGAGTGTAGGAGCAATGAAGATACAGGAAAAAAAATTACACACAGACACAAACACACACACATGCAAACACACACACACAAACACATAAACACAGACACACAAACACACAAACACACACATGCAAACACACACACAAACACACACACAAACATACACACAAACACACACACACACACACAAACACCTTAAAAACAATGTTGGTGCTTTTCTGACTTCCACGCAAGTTAAGCATGATGAGATTCAAAAGAAATAGATTATATGATTTGGGAAGATATTAGTGACAAATGGACTCAGGTCAGTAGACTCAAACTTGAATAAGAGTTGCATCAGTGTGGCCGCCTTGAGAACCAGCACTACCTGTTTCTAAAGTTTGTTTCAGTTTTCTTTTCTGAGCATGTCTAGTACAACATGTTTTCAGCAACTTAATAACACAATCCATTATATCACACTAAGATTTAAATACAAAACCAAGCTAAACTGTCACTACGCAAAGCAGAAAAATCAACTCAAAGTAAAATGTACATGAATAATGTAGCATTGTGTAACTAAAATTAAGCACATAGAATTATACATACTTATAATTCTGTGAGTTGAATTTCAGCATTTATCCAAAGGAAAATATTAGGCAAAAGCCAATGATATACACTGGTATCCTCATTACAGCTTTACTTTGAATAACAAGCGATAAAACTTTCATGCACATAAGCGCAAAAATTAGTTTCAATATAATAAATTAATGAAAATAATTTAAATCACAAAGTATCTGTTGTCACTATAAAATGACCATGATATTTTGATAAGTAGGGGTTCAAAGGAATCTACAAATCAGTCTTACAGTAGGAGGCCTTTTTTTGTTAAAATATCCATTGACTGACTAATTAATTAGGCATAATCAAAAAGGAAGTAGCTCATGATCTCATTGATTTTTTTATAAGTTAAAGGTGAATAATTTAGCGAAGGAGAACTATCTGCCCTTAAGTGAGGAAGGGTTTACAACTGGCTAAAATCCATTATGGACATAATAAAATAAGATCTGCAGCAAAAGTAAAAAAGATTAATTCAGAAATCAAGATCTGTAAATAAAGTGAGCCAAGTTTTGAAAGGAAATACAAATTCCGGGCTGAGGTGATGGTTCAGTGGGTAAAGCAACAACCACAGAAGCTTGAGGATCTGAGATTGAATGCCAGAATTTTGTAACCTGGACACTTTACCCAGCGTGCCTACAGTCAGATGGAAGAGGGAGACAGGAGAGTTCCCAGAAGCCTGCAGGCAGTGTTGTGTGTGCAGTGGCTGAAAACATTGCCTCAAACAAGGAGGAAGGTGAGAACTGGCACTAGGCAGGGTCCTCTGATGTCCACATATACACCATGATCTTCTCCTTGCTTAAACTTTCACAAACAAACATGAACACAGGACATATATGCATACACATCACATACACACATACAAACACAAATAACAGTAAACAAAATAAAAAGAAAACACAAAAATTCATGAAGACTAGTGAAAATATCCAGAAGAGAACCAGGAATGATAGGCTGGATAGTATAGGGCCACACCAGCAAGACAGGCTCATTCAAGAATGTCTTAAAAGTCACAGGCTGGAAGATTTTAATAAAGGCTTAAAACATACAAAAATATACCATATTAAACATAGACATGAGAACCGATGTCTATTTTAAGTTTGCATCACACTTTTTGATCTAGAATTTATCAAGTGGAATCTCATCTCACATTCATCTTTTGGTCTATGTGAAGCAGATGTTATTCTGTCTGTTTTATAAACAAGGGAATGACACTCATTGTATTATCCCCAGTGATTTTTATTCTTTCAGATTCGCAGGACACAGGTGAATGGATAATGTGTGGACAATCCCCTCTTTGTAAGAGCTAGTCAGGAAAGGCTTTATGTACATTGGGGGAATCCATATAGTTTGAGCTACTGTTTATGCTGATACAGTGATGCCCAATAACACAGCAGTTAAATATATTTCATGGCAGCAAGAATTGTAACTGTTCTTTGGACTACGGAACCATCAACACTGAAACAACAGACACCCAGTGGCTATGAGAGAGGAAATAAGAAAGAATGGTCAAATGAATTAATTGTGAATGGTTGTGGTTTCCAGGCAAGCCTGGAATCCTTCAGACCAAGGCCCAACCTATGGCATTTAACTTGTACTTCAACAGGCGGCAAACTCAGTATCCTCACCTGTGATAAGAAGGGATGCAAAGAGTAATCTTCAGTTTCATATCAATAACTGTATTTCTAACACCACTAAGTGGCAGGTGCTGACGCAAATGCATTGTTTCTCTGTATGATTCTGCCTCTGTCAGATTTCCCTGGAATAGCAGCAAGAGTCTTTTTCCATGGACAATCTGGTTGTCTCTGATTGGAGGCAAATGGGAGTCCTTGAAGAATTATGCTCACCTAGTCAGATTGTCTAATGCATTAGGAGTCCTAGTATTGATGAATTACATACATCAACCTTCCCTTTCTCTCCATTTACAAGTGGGCCTTGTGACAGGGTGGATCTCTGGCATAGAGCATAAATATATAATAGAATCTTAATTATTTCTTCCTAAGCCCCAGAACAAGAGTCAATGGAATATGAAGAATGAGAACAATCTTACCATTTCTAATTTCTTCAGAAACACAGGTTTGGAAGAGTACATGGCTTGCTTAAGGTAAAAACTAGTAAACAGCAGCACCTTCCTAGCATCATAGCAGTACAGTTACTTTCTTTTCAATCCTGTCCTGAAAACACAGTGATAGAAGGAATGGCCATGGAAATCACTGGCCCTTTCTAAGATAAACACATACCTCTCACATACCGTACTTGTGGGTGCACAGTGGGAGAAGTTGCTTCCAGGCTTGCCCTCCAAGGCATAATGGACCTCTGGCTTCTCCCTATGAGCAAGAGAAGCATTAAACATGAGTAAAATGTGGTCTTTACAAAGCCCTTCCTGTCAAGTATTATTCCACCCTCTATTTCTAAATGCAGTTGAAACAGCCCATTCTAACAACTGCAATCAAAGCATGTGAAATGCCTGCCGCTGTCATCAGGAAATATGGGCTTTGAGGGAAGGGGCTCTCTATTTGTGTCAGTTCTCAAATGAGCCATAGAAAGTTTAGACGCTGACTGGGGGCTTCTCAGGTTGACTACATGATGCATCTCAGGCCAAACTGGATACCAGGGACTGAAAAAGAACTCAGAAGAGGGCAGAAGGAATAGAGGAAAGGAACTGCTCCTCTGCTTTCTGGGGTGTAAGGAGATACCTAATAGTGCTTTCCTTTCATTCAGAGTTCTTATGCTCTAATTCAAAACTCCAACAGCAAAATATTAGCTCCTTAGGATTTTACATGGTTTTGAAAATTTCTCCCCAAATATTTACAAAAGCTGTGATGCCATACTTCTGACAATAATCTTAGGTTATTAAGCAAATTTGGTTATTTTCCATTGGGAAGCAATGCTTGAAGTTATATAACGCAGCTTGCCCAAGGTCAGTCCTCAGTAAATTATGGAAAAGCTGGGGTTCTCACCTACATCTCTGCATCTAAAACCTGTACTCCTCCACTAGAGCAAGGCCTGGAAAACTATACCTCTGGGTCAAATCTGACCCACTGGATGTTTATAAATAATATTTTTTTAGAACACAATCATACCATGGCTTCAGAACACTAAAAGCAAACAAATAATTGCAAGGAGGCCACTTCATACTCCACAGAGTTAAAACCTTTACTAACCAGCCCTATATTAAAAAGTCTCTTGATCCTTGAAGCCATGTTCCTATTTACCCCTCCAGGATGACTACTTGACATTTGACAATGGCTCAAGGGTTGATTTGAGGCAGAATAAGGAGCATCAATTTTGAAATTTATTATGACCCACATCCTCTGTGGAGTGACTCATTTGTAACTAGTCTAAGTTTCTTCAACTTCAGTTCATGAATTGAATCAAAGCCTCACTATGTCCAAGGGATAGTTTATTCTACTCACATTTTATTTTTCACCTTAAAATATGACGTGAAAATGTACATTTTCTTTAGTCATATATATGTCTAGTAATTTCACAAATCTGTAGTTAACCCCCTCTCCACCAGACACCTTCCTTGCCCCAGGTGTCATTCAGTGCCCTCTCCTCCTCCTCTACTCCATGACCGAGTGGCCTCACTCAGAGCAATTTGCTTGTGCCTCCCTTTGCAGAGTGTGAGACATTTTTACTCAGCTGTGCGGAAGACGCATGCTGTCATTCTTAGAATTGAGAGGTTTTTCTCTAGAGGCCTCATCTGGGAGGGCAGAGAAAAGTCAGAAAATAAAGGACCAAAAGCAGAGAGGAAATGGGGAGGGTCTCTTCTTCCTAAATTGTAACCCGGCTTCAGTGCGCCCATCTATTCTTCCATCTAGTTTTTTGAAAGAAGGAATCACATCTGCTTTGTTAAATATTTTCCACCTTCTGATAACAGTACATAGCATGTACTTGATGAATCCAAGATGAAAGATGAATAAAATCAAGTCAGTCAAGCTTTGTTATACACTAAAGAAAGTAATTTATCCTAAAATGCATGTTTTGCCAGCAATTACAACCGTTATGTCTGCCAATAAGACTTTTCTCTTGAAATGAATTTCACACTGGAATTTCAACCACTTTCATCAGAGGGGAAGCTCCTGGGCTCAGCATGTAAAAAGCTCCAAAGAACACTTTTGTGGTACTGTCTTTGTGTGATGAGATATTTCTTTTAAAATAAATTCTCATTTATAGGGGCCAGACATTCTCAGAAGTCCAGATAAAATTTGATTCCTTCACATTTAAATTTAATCTTCTGTCTAGCATTTCTTTCAGAGTTTAGAGGAAGAAAACTTTACTTTGAGCCTTTACTTTTTTAATTATTTTAAGAACAAATATTTGGAGGGAAAATGTACATCTTGTCACATTTTCATGCTCTATTTTGCAAAGCTAAATGTTTAAACTCAGTAGTTTCTCTTTCTTTGCATTCAGTAGTACAAGGAGGAATTGAATGTTTTATGATTGCTCTCCTTGGAATTTTCTATGAGATGATTCATCAGAAAAGCAGATTAGAAATTGGTAAATATCTAATCCTTGAATCAGGAAAGCTAGTGGTTCTATCAGGCACTAACATTAAATGAGCACTCTTAACTATCAAGACCATCTGGCTGCCAGCTCCATTGCTACTGAGCAGTACACGCACAAATCATGAAAGAAAGCGTGCCATCTATAAACTAATAAGAAGTCTAACCCTGTCTTGACACACCTCTCTGGGTTGTTACCCAGTTTTCTTCGAGGTCAAACCTAAGCTCATGTTATTTATCATTGCTCCTCATTAATGTTCACGTCTACTCAAGACATACTGGGTCATCAGGTCTGAGTAAATACTGCCAAACTGAACCTAACCTAAATATCTATCAATAGACTTTGGAGAAGGAAGCTATGACTCATCCAACAGTGAAAATTAAAAATAAAAGCAAAGCAAAGAAAAACCAGCGGTGTGTTCCTTAGTTATGTCAACTTGACCCAAAGCTTTGTCAACTTGATTAGAGTTTTTTGGAAAGGAAAAATCTCAACTGAAGAATTTCGCATATCAGACTGGCTTGTAGTCATATCTGTGAAGCATTTTCTTAATTGATTTCTAGCTGATGTGGAAGGGCCCAGCACAATGTGGCCAATGGCATCCTTAGGCAGATAAGCATGGAGGAAATCATGGGAAGCAAGTCAGTAAGCAGTTTTCCCACATTCCCTACTTCAAACTGCTGCCTTGAGTTTCTTCCTGGGCTTCCCTCAATGATGAACAGTATCTTGCAAAATAAAATAAATTCTTTCCTCCCCAAGTTGCTTTTTGTTGTGTGTTTATCAAAGCCACAAATGAAAACTAAAACAAGAGATATAAAGACACTAACCTGCATCAAAGCTCTATATCTGGGTCTCCTGTAGACTCATCTGTATAATTTTAGCCTTTGACAGACTAACTGAATAAGAATTTCTACAGATGTGTATGTTGATGTGTGTGTTGCTTTCAAAGTGCCCCAAATAATTATAAATGCATCCCAATCTGAGAAATATTGTCCTATACATAACATTTTGAGATGAGCCCATGAGAAGATAACTAGAACAATAGTTCAATAACCTTGTAGAACAAAATATAAGACTAAAGAATATAAGTATGCAAATAAATTAAGTATCAGTTCTTATTGGATAAACAAATATATGCCATTTTTAAGATTTATTATTTTATGTGTGTGTTTTGCCTGCATGTAAGTGCACTATGTATGTCCAATGCCTATAAAGGCCAGAAACGTATATCCAATCTCCTGGAACCGGAATTGCAGACAGTTGTGAGATGCCGTATGGATACTAGAAATTGAGCCCAGGGCTTCTGAAAGAGCAGTAGTGATCTTAACCACTGAGCCTTCTCTCTACCCCCTCTCTTTTTTATTTAAATTACAACTAGAAAACACTGGTACCCTGAACAAGTGATAACAGTCCTGTATAGTGGCTCAACTTTTAGAATGGTAATCTGTCATAATGTGACAAGAGCTATACATATCATTTACTCCCTTTGATGAAATTGATGGTATTAGTAATGATATTTGTAATATAGGAAGAATCTATGCAAATGGAAATTATTCTGTACTGTTCAACCAATGGCAATCAATGGTGTTTTCTTAATGTCTTTTTAGAGAGCAGGGTGTCTGAGGGAATAAATAGGTACAGTTATAACAGTCAGCACATGTTCAGGAAATTTTATCTTTCTGATTTTTCCTTCTGTATTTCTGATTATCACCAGCTTTACCTGTTGGAAGAATAGAAACAATGCACTTGTGAATTCTTTGGAATCCAACTAGAATGATGAAGTAAAGAAAGATGACTGGCGAAGTGTGTCTGAATCTTACACTCCACCTTGGATTGAATCCTGGATGAAAAATAGAAAACTACTGAAAAGCTATGAAACTTCAGTATGGTCTATGTGTTACTGAATATATTAGTTACTACATCAGTTTATTTAATAATGTTAATGTTTTCTTTTAATGATCTGATCTTGTTTTGTACAAAATTAACATTCAAGAAACATGGCTGAATGGCATTCTGAAACTCCATTATCTTTGTAACTCTCCTGTGAATCTAAATATATTTTAATATAAGAAATGAAAACTTATGAATGTTCTACAAATGGTCATATATTAGTGTTTCTTAGTATGCAGGAGAATAAATTCCATTCTTTTGTATTAAGCATCCTAGACTAAGTCTCAACGTTGTTGTGTAAAGCATCTTTTGAGCTTCCTTCTCATTTAAATGAAGAGAAATGCATTCATCTTAAGTGAGCTTGAATCTTGTGCTGGAGCGGGTGATCCTCAGAGTGACCTCCTCTCCTGTCTGTCATTACTTCAGTTGCTGCTGCAGTGATGAGGTTTGGCTAGTGTCTCCTTTCCAGAAAAGACATAATCATTGTCTCCATTTTGTAACTAGGAAACAATACTAATTAAGATAACACATAAGGGCAGAAAATATTTGCACATTAGTAAGAAGAGCAAATGAATTCTCCTTTCTCAGCAAGTGTGTGAAGATTGAAAAGTCCACCTCTGTGTGCATTTGGAGAGGATTCAGAAGAAAAAGACAATCTGCCAATAAATATTCTTTGGAAGTCAAATATTTAACTTCCATCCTCTATCATTGACTATTGATATTAGGAATCTCATCACGCATTCTCTTTCTGTTCTCCCATTCATATAAGTCCAACGGTGACTTAGAGCACTTTAGATAAAAACCTGGCAGTCTTTTGAGTCATTTCTTACTGGCTTTTCTGATTTCCCAAAGATGAGTTCCCTCTCATCAAGCTTTTTAATACTTTTCTTTCAAGGTACAAATAAGTAAAGAACCCTAAGGACTAAGATAGCTTTTCCAAGTTGGATGACATTAAAAGAAAAAGAGTAATTCAAGTCCAAACTTCTTTTACTCTTGTCTCTTCAAATCTTACCTATTCTACAATTTCAATTTTCTACTTAAATACATAATTCCAGTTAATTACCTAAGGTAGCCAGAAAGTTATTCAATTAGTATAAAATGATTCAGGTTCAAATTACAGGATTAATTTTCAGGGTTATGATAGAAAAGATAGGGTGATTGAGTTAGGAAATGGAGACAAAAGTCCCTCAAATTTAAATGGAAATAATTTCTGATTCAATTATTTGATTAAACTATGCCAAGAATGATATAAAATCATAACCTTTGGCAGGAAGGCAGAATTGTCTGGCGAACTGTGAATAATATTATCCTAAATACTATTATCATAACTAGCCTTTATAATGTATGCCTATGTCCCCAAAATTTTTTTTTAATGAGGAGAGAGTAATTTTGAAATAAGCATACATTTTAAATTAAAAAGCTGAAGATAAAGACAGTTAAGGAAAACAGCATCTTTCTGAAAAGGTTTCTGGCAGTTACAAATGAAAACAACAAAAAAGGTACCAGCCTGGTAGTACTGTATAGTTTCCAAAAAGTAAACTGGAGTTAATTTGCCTGCTCCTTAGAAGTTCCCTGGGCACCTGGATTGGAAGAACATGGGAATGAGTTGGGATGGGGACAGTTTTCTCCGCAGTTAATCTTTGTTTCCAAGGAGTACCGGTGAAGACGACTGGCTTTAGTTTGCGGCTTCTCTTAAAGCTGGAAACTCTCCTCCAATCCCATGTTATTTTAGGTACTTATTGACTCTAATCCTTTCCAATGTCCATTCGTTCGCATCTAGCCACAATGCCTTTCTCTGCTCACTCTGCGTGGCTTCACTTTATTTTATTCTATTATTCTGAAGATATGAGACACCGGGGCTTGTTTCTGGGCTGTAGTCTTGTTTGGGTTTCAGTTCCTCCATCTGGGAATGTGTCAGGTTTGTCTGGTGCTGTCCTTAGTTCAGGACAATCACTCACACCCTTCGTCCTCTCCACTCTTTGCCAACAGAGGGCGCGCTGGGCGAAGCAGGGGCTTTCGAAGGCGGGCCTTGCTGCCGGAGGTCGGAATTCCACAACCACTGACTTCTACTGTTGGACCCTGAACAGCTGCGGGAAGCGCTGTGAATCCGAAGCTACAGAAGCTAGTGGAGAGCGCGCCAACCACGCACAATGCATAGCACAGCTGGAGAAACGCGCTGCCGCTGTCAGCTTTCTTACTTTTCATGGCTCAAGCCCAGAGCATCCTTGAAGAGCTATTGTGGGAGTAGGATGCTCTGGTCCTGGACTCAATTTTGAACTGGAAAGATCGGCGAAGATGTGCCTGGATTCAGTGGCAGCTGTTTAACCAGGACCAGCGACAGCACTAGGGATTGAAGATTGACACACGTCACTAGTGAGGGAGCTGCGGAGATTCCAGATCCTCATCAAGTCTAGCAATCCCCGGGGACCATTCCGCTCTGGGATTTCAGGCGCCGCTGCCCCTCCCTCATCCTCCCTCCTTGCTTTCCTCTACCTACACCATCTGCTCCTCCACCCACTTTGCCTCTTAGGTGCCCACTTGTCCAAGTCTCCAGGAACAGTCACAATTTTGTGTGTATGTGTGTGTATGTGTGTGAGTATGGGAAAGGGGTTGGGGGAGGTCCTATTTTCTCTTGATTTTCGCAAATAGAAACTACAGTCTTATGCAGAGCACAGGCTGAGTGTATTACTAAGCTAAAGTTTCTGTGTCTTTCCCTCTCCCGTCTCCCCTCTCTCCTCTCCCCACATAAGGCAGGGAGAATAGCATGCAATACCGTGTGTGTGCCTGTGTGTGTGTGTGTGTGTGTGTGTGTGTGTGTGTGTGTGTGTGTGTGTAGTTAAATGAAATTCTAATTCCCCAGGTCTCAGAATCCAAATACATCTCTGTTTAATCAGTGAACTAATCACGCCAAAACACAAATGAAACAATCACAAAATATGATCTCTTTCTAGTTTCTAAATGCACCTACCTACCTGCATGGTAACCTCCCTAGAAATGTAATGATGTGTCTTTGATGGTGGCACTCTGAAGGTACAGTAATCATTTCATCAAAAATGAAAAATTTTAGGGAAAATTAATTGCATTTGTTCATGGTCTTACTCTACCAATCATGCCACTTCGACATTTTCTATGAGGAGATAGGGATTCTTTTTCTTAAGAAGGCTAATCCCAGTAGGTTGAATATAGACTACAGGTGACATTATTTGACTCTCAAGGTCAAGTGGTAAAAGACAATACAAATTCTGCCTGGTTCTTTTGGACACTTGCTTTAGGTACTCAGCCATAAAGAACAAGTACTGTGGTCACCAAACCCCAGTTCTAGAGGCATTTTAGGTAGCAGCCAGTGCTGCCACCCAGCCAGCCATGTGAGTGAGCCACCTCCAGTATAGATTCTCAGTGCCCCAGGAGTTTCCTCAACTATAGAGGAAGGAAACAGAAAAGATCTGTGTGCTCTAGCCTCCGGCCAGGTGACTACTTCCTGAGCAAAGTAGATGATAGTTATTGCTTTGAACCCCTAAGTTTAGAAGCTGCACGGCAGGGCTACAGAAAGCATACAAGTACTGTCATAGAAACCTTCACAGAATAGTTAGTCAACAAACTTAGCAGGAAAAGCAATTCAAAAAGAAGAGGAGGCGTCTCTCCTAATAGTAGTGAGTAGAGGGAAGCACGAAATGTCTCCTCTCATCAGAGGAGCCTGAGATGTTCTTAAGCATGCCTTCCACCCTTTCATAGTAGCTCGTGTTTTTAAACCTCGGCCTACACACTGATACAAAGCTGATGAACTGAGATCATTAGTTAGGAAAGTGGAACCAGAAAGCCTGTTCTGTCCTTCATTCATGATTTACAAATTAAAGCTATTTGTGTTAGCTCAGAATAGCTATCTACTCCGATCTCTGAATGGCTTCTAGAGAGCTACATGATTATTTGATGAAAAACTCTCCATGTTCTGTTAACTCCTTTCCTTAGTCAGAAATAGTGAATGGGAATTTTACCAGGATGGGAAAACCATATGGAAAAGTCAAAATCCAAAGAGCTGCCTATTCAAATAAAGAATGGGAAATGATCAGATGAAAAGGAAGAAGCCAGTGGGTTTGAAGACTAAGAAATGAAGTGACTTTCAATATACACAAATTCATTATCTAAATCTTCTTTTGACTTTGCATAAAGCCAAATCATTTCTCTAACATGAAATGTTTTCCTCATAAACCTGATGAAAATGAAGCTGAATGTTTGTCTCCCCACAAAAATTACACCTCTCACTTTCTCAAGAACACTGACCCCAATTATCCCTTCAAGAAATAGTGTTTGAGATCAATCTCATGCCAATTTGCTGAGACCTAAAGATTGTTTAATCTCTTCTGTTGTTGAATTGAAGCAGGAGTTAATGAAATGCATGCTAAATTGGCTTCAGTTTTTATACCATTACACTTAATTTAATTCATTTCTACTACATATTGACCTCTTTCAAAAGGCAGAAATGAAAATATCACAGATTTTATGAATCAATCCCTTTACCAATCATGTAGAAATGTGAAATACAGTAACTCGTGAAGTTTTAATCCACTGGCTCATTAAATTTCAAGAGATACCTGAGCAAATGCAAAAGAAATAAAATTGCATGTGAAAACCACATGGGAGCCAGGGAGTAGGTATAACTATGTTACCCTTACGGAGGGAACATATCTTCAAATCCTTGGGATTTCACTAAGTGTTGCCACTACCATCACTTGTTACCATCAGTTTCCAACTGGAAGTAGAAGAGACTAGGGAGGTGACAGGCTCACTGGAAGAAACTCTGCCCTAAAGAGCCAGAATGCACTCCCTCAAGAAAAGCATGACTGTGTTCTGAGAGTAAAGTCCCATGATTAGAGTTCTCTTCCTTTAGACATCACCTGTGGAATGTTCTATCACCTCAGTGCAGCCATACCAGAGAGAAAACCACTAACAAAATAATCATGAGAATATAGTCAAGATATATACAAACTACACTGGAACATATTTTTGCTTTTAAAAACATTAGCAATTTACTTGTAAACATTTTGTTACTTATTTCATGTAATGGTACAAAAAATTCATTGTACAAAAATACGTTTTACTACTAGCAGGTCAGTTATTACACATGTATTATTTTAAGCACCTCTGTTATGCATTTTTACAGACATTTAAATTGTTTTTAAATAATATCATGATGATGGAAAGTACTGAAAGAGAGAAAACTGCTTCAAATTGTGGTGAAGCAATGACCTGCCCCTTGCCTGTGTGGTCCTTCAGGTTGGGCAGTAGGTAAACTCACTCTTTATTTCCTTCTTTTCTGGAATCCTGTTGCTTGATGAACAATCTGTCCTTCATCTTATACTCAACCATAATAGGTCATATATAAGAACAATGTTTTTGCTATTGCTGAAGACACTACATACATGAGCTGTGGAACACACAAGGAGAAATCAAACTAGTGCTGATTTTAGAGATTCATTTCACCCGGCTATCTTTCATAGATCTGGAAGGTCCTAAGCATGATACCAGAAGGAAAAACAATCATCAGCCTTACCTAGCTGTGAATTCTATGAGCCACCATAACAACTGGCCTGACAAGATGTACCCACTGGTGCAATAGTGGCACAAATATTATGGGAGTAGCCAACCACTCTGTAATTAAACTTAATGTCTGCTTCATAGGATGTAATCCATACCTAATACTGATATCAGGCTTAAGTACCTGAGGCTAGACATGTCACAGGACATAGGGAAGAGCCTAATACTACTTTTTTTTTTTTTTGCTAAATAGTTATCATATTAAACTGACTCTTAATGAGTTATTGTCATGCATATTGGTTAATGCACTATCAATTCCCACCAGAGGAGTATGGCAGCAGATGGTGATTAACACAGAAACCCACAAATAGCCAAAGTGCAGAAAATGGGAGGCTGTAGAGAGCTTATCCCTGAGGCTGCGGTGTGCATATCCCTGAATAAGGCATCTACATCAAACTTCTGCCTCCCAAGGCTAATGGACAATTTTGTAGAGAAGATGAAAGCCTGTAAGAGTCAGAGGTGGTAGATCACCATAAGGAAACAGAGTTTTCCATACATATGGTCAATTACTCATATGAACTCTCAGAAATAGTGACGCCATGAACAAGTTACATGAAAGCTCAAACCAGACAAAATCCCAGCATAAACATGGAGATGTGGCTAAGAAACCACAACCCAACCTAAGGAAATTTTGGCAGTAGATTGATGTGGGGAAGAGGAGAGAAAGATTTTCCAAGGTTGGGTCTCTTGGTAGGTCAATCAGACTCCAGTGGATGGGCCCAATTTGAAGAACATGTGGGAAAACATATTAGACTATATAGGGAAGAGAGAGAGAGAGAGAGAGAGAGAGAGAGAGAGAGAGAGAGAGAGAGAGAGAGAGCTCACAAAAACATCCAGAGCTGATGGCCCCAGAAGAGACAGAGAGAGACAGAGAGACAGAGAGAGAGACAGAGAGACAGAACATTAAATTGGGTGGGAGGAAATCTAAATAACATTAAATAATATTATACAAAATTTAATTAAAATGATTTCAAAGAAAGAAGTAGGTGGGAGCTGAAAAGAAAACATTTTATGTAGATTTACCAAATACTTAGTTCCTGATGATTAAGATAATATGTCATATATCTCAGACAATTTCAAGTCTAGTCATAGGAAACAGGGGAGAAAAGGGTATTTAGTGTGCTTAGATCATGCTAATTAAATTATTGTTTTCTTTCTTTAAGAATATTCTTCAAAATACTATTATCATCACTTGTGATAGTATATATATACATACACTGGTCCTCTTTTTACATATCACTACATATTAATTTTTGTTGATAAAATGACTTGTCAGTTACTAACATGACATTTATTTGGATTGACAAGGCACAGAATGTTCTTATCTATCACTGTCAGTAAACTACTTCATAAACTCTGGAAGAATTTAATGCAGGGAAAGGGTTAATGATGAAGACAAGAAGATTACAAAGATAACACTCTACAAACTGTATTTTCATCATTAATGACTGCATAAATGATTTCAAACAAAAGGAGACATATACCATTACACATTGGTAAAAGCCTTTTAATGGAAAGCAGTATGGAGATCTTAAAAAAAAATAAACAAAACTAGAATATGACTCAGCTATTCCTCTCCTGGGTTATACCCAAAGCATTTCATACCTTACCACAAAGATACCTGCACATCCATGTTCATCTTGATTCTATTCATAATAGCTAGGAAGTGGAACCAGATTTCCATCAACAGATGAATAGATAATGAAAATGTGATGCATATACACAATGAACTTCACTCAGCTGTAAAGTAAAATGAAATTGTCAATTTGCAGGAAAATGGATAGAGTGGGAAGGTATTATATTAAGCAAGGTGACCCAAATTCAGAAAGACAAAAATCACATGATCTCACATACATATTCCCAATTTGTAATATGCGTGTGCATAAATGAATGTAAACATGAGTAAAGCCTAAAAAATTATAAATCATCACAAGAGAAATTAAAAAGAGGTTCACTCATCAAAAATATACATTAAAAAAAGCAGTCTGACTAAACAATGAATTTCCAGTGCCCTGATTTTGGACTTTGCTAAGTGTAGAATTGTGAGTTAAACTTCTTAAATAGATAAATTACCCTTGCTGCCCATGGTATATTGTTATAGTTCCAGAAATCAGATAACATAAGGTTATCTTGCAATCAGCAAGTCTGCAAGTTTGCAAGTCTGCAAACAGACTTCATTTATAGGTGGTGTTTATTTTAGGGAAAACTATTGTCCATAATGTAATACAACTGCTTATCTGGATAATGTAAAGCACAGGAATCCTGAAAGAAACACTATAAAGAATCTCTAACATGAGAGAGAGAGAGACAGTCAGGCACACAGAGAGACAGACACAGAGACCAACACAGAGAGAAAGAGCAGAGAGGGAGACAGAGAAAGAGAATGTAAATTATCTTTGAACATCTTTGAAGCCCAGAAAGCAAGAATATAGCTTATTGTTTAAAAAAATATTATTCCTACTGTTGGTTCAACGTAACTCTCCTCCAACTCCATAGGAATAGATTATGTCCAGCAGAGTAAGATGAAGGTAAGAAAATAAGGATTAAGATCCTAACAGGCTAATTGTTTCCCCATTTCACTGTGTAATCTTATATTCTATGGCAAATTGTCATGAGAGAGAGGAGAGGATTTTAATGCTGAATAAAATCTGGAGTTTTGCGATTTGATATCTTGACTTGAGCATTCTGTTTCTAAGATGAGACTTGCTGGGGACTTCAAGTAGCTGTGGAATACTGTATTGCCGAAAAGGAGAGCCATTGCAAAGCTTAGGCTCACTAATTTCACATTCATTGAGCGTTAAGAAATTTGCTTCAATTCTAAGAGTCTAGAGAGGCAAAGCTAATTTGGAGCTGTTCAATAAAGTCCATTCTATGGCCAGTGCAACTTTAGAAATAGCATTACATGTAATATGTCTTGATTCTTGTCATTAAATTGGAGTGTCATCATTGTATATGTCCCAATTTCACTATATTTTAATAGACTAACTTATAAACACCTGCTCAGCATTGAGAGGCAGATCTGAAAGTCAAATAATAATAATGAATTGTGCGAACATTTCCGAATATTTCAAACCCTTGTTGTTACAAAAGGAATCAACATGGCTACTTTAAAATTGTTTTTAATAAATACTTATTTGATTTAAATACCTAAAAATAGAATCAAACCTGGAAAAAGAAGTTCAACAGTCTCATATTCCACACACATACTGGATGTTTCTCTCCATTAAGAATGCATATCTTTCTTTTTGATACAGCATGCACAGCAAAAGTCATATGTTAACCATATTCTAAAATTTTATAATTCTTATAATTGCAAGTTTGCATCCTTTAATTACAATTGTTAATAAAAAAGCCAATGATTGTGATTTTATCATTACTCTGTTAATAATAAATATACTTTTTAATTGTGTGTGTTGTGTGTGCAGTTGAATATTCGGGTATGTGTGAAGGCCAGAGGTCTACTTTGGGCGTCAGTCTTTAGGCTTCATCCACTTTGATTTTGGAGCTAACATCTCTTAATGACCTCTGTCTTACCAGTTGTAGACTAGGCTGACTGGCCACTGAAACCCTGGTATGTGAATGCCTCCACTTTTCTAGGTCTGGTGTTACCAGTAAGTGCCACTTGAGTACTGGTGAATGAACTAGGGTCATCATGCTTGCACAGCAAACACTTACTAACAGCTATTTCCACCAGATACAAAAAATCTCTAAATACTGAATGGGAGGAAATTCAACATTAATCAAATTAAAAACTCGTAAATTATTCTTGTTTATCTTGACAACTGTTGATCAATTAATTAACTAAAATTAAACAGACAAAAATTTATTATAATTCATATGTTTAATGGATTTGTGTTAAACTACTGCCTACATAGAAATAAAACAAAAATAATTTTAATGATATTAAATGACAGATTATGTATAGGATAAACACATGATATTTTATGCACAAATTCTATTGTAGGCATATTAGACAATAATTTCCATAGTTTTCTTTCACTTACAATTTCTTCTTGACAATTAATCTTCTTGCAAGTTCAGAATCCCTATGCTGGCTCAGCAAATGTAATTATATTTTTATCTGATATTCTTGGCCTTTTAATAAAAGATACTTAATGAAATAGGAAATTTGTGTATTACTTACCCTCAAATTTGAAAGATCCGGGGTTGCTTTCTTAACTACACTCATATTACACAAAAACTCTTTGAGCCAATAGGATAATTTTTCTCTCGTGTAAGTTTTCCTCCTGTAATGTATTGGTTTTAAAGTGTTATTTTTTTTCTATATATGTATGTGACTGGCTTTGTGTAAATGCATGGTGTATGTGGGGGAATGCCCTCAAAGGCAAGATGAGGATGTTAGACACTCCAGAACTGGAGTTACAAGCAGCTGTTAGGTCCCAGATATGGGTACTTGGGAACAAAATATTAACCCTGTACAAAAGCATCAGGTATTCTTATCCATTGAAACATCTCTCCAGCCCTTCTTCCTATAATTCTTAGTTAAAAATAAAGGAATGTTAAATATATTTTATTTCATGGCTTAGACCACCTCTCTGGAACTTGTGTTAGGTATTGATATTTCCCAAAATATTGTAGTGCTTTGACTATCTCTACATTCTTTGACAATTAGTCAATACTTACATTATTACTGGGAAGGGACAGGCATGTTTATTATTTACTCATTTTGTTGGTTTTTTTGCCTGATGTACTGGAATGATAATTTACTTACCATTCTCATGATTGTTAACAATGACATGTGAATTATACTCTTCATTTTCCAAGTTTTGAATTTTTCTATCCCTTTCCAGATTCTCCTATACACTTTCCTCACAAGGAAGATTTATAATGTCTCCTACTTAAAGGCACGGGCTGAAGGAGCGTCAGTCTGCTGGGGCCCTGTCCCCAGTGAGGTCTTCAAACTGAGAAGACACCATGTGTGCTACTCCTTTTCCTGAAGAAGATATTTTATCTAATCAAAATTCTTATAGCTGCAATCCTCATCATGCAGATAGTGGGTTACCATAACTGCATTAGTGATTTACCTTATAAAAAGGAAGGCATGAAGAGTCGAACCATGTCCTGACAGAAAAAAAAAAATTACACATGTAATACATAATGTGAGTGCATGTGTATTACTGAAGACTGTATAACAAAAATAAGTTCCAGGCAAGGTAAATTTCCCTTTGAGTTGTAGGTCAGGGAGACTCTTGGTAGTCCAGGAGACTCTCAAAGTAATAGAGGTTATTGCCACAACTCTTGACTGTCCCCAGAACTTGAAGTCAAGACCCTATTGCTGAACGAATAATATACTTCAGACACAAGATTTGGAGCAATCAAGCTGGAACTGACCTAGAACCTCCTCCCTGAAGACTAGCTCTCATTGTGAATGCTACCAAGGAAGAAAAGTAATCAATGGTCCTAACTAGCTGTAATGCTTATGAATGACAGCACTGAGCAGCCCAACAAATTATCTCTACTGGTGAGGTAGTGGCCCTTTTATCTGGGAGTAATTAGTGGAAATCTTATTGGACTTAAGGCCTGTTCAATAAGATGGGATTCCTGTGTGGTACTATAAATGTAGTCAAGTGCACATGGTTGATGAGGTCATACTCCTTAAAGAAAAATCTACTTCTCTCACTGTCCTAGACCAATGAAATTCCTTCTTAGATTCTTAATGCATATCTTTATATTACAAACAATTGTACCTCTTAAGACTCATCAAAAAAGCTTATTTTTACAATAGATGGAGGCTATCCCAAAATTCCATAATGGGTTAAAATACAGAAAATAAATGATTATGAGGTGCCTAGCTCTAAGGGATACATCTACAATGCAACTTCTGCAACTAAGGCTCAGAAAACATCTCGGTAGAGGATGCAGAAATATTGTAAGATCCAGAGAGAAAAAGATACCTATTTCTAGTTAATTCATTATAGGAAAGCTGCATCCATGAAATCTCCATTTTATGATGGTCTGACAAGATTGGCATAATGATATAACCAGTTGGCAAGTGAGGATGGTTGAAAGTTTATGGAGTCCCATCTCAAGATGAAGAACTATAGGTAATCAAAGGATGCTGAGGAAGAAAGAATTGGTTTTCCACAGGGACTAGTTCACTGAGAGTTAATTCCAAATGGGGAATCCTAAACACAGGTACATAAAGCACCACAAAATGGACTCACTAAGTGGATTTGGTACATTATATATATATATATATATATTCAAAGAGGGGCATTGGGAGGGGTGGAAATGATTCCAATATAACACTCATGCATGAAACTCTCAAAAATAAAACTTTAAAAATGTAAAAAGTCTTCCAGACTTGTCTTCCAAGGGTAATTCATTAAAAAAATATTTTCCTGCATATTTCTTGATCTCATCTTCTTTTAATTCTGAGTAGAACTCCATTGTGGAAATGTACCACGTTTTCCTCATCCATTCATGGGATAAGGTACATTTAAGTCATTCCCATTTTTAGTTATTGTAAAAATGAACAGCAACAAACATGGGTGAGCAAGTATCTCTGCAGTAGGATGAATCTTTTGATAAAAACCAAGGAGTGATATAAACAGATCATATGGTAGATTTAGTTTTTAAGAGTTCTCCATATTGTTTTTGAAGTGAACGTACATTCTGATGTAACAATAGGAGCCAGGAAAGTGGAAAAGAATCATGAGGAGAAAGGGGAAGAAGGAACTCCAGAGGGGAAAAGTAGCAGGCAAGTGTCATCCAGGGGAAAATTGGAAAATGGGGGTACTTTACTGGGAAGGGAGGAGAAAGTTAGATGGGGAAAGAAAGAGGAGATAGAAATAATACTTAGGTGATGTGAAAAAAAACAGAGGGAAATATACTAACTCAAAAGCCTTTTGAAAAATGCACATACCATACAGATTATGTGTGTGTGTGTGTGTGTGTGCGCGCGCGCATAACCGAAAGCTATATAACAAAACCACAGTGCCAGGCAAGGGAAAACCTCCCTTTGTGTTGTTGGTCAAGGTAGTCCAAGAGACTTCCAAAATAATACAGGCTATCGACAGAATTTGAATGCAAGGCCCTATTTGCTGAAAACACAATACATTTGGACCCAGAACTTGAAGCAGTGGAGTTGGAAATGATCTAAAAGCCTCCTTCCTGAAGACTAGGCAGCTCTCATAGTGTCATAGGATATTATGCAAGCTGCTAAGGGAGGAATTAATCAACGGTCCTACCCATCTGTAAATCCTAGTAAACAACAACGATGGGCCCAGCAAACTATGTCTATTGGTGCAGTATTAGCACTTTTATTTGGGGGGGGCGGGTAATTAGCAACGGTCTAATTGGACTTAAGACCCACTTAAAAGGAGAGAACTCATGTGTGGTACTGTAAATACATGACGGGAGAAGTCATAGATCCTAGAGTAAAATCTACCTTTATCACATCCTTAGACTAATTTAATTTCATTACTATATTCTAAATATGCAGCATTTATTTACAGACAAGTTTAACTCTCACTGCTCATCAAAAAAAAACTTTTAGCAATTTATGGACACTATTATAGAGTTCCATAGCTGGTCAAATGCAGAGAATAAGTATCTGTGAGGCATGAAGCCTTAAGTGAAATATCTACTATGCAACCTTTACACCTAAGACTCACGGAACATAGCAGAACAGGGTGCAGAAAGAATATTAATGTACCTATCAGCTCTCACCAGCAAAGATTCCTCATGCACTAGATGGTGATTAACCCAGAAAGGCACAACTAGTCAAGCTGCAGAGAATAAGAGACTGGCCCCTGAGTAGCACATTTACTTCAAACTCTGCTACCTATGGCTCATGGAATATTTAGATGGTGGGAAGGAAAGACTGTAAGAGCCAGGAGTGCTGGAAGATCACAAGTAAACAGAGTTTTCAAGACAGCTGGGAAGTTTCTCATATAAACTTACAACAGTGGTGACAACACACACAAGATTCATTTTAGCTTAAACCAGACAAAAAACAAGAAAATAGGTAAGAAGTCCTAGACTTAGCTGAGGAACTACTGTCAACCAATGGCTACTGGAGAGGTAGTGTGGCCTTTAAGGGAATGATGATAGGTGGACCAGACTCCAGGGGATGGACAAACACTGAGGGACATTTTGGGACACAAACTTAGCTCCATAGGCCTTAATATAAATGACAGAATGCATGAAATATTGTGGAGGAGCTTGGGGTGTGAAGATAAGGGAGGGGGTCTAAATATGACTAGGATGTATCGTATGATAGATGCAAAACTTTAATAAAGTTTTTCAACAACAAAAATCTCTATAAAACTATTTTCAAGTGCATTGTGTCAAAGAGCAACCATACGGAGACAAACAGCTATGTGGTCCGAAAGAATAATATTCTACACCTTGAGAGTAAATTTGCTCTTTATTATAATTAATGAAAATCTATGATTGAATTGTGTTCTTTTCTCAATAAAATGTAGAAAACTTGAAGTTGGTACTAACATATTTCAGTTAAAGGAACATGAAACTCCTTCTCATGATGATAACCAGGCACAGAATTAGGACCATTCTATCAGAGATGGAGAGATGGCCTAGCAGTTAAGGGCAATGGGTGCTCTTCCAGAACCCACATGACAGCTAACAACCATCTATAACTCCAGTTCCAGGGGATTCGACTCCCTCTTCTGACCTCCGTGGGCATTGCACGAGATGGGTACATATACATACATGCAGGCAAAATGCTCAAACACATAAAAGTTTTAAAAATTGACATAAAATTAATACATAAACTATTTTTTAAAACTGCTGTCCAAATGCTCATATCAAGGATAGACTGTTTAAAGTTAAGATTTCCATTTCTAGCTTGTGGCAGACCCACACCAGAATCTATATTCTTCTCCTTTCTTCTTGAGTGTGTTTAAGACATCTGCCTAGCACCTGTGCCTTATTTATTCCATTGGCATCTTCAAAGAACTGCAGAACTGGTTCCAAGCACAGTCCTCTCAAGTGGTTTCTTTATAGACACATTTAAGGTTATTTCCTGATAAAATTGTTATTAAGACTGTGGCTTTGAAATTGCTAGAGGAAAACAGAGAAAACACTTTACGATCTAAGCCTTGGCAAGGACTTTCTGAAAAAGACTCTAATAGCTTAGAAAGTAATAACAAGAATTGACAAATAGAATTGCATTCAATTAAAAAGCTTCTGCACAGCAAAAGAAATAATCAACAGAGTGAAGAGACAGCCTACAGAACGGGGAAGAAATACTTGATTTTCATTCATCTCACTGGGGATTAACATTCAGAAAACATAACTAACTAAAAAATTACATACCAAAGAGCAAGTAATCTAATTAATAGATGGGAAAATGAGCACAATAGACAACTTTCAATGAAGAAATGCAAATGAGAAAAATGTTCAATATCTTTATCAGAGAAAGTGAAATACAAATCAAAACTACAATGAAAATTGGGGAGATGGCTCAGCAGTTGAGTTTGGATCACCAAGAACTCATATAAATCCTGGATAGATGTGAAGGCCCACCTGTAATTTCAGCCTAGGAAGACAGATACACGTGATCCCAGGGGCAAGCAGGCTAAGGAGGCCAGTCATGTAGAAGAGCTCAAGATATAAAGAAGTAGAGATTATACTTTTCAGAAGAATTAATAAAAGTGAGCAAGACTTTTATGGAGTGTCATGTGTCTGTGGCCCTTCTCCAGGAGAAGTGCCCACAGGGGTGGAGGAATTAGGGCCAGAAGAATTCTCTATATAATTAGCATAATAGGGATTCTGTTCATCTCCTTTACATGACTTTAAATGGAACCTCCCTCCTAGGGTTGATCCCATGACCAGATAGGTGATTGACCAGGGGAAACTGGAACATTTGATCTTTACCCAGACCAGAGATTTTATTTTTCTGACCAGTCTTCTCCCAAGTGGGATTTGTTGCTGTAACAGTGTTGAACCTGTAAATAAATAAGGCTATCAATGTTAGTTAGTATAATAGCACAAATATTCCTAACCATATGTGATATATCTTTTTATTTATTTAGGCTTGGGGTTACTTTTTGTTCATTTATTGAGATAGGGTCTTTCCAGTCCTCACAGGTTTTATTTTCTCTGTATTTGGGATATACAATGTTTTTCTTTACGTATTTCATAATTTTTGTTGAATACTTCATTCTTTAAGTAGTACAATGTGATGACTCTGGAAATTAAATTTTCTTCTTTCTACAAGTAGACTACTGTTCCCTTTATTGTGCTTTTTTCTTGGTTGATTTTGCTGAATGTAGTCTCTACTCAGTTAAACGTCAGATAATTCCCGAGTAAATAACTCTTTAGATATCTGGAACAGATCAGTTTCCCAGAATTTTTCTAGTCTTTGTGTACATTTTGGGTGAAACGATTCATGCTCATGTTGGCAATGTTAATCCTTACTTTCACTTACTTTCCTATGTGGACAGTGCCCATGCCACTCAGAAGTGAACACTTAGGGTCTTTGGGAGCCTTTCCTGCACAAGCATAAGGGCATATGCATGCTGAAACCCATCTGATTCTCAGGAATGTTTCAGAGCTTTTCAAAACTTCCATGAGCATCAAACTTTCTAGATTTTCCTTTATGAAAGATGTAAATTTTATTTTTTACGAACCACCCACTTGAGCCTGGCCAATCTACTAAGAGTCTCAACTTTAAATGAGACTGAATCTCCCCTTCCTAGGAAGCATCACTTGCCGAAGGGCATTTGTAGACACAAACCTCTCTCTCTCTCTCTCTCTCTCTCTCTCTCTCTCTCTCTCTGTATAAAAATTTAGTTTATGTCTGTTCCAAAGGGCATTTGTAGACACAAACCTCTCTCTCTCTCTCTCTCTCTCTCTGTATAAAAATTTAGTTTAGGTCTGTTCTAGTGGTTTTAGGCTGCTGGTTTTCCCTGTGAATGTGGAGTTCCTGCATTTCAAAGCTGCAACTGATAACAATTCCTACTGGATGGAAATACAGCAGGTTAAAATACATCAATATTTTTGTTGATTTGGAAACTAAGTCTGTTATTCTGACATAAATTTTTCAAAATGTTTGGAAATATTGGAACAAATTTCAGAATTATATTAAAGTTGAATACGTTTTGCAAGTGTTCTTTCAGATTTTTAAGGAGGGTGATAAAGGAAGGTTACCTCTCTCTGCCATCCCCACTGACTTCTTTCTCTTATCTGATTCTTTGTATTACACCAAAATTATCATTAAATAAATTTACTAATACTTTCTTTAGAAGCTGAAATGAGAATAAAAAGTGAGTAAAGACTTTTTCAGTTAAAAAGAAAAATTAGGGACTTAGGGGAGACAGTTAGGTGAGTACAGTGCCTGATGTACAAGCATGGGGACCTGGTTTGGATCCTCAGCACTCCATGTATAACCTCAGCACTGGGTGGGAAGCAGAAATAGCAAGGTCCCTAGAGCTCACTGGTCACCAGCCTAGCTAAATGGGATGAGTCCTACACTGAGTGAGAAGTCCTACCTCCAAAAGTAAGATTTAATTACACTTTCAAAGTTACATTTTAAAATACTTCATTATTTCAATAAATGCATGATTAGATTCACATTCTCAAGACTGGATTATACATCTTATACACAGAGGAGCAGAAATGACTCTATCTGTATAGAACTGATATAGTGATGATGGGGTGTGTTCATGGACTCTCTCCCAGGAAATGGTGAAGTCTAAACTAAGTTATGTCTTCTGAAATGTGTCTCAAAAATCATATCTTTCAAAATGAAAATCAAAATAAAAAATGAATAGTTTTTTAGGAATGTTTTGCATCTACTAAGAGAACATGAAAGGACAATTTTCAGTTTTTCAGTTTATAAAATTTTGTTCACTAAGATATACAACTATCATAAGCTTTATTATGTTATACACTATTATAAATTTTTTTAAATATAACATAATACATACACTCTGGTATTAAATTGAAGATGTGTTTAAAGCAGCGGAATGAAAGCATTTCTTTCAATCCAGCACACTTTCACATGAATAATGTCTTGTGTTTGACAGAAAGCACTGAAAACAAAACAAGACCAACAAAACAGATGACAATTAAGTCAAATATGGCCAACTTTGTATTGAGTTTTTGTAAATTTCATTAATACATCTTAATCCAATCTAGACTCCCTCCTCTTCCCAGCTTTCTAAAGCACCCCCTACCAGATTTTAGGTATTCTGTGTCATATATTAAATCCTATCCAGTCAAGCGTTTGTATCCAGATATCACTCAGTGCAAGTTCATCCACTGGAGTCTAGTCAGCCTGTCTAGAGTCACTCCCTTAAAGAAGACCGACTCTCAGCCATACTTAAAATTATGAACATATCAACTGATGAAGGATAAAGATAAGCATTATTAAAAGGCAGATACCTCGCTCTGGCAGCCTTCAATAGGCATTTATTGGGCACTTAATAATATTCAAGGTAAAAGAGAATTTGTTTTAAATAAAACATAAATGTCATCAAATGAAGCCAATTTAGAAATTATATTACATTCAGAAGTTCTTTTTTTGTGTGTGTGTCTTTTTGAGACAGGGTCTTCCTGTAGTCCCAGCTGACCTGAACTCACTACGTAGACCAGGCTGGCCTTGAACTCACAAAGATCTGCCTGCCTCTGCCTCCCAAGTGCTGGGACTAAAGGTGTGTGCCACCACACTCAGCCATTCGGAAGTTCTTTAAATTAATAGCCAGAATTCAAAATACTTCTTTCTGCAATTTGTTAAGGATAAACAAACAAATTCAAGTTAAAGGTGCCAAGTTGGATTTCTGCCCAGACTTCTGGCAGCTATTTTTCAACAGGGCTACGACCTCTTCTTTCAAAGTTGGATATTTTCCTTTCCTTTACATGCAATTTTTCCCTTTTCTAGTCTGAGCTGGAGATATTTGCAAACATGTCACATTATGAGAAAAAAAATCACAAATTTTCAAAACTATCACTTCTCCCACAAAAAGGGATCTAAAATTATAAACCACAGATAAATTGATGGATGTAGAAATTATCTGTGTAGCTATCTTTTTAGACACACCATACTTAAAGGACAGAATGTGATCAATAAATTCTTTATAAACCACTTGTTGGGTAAGCTTGTCCTCTGAGTGGCCAGCAATGGCCAGCAATGCCTTCCTCTAGCTTCTCACAACTTGCTTCAATCAACTCAAAGTAACTGGATTATGAAACTCTCCGTAGGAGGTGGGGGAGCAGAGGGAGACAGTCACCCCTCCCACCCAATCAGTCAGCCTTAACTACATGAGAGAGAGGGACTAAGGATAGTCACAGGGGAAGCCAGAGAGAAGGAAGGTGTGCTTTGCCATCTTAGACCTGTAACAGTGGGTCCAGAAACTACAGCAAAACTGTAGAAAAAAAAAAAAAAAGCCCGAGTGTTCATACTTTTGCAAGTACCTCTCACTGCCATCATATGCTCAGTTAGCAAGCCCAATAAGTCCTATTGTTCCCTAAACAGTAGTTTGGAGGAATATTTTCTTGGATTGTTGAGAATGGGGTGGGAGGAGGGGGCCACGTCAGGAGCATTTCAAAGCCTAGGGTGTGCACCTCCCAGCAATAAATTCAACTTACACCAGTACTTAACAGATTTTCAACATTTCTCCAACAAAGCATCACTTAATAAATCTAGGCCCCAATCACAATCACCACCTTACCTTGTTACAACTAAATGCATAGTCTGTAATTTCATTGCTTCACGACTATTCAATTCTAAAGTTGAAGTTCCCATGGTAATGTGTATACTGTGTATATAGATTTATGGATACATAACTATATCACATTTATAGAGATATAGATATAGCTGGTGATCATGCATACATACATACATACATACATACACACATATAAGTGTGTATTATAAGGGTTTTGGGTGGAAGTGTATGCAATGTTGTGTGTGTGGGGGGGTGCATCCAAGTATTTTGGAGCCACACACGCACTCTTATAAAAAGAATGATACTTGCAAGGAAAAGAAAGACAATTTTTTGCTTAATTTTAGATGAAAGTTTTCAGTACCATCAAAATTGATTCCAAATTTTTCCTTATTAATATTGACTTGTGAATTTCATTTTAAAAATATTTTAGTAGCACAAAGTTAGGTAGTGTATAATACTGATATAAACTCCAGATTATATGGTTTTACTACAGCACATTTACTGTCTGAAAGGCATGAAAGGATTTTATACCACATTGTGCGTTTGCTTTGCTGCGTGCAGGGCAATCACATGCAATTCAAGGTTAAGTGAATTCTGCTGAGTAACATAGTTAAATAGATGTTGAAATATGGATATTGTTATTGTCAACATGGGATTTATAAGACAGTTTACACTATTTATTCTTCAAATAATTTTCATTTGAATATTCTACAAGTGCTCCTCAGTAAAAGTTTCACATGATATCTCTTCTTTGCCCTTAAAATTCTGACTGACTTCACTAAGATGAATTATCAAGTCTGCAACTGGAAACAATTTCTAAGATTTGACAGTGTTTAATAATATTGTTTATGGACATTTTCCCTATTCAGAACAATTTCAATCTTGGCTTTGAACTAAAAAATCATGGGAAAAATTCAGCAATGCTAAACCATTCAGTGCTCTGCTGTAAAACAGCATTTGAACTCATTAGTTTATATTGGGGTTCCATTTTTTATAACAGCATGGAGTTTAGTATCAGTGGTCTGCTGCCACAATATTCAGAATCTCAAAATAAAGTTTATTTATTATTCAAAATTGTCATGATATTAATAATTTGTAGATTGTGTATTTCCAAGTGAATTGTATCTGAATGATTTAATAAAAATCAGAACCTAGGTTTTGCATAAAAGTTCACCATTCAAACCACAGGTTCCACAAAATAAATTCAGATAGTTGCTACACAGTGCACATTAATTCATAATATTATAAATATTAGTTTTAAGCAACTAACATTTTCATATGCTTTGTGAATCTATTCAAATTTGCATCCACACTTTGCAATTATCAGCTACATCTTAGCAGATTCTACTTCACATTTTACATATTGTGTTTATTATCAAGTTCTTAAAACTATAATCGTTTTTTGCAAGCTATATAATGAAGCTAGTTCTGTCACTTTAGAAAGAATAATGACTCTTTAAAAGGGCAAAAACTACTTACTCGAGAGTAAAGGAAGGAACACTGATATAGCTCAGTTGTGGAATGCTTGCCTAGCATGTACGTTGTTCTAAGTCTATCTCCCACCCGACATAAACTGAATGTGATGGTGCATGCCTACAGTCTTGGTACACAAGAGGTGGAGGGAGGAGGAGCTACATTGGGGGTTTGAGACTGGTCTGAGGTACATGAGACCCTTCCTCAAAAATTAATTAATTAAATAAATAAATAAACAAATGTAAATAAATAATAAGGTCAAGGAAAACAAACAAAATCACCATCTTATATTTTAATTGACTATAGATTCTGCTTCTATCCTCAATAAATGTTCAATTAAAACTTCTCATTCTAAACAAATGTCTTTTCCTCTAGAGACATTTCCCTGGCTATTGCAATTAAATATGTTTTAATAAACCCATGATTGGTAAACGATTTACCTTGGATGCCTAGCAAACAAGTCACTCAGACAATTTAGTTATACCTTAGTTTTCATTTTGTGAGGAAATTATACTAAGACATTCCAATTTTATTTTGTAATTTTTCTAATCATTATTTTCCTATCCTAGGGATATTGAAATAATGTCTAAATATATTGATGTCAGTGTGTTCTAGCTCCCTTAGGATATCTGTAATATAATCATATACTAAACACGTAATGTGACACTCAATTCAATAATACATAATTCACAGTCTACTGTATTTTTAGCACAAAATGTTGGAAATATGTTTTCTTCCTTTTATTGTTTAGATTTTTTAGATATAAACTAGTAATAAAAATATAAACTTATATTTTGAAATACATTGACAAATAAATTGAATTTTAAGAATTGTTAAATTGGAACTGTATCTGTGAAAGTTTTCATATACACAGAAGACACCCACAGTGTTGTGGGCAACACATGTAGTCTTTGCCACAAATATACATCCCTTCCAACTTTTCAGGAAAACAGACAGCCAAAACCCAATCATACAGGTGTGCTACAAAGACATTTTTTTAAGATTTATTTTTATTTTATGTGTACAAGTGTTTTGCCTGCATATATGTATGTGCAGCCCTTGCATACCTGAGTGAGATTTCTAAGCACACTGTCCTTTTACTATATAGGAAATTTCAAAATTTTTAGCAGATGCAAGAAGTCCTATAGCACACCCCGAATTGAAGCATGTGCTTTGCAATGAAGTACATTGCTTAGGAAGATCACATGCAGTTTCCAAATGAATGGATTTACATTTAGTGCCCTTCATTGGACACAGAAAGACATACTTTGCTAATTCCTTTCAAAATGGAATTTCATATCTCTTTATAATAGTGCAACACAAGACTATCAGTGATAGTAGTTTGCACGCAATTATAATCATTCATCCTTCATTACCTGAGCCCTGGCATGGTTAGTTTAGAATCAGTTTACATAAAGTAGGTTTTTGTCTCTTCCATTCAGATATATGGACAGAGACAATAGGGTGTAGAGAATTGCCAATAAAATGAAACTGCTGGAACCAGTACATCATAGTCTCCAAGGTAAGATGAAAGACTTTAAAACATAACTGCACATAACAGTAGCTAAAGTTCAGATTAAACTCATGCATTTTCATTCAGATCCATTTGATTATGAAAGTGATGTTATCACCATGATTATAACTTTTAATTTCCCAAACCTTGTCTTGGGGGTTGGGAGCTGTGGCTTCAGATATAAAATTAAGATGATATTTTCTAGAAGTACCCATTCAGAGGACAATTAATCAGGCAGAAGTTTGTTCACAAAACTAAAAGCACACTTAGAACTACTGAGGAATCACAGAAAGAACACTAAACTGAAAACCAGTCCCCGCCATTGATCTCTGATATGATATTGGAAAAGAGACTCCAGGTCTAGACAATTTGTATCAAATATACCTCTAATTAGTTTTGCTATAACTTTACTTAAACTGCTTTCTATACTGAGCATGCTTTCTTCCATTCAAGATTCACTTAGCAGATCCTTAAATGTTTTTCAATCCTAAAATATTTTAATTTACCATCACTTTGGTTCATGTCCTCTCTGATCTTTTCAGGTGGTTCTAGATGTATATAGCACTTCACATACAAAATTCTCACTTGGCAGAGGCTTTTCTCCCCTTTTACATTCTGCTGGCTTCCAGTTTCTGATGAGGAAATGTAATACAGAATATCTAAAACAAACGTAATCATCTTTATACCTCCATCCCCACCAGCACCCTCCCATAGCCCTCACCACTGGAACCCATATACTCTGTCATCCCTGTTAAAGCCCACTGTGTCAACACAATGCAAGTCCATCCACGGGTTCTAGTCAACCTATCTAGAGTTCCTTGTTTTAGGAAGATCTGCTCTTCCTCACCTATCAGCAATCAGTTGCCAATATTTCTTCAGCTAAGATTAGGGTCTGCTGCTCATTTCCCCAGTTCTATGCTGGGTTTTTGTCTGCCTGAGTTTGCATGGAACTTGTGTATGCTGACACCTTTGCCATAGAATCATATGAGCAGGTTCTCAGGAGCTTGTAGGACTCTGTTTCCTTATGGTCTTGTACCTCCTCCCTGGCTCTTACAATCTTTTTGTCCCCCCCTTCCAAGATGGTCCCTGTTATATTTACAGGCACATATCCCAGTCATACTTATCAAAAAAAATCTTATTTTGCACCAGTCAGAGACTATTACCAAGTACCACAACTGGTAACACACAGACATTGTCTATAAATTACCCAGGCCTAAGTGATGCATTTATGGTGCAATGTCTACACCTAAGGTGCACAGAACATAGAACTGGAGTAAAGAAAAGGATGCTAATGAATCTCTAAATTCTCATTAATGAAGATCCCTCATGCAACAGATGGCCAGGAACACAAAAGGTCACAAATGGCCAAAACACAGAGATTAAGAGTCTTCAAATTGCTGGTCCTTGGACAGGAAGTTTCTATTTTTAAATATTTGTTTTTTTCATCATTTGACAGTTGTGTACAGGTGTGTAGTGAATTTTTCTCATTTTCATCCTCAAACACCCCCATCCTGCTCGTTCTCCCACTGAAACCTTCTTCAAGTCCCCTCTTATTTTATGTAGTTTTAATTCATGTGACCTACTGAGCCTAATTATGGTTGTTTGTATGTTACAGACTTCTATGCAATTTGGGTTTTGTGATGCTTCTGCCTTTAAATTTTTTCTTCATTGCTACTCTTCAGAAGTTGACTGAGACATACATATCTTTTCAATTTATGTTCAATTGTTTATTTGCCTGGCTCTGGTTCAACTGAATTTCCTGAATTTCAGAGTTACTATTTTAATGAAATTTTGTAAATAATAATGTTGCTCAGTTTTTCATCACAGAGATTTCACCTTGTGGTCTTTATTAACTGCCAATTTCATGAGAGTAAGCACTCTACATATTTTGTAAATTGTTAGTATTGTGTTTACTTTTTTGTGTTCCTCAACAAACTTCTTATTCCATGTTTTCTTTATCTGGTCTTCATATTTACTATTCATTGCATTATCATTTTATTTAATCCTAATTAAATTTGATTATTCATGTTTCACTTTATCACCTAAAGCTCTTAATCTCTTTATCTCTAAATTCATTATCTCCAGTGTGCTTACTTTTCTGTTCTCTTGAAGCCATTTTAAAAGTCTTTGCTTATTTTAATGTGTGAGTAATTGGGGAGTATTTTGCTGAAAATTAAAACTTACCTATACTTATGGTAATATTTTCTATTTTATGACTTTTTCTTAGATCTTTTTAATGTATTCTAAGCAATGTGATAGAAAAACTATGTTTGCCATGATTGCCTTCATCAGCGTTAGTCACTGGTATACCAGGTTGACTGAATAAACCTGATGTCAATAGACTGCCTTCCTGGGCCAACGTTAAACCACTGTTTATATAGCTTTTTTTTTTTTTAATGGAAACCTACCATATCTGTTTAGGTAAGGGTGGTATTTGGAGAGGAAGAGCGAAAGTGAGTCACCACTGTACAAATGGTATTGTGGCCATTATCCCTTTATGGATAATGTTTACTGATCTCAATTTTATTATCTTTCTAATTATATGTTTGCAGAAAAATGTAGTCCCAGATGAGTCTAATGCTGACTAACTTTGGGTAATAACATATCTCTATACAACCTTAGATTTGTGAGATTCTTTCCTTCTAAATATTAGTGTGATATTGGAAGACAACTCCATAAAGTATAGGGTGCAACTTGAAACTTAGAATAATGGCACACAGTTCCTATAATCTGTCTCTGTGCTTCAAATATGAACAAAAAATTAGTAAGGTGATCAATTGTCCAGAAAAATACTTGAAATTTTTAACATAGCTGTAGTCTATAATCCTAAGCATATTTATCATATTTTTGGTATGTTGTTTGCTTTACTTTGTTTTGTTTGTTTTGTTCTTTATGGCTTTTCCACAAACTGGCTGCAATCTGCATTACCAAAGGTACACTTGGCCATTCAAGGAAAAGAGACATCACACCCAGATAAGGCACCCAATATAATTTACTTTGGAACAATGTACATGAATTTCCAGATGTCAATTACAGAAATTCTGGACATAAATGAGGTGGGAAATGCTCATTCATCAAACCTGCACTACCTATTTCTCAAAGGACATAAAATCAATGTAGATCAAATTTTCTATTTCTCTGAAGCCTAACTCACTAAGCACCATGCAAGGGGCTCTCTTGGCAGTTTTCCTGTAGATTTGCTGCTTAACATGCATGAACATTAGCCTCTTTAAATGCTGGCCTGAGAGAACTTAAATTGTTCAACAGTCTGCTTGATTGAAAAATAAAAACATTCAAACTCCAGCTCTACTCTATGGCAATTCATTGTGTGCTAAGACAGTGGGTATGGGCAGGTGAACTTTGAATTTTATGTTGCTGATATTGATTTCAGAAAGAATTATTCTATTACTATCCACCCCTAAAATAAATACATCACTAAGTAGAAGCACCACCTTTTTTCAACAATAATAATAAAACTCAGATAAAATATTTGAAATATTTATGAAAGAATTGTTTGACAAAGAATTTGAGTGCTCACTATCAAATAGAAAAAAATGACATTAAATATAGTAATATCCAAAGCTCTTGGCCAAGCAAACAGATTTAAAACAAGTTTTCAATAATATAATTAGATTAACTGATAAAATTTATTATTCGTATGTTATATTTGCAAGAATATGGTCATTGGGTATTTTTCTCCCTAAAGATATATACACATTTGAATTATATCACATTATTCTTTCAGGAATAATGGTGGAATTCAAAGTAATCTCTAGAATAATGATGCTAATTTATGTTATGCTTTTGCTTCTTTAAGAAAGCCATTTAACTACTTGGAGTATCAGAGTACTTCTACACAATATTATGTATATATACATATAATTGGCTATTATCTGACATGCATAAAGAGCTAGAGACACACATGATATTCATCTTTGTGTGATGATGTTATAAAAATCTGTGTGCATTTCTACTGATTACATTATACAATTTTCTTGTCATCTAAATTTATTTTTATATTCATTGAAATAACATAAGTGACTTTTAAAAATATATAAAACCATATTTCCTCAGGCAGCTTTTCTTTCACTGTATTTCCTCTCTACCACTCTAGCATTGTTAAAGAACAAGGTCTAGGGGCTGGAGAGATTGCTCAGTCATTAAGAACACTAAATGTTCTTGCAGAAGACCCAGGTTCAAATCCCAGCACCCACATGGCAGCTAACAACTGTCTGTAACTCCAGTTCCAGGGAATCCGACAGCCTCTTCTGTCTTCTGTGGGCATTGTACAACACAGGCGCACTTACCTACATGCAGGCAACACATGCATACACATAAAAATAATAAATAAAAAAATTAATAAAAAAGACAAAGGCCTTCGGGAGCATCCTTCAGTGTAAGAAGAGTGAAGAAACATGTGATGAGCCTTCACCTATGTCCAAACGTGTTAAGTGTGTCCAGGGCCTACCATGGCATGACTGAAGGAAGAAAATCTAAGGATAAACTTGGGGGAAAGTTGGGACAAGGGAAGGCCTTTGTCTTCAGATCAAGGCAATCATGTATCCCAATTCCACTGTGTCTGGAAAAGCATTTCCTAATACATTGGGTTTTTTATGAATAACTTTAGGCAACCTATCTCAATATTTAGAAAGTTTGTTCTCTCAATAATTTGATAAAATTCTAATTGTGTTGCGTTTTAACACATATGCTATTGCTAAGTTGGTATAAATTAGGAATCTTTTAACAGATTAAGAAATCCACTATCTATGAGGCAGTAAGATGACTCAGGAGGTAAAGGCAGTTGCTAGCAAGTTGATGACCTAAGTTTCATCTCTGAAAATCTCATGTTGAAAGGAGAGAACTGACTCAAGAAACTTGTCATCTGACATCCACGTGTTCATGGTGGCTTACACACACACACACACACACACACACACACACGCAGGCATACACTAAATACAATACACTAAATATTTCAAAATAAAATAATATCTATTGTGTTTTATAATCAAGTTCCTTTTTAAATATATGCATAGACAATATAAAAAGAGTTTAAATGTATTTACTCTATTTCAGTGGCTCTAATATACCACAGGCTCACAAATGAAAAGCTCAGTGGTATGAATGAACTCCTTCTTTTGGTGTGGTTGCTAAAGGATGTCCCATAGACTCTCAAACATTACTGGTTATTGCCATTGCATGTGGTTATCTACCAGAACTTGACAGTAAGGCCCTCTTTCTGAAGACATTATATACATGAGTCAACAAACAAGGAGCAATCAAGCTGGTATTGCCTTGAAGCTTCATCTTTCCTGGAAGATTTCATAGAACTCAAAGGTGCTATGTATGTTACTAGCAGAGACTGGTAATCATCAGCTTTATTGAGCTGTAAACAAACAAGCAACAATATCAACTGACTTGGCAAAATATGCCTACTGGAGCAAAAGTGACATCAATGTTGTGGGAGCAATCAACCACCTTATGATTCCATTTAAGGACACTTCACAAGATGGAGTCCATACGTGAAAGTGTTATTAGGGCCAATACCCTGTGGCTAGTCAGATCAGAAGATATAGGAGAGAACCAATTACTATTATTCTGCTGAATAAACATAGTATTAAACAGTTGTGTAATGATTTATTGTTATACTCAAAGATAAGTGCAGCTCCCAACTCTCACTAAAGTTCTACTTGCACCAGGTGGTGATTAATGCAGAGACCCACAACTGGTCAACTTGAAGAGAATAAGAGATTGTGGAGTGCTCAGCCCTAAATGAGACACATATGTCATACCCTCTGTTATGTCTGCATGTGTGAAAGTGCACCCATGTCACGAAGTGCTGTGGAGGTCAGAAGAGGGTTCTGGATTCCCTTGAACTAAAGTTACAGATGGTTGTTAGCATCCATGTGGGTGCTGGGATTCCAACACGGGTCTTCTGCAAAAGCAGCCAGTGCTCTTAACCTCTGAGCCATCACTCCAGCCCATGTCCAGCTTGAACACTTGTCAGCTTGAACCACTGGAATCTTGTTTTCTGTGATCGCTTGATCCACCAGGAAAAAGTAACCATTTGATATCTTAACTTTCCAAGCTCTTCAAGGAAGAAGATAACCTATAGCTTATAAAAATATTTACTACTGTTTGTATTTTTTCTTCTACCTTTTCCTACTTTGCTAATTCCAGGTTGTCTCTCTTGAAATTTTCAGGTTTTTTTTTTTTTTTTTGGAATATAACATTCTGTAACTCTCAAATTTGTATGAGACCAGGAAAACAAATTAAGTAACAGAGTCTTTTGAAAATCCAAGCAGCAGTAAACTGTGTAAAGACAGGCAGCAAATAAGAACCTTATACTTTAACAATCTGTAAACGGATAATCTTAGCTTGTTGCATTATGTCATAAATACAGTTTGGATTTAACAGTTTTAATGTTTGCATATTTGTTTGTTATGTTCCTTTGTCTCATAACTAGATCTTAAATATAAAGTATTTTAGTCTATTAAGGAAGTAAATAAAGTAGAAATACTCAGAAGAAAGGAGAGAATAGGTGAGATGATAACAGGTATAAACCTGAAGGGATATTTTAGTAAGAAAAGGTAAAATTGAAAGACAATACTTTGGAATCGAGGAGGCTTTACACGATGAAAGAAGAATTTTGTCCTAAGATAAGATGTTTAGATTTCTCCAAAATAAAAAGGAAACAAAAACAAAACTAGGAAGTTGAAGTACATAATAAGTTGCAATAGGATTTAAGATATAACTTAAAGATGATGTGTGTAAGTATATATGTATAATGATTAAAGGTTGTTAAATTTTCTAAGGTCAATATTCAGTGCATGATTATAAAACTCAACTTTTGTTTTCTCTATAAAAAATATGAGGTTCGGTGGCTGGAGAGATGGCTCAGCAGTTAAGAACACTGGTTGTTCTTCCAGAAGACCAGGGTTTGAATCCAAGCACCCACATGGCAGCTAACAACTGTCTGTAACTCAAGTGCCAGGGGATCCAACAGCCTCTTCTGACCTCAGTGGGCATTGCATAACATGGGTGCACTTACCTACAGGCAGATAATACATGCATACACAAAAAATAAAAATAATAAATAAAAATTTTAATTAAAAAATATATGAGGTTCTCGTAAAGATTGTTCTTAGTAGCATTTATAAGGATGGACTTATAAAACAGATATTATGTTCTTTCAAGATAATTGCTAATGTTTTTACTTTAATTCTTAAATAACCGGATTTTTAAAATCCATTGTTTTTACTGTTGTTAAGGGTTTTGTTTGTTTTGTTTTGTATAAGCTTTGTCTAAATGTTACACAAAAGTTTACACTCAAATCTGTTACTTCTTCAGAGCTCATAGAACTCTCCTGCTGGATATCCCACACTCAAAACTTAGAGGGCTGAGCTAAAAGGAGAAAAGTTCTAAAAGGATAGCCAACAGTTTACCCATAGTGCTCCACGACCAGCCACACCAGGAGATGACGGCACCACTCAAACACTTAAAGCTGTACACATTTCTTTTTGAAGGGCTACCTGAACAGGGAGCTTCAGAGTTTTTCAGACTGGCCAGTTGTGAGCACTGTGGCAGTTGACTTTGATAGCTTTGAGTCAGTGCTGACTTAGCTTGATCCTGCTAAAATTTGGTTTTCTACACTACTGAAAGGATCTGGATGAAGACTAAGTTGAGGAGAAACTTTCTCCTAAAATATGACCCTTCTGGGATTTCAAACAAATAACTGAGTTGCTCAATAATGTGTCTCCTCTTACAATTTTTTGGCTTCCCAATAGATCTTCTCCACCTCTCCTCTGGTGCTTAGTTTTTAGCATAGAAGCAAAGAGACTGGCAAAAGCTCTTTGTATAGGACTACCTCTCCACACAACTTACTCTTCCCTGCTTCCTTTCTCAAATTCCAACAGTATCATGGTTCTGATTCCTTGTCTGTATTTCCTCAGCCATCAAGTCCATGCTGTATGAGTATTGCCTTCCCTTGCAACTGCAGGGGAAATCTCGTGGAGCACAAGTACATCTACATACGGAATTTACTGCACATATTTTTCTTCATGTAAATACCACACACACCTTTGGGTTGATTGTCCAATGCCTCAATGGAAATTTTTCATATACAATACACAATATTGTATGCCCACGGTGGAGGTTAATTCTGATGTTTCTTACTCATTCTAAGGTAGACAGAATTTTTTGGCATATATTTTAATGGGAAAAAACTTTATCATTCAAAGAAAAGCTTCATTTCTGCTCATCATGACCTAGAGACCAGGCACTGAGCAGTTTATAGCATAAATGTTAGATGCATTTTACTTCCCACTACATTCTTGGTAAGAAAAACCATGATTGAAATATCACTTGGTTGGAGTTGGTTGCTATCTCTTAACATTGACTTAGGTTGGGAAATTACAGATTTTCATTACTGAAGGAGAGGGTTAACACTGTTCTTTATTTTATCCTTGATATATATTACACATTAATTTACTTCTGCTATTACAATTTATTCATATCAATGGCCTAAAGCAATAGCTTACTTATATAGTTCTTAAAATGAGAAGGCTGACACGTTTCACAGGGATGATATCAAGGTGTTACCAGAAATGATTCCTCTGGGGGCTTCCAGGAGAAAGCCCTCCTAGCCTCATTCCATCTCTGTCAGTCACAGCTTCGGTCAGCTGACAGCTGAATCATTCCTATCTCTTTTTGCATCATCACATTGCCTTCTCTTCTCTCTGGGACTGGAGAAATATCTGACTTGCTGTCTTCTGCTGGTAAGGATGCTTATACTTACATCATGTCAGCTTGGATAATCCAGAACACTCTATCACGAGATCCATAAATACACCCATGTACGGTAACATGTTCTCAGATACCAGGAATAGGGGTCTTTATTCAGCTTGTCATACACCTGAAGAGGTAAATTATCTCAAATCCCAATTTGAAGAAAAGGGAATTGTTAGATATTTTTCAAATATATTTTAATTCCAACTTTTGACTTAAAACAACTAACCCCCAAATGGAATGGGATTAAATGAACAAATTAATATTATAATCTCATGGCCCAGTTCTTTTAATTACCTCCAAGATATGGATGAAGAAATTCCATGTCACTTACCTTCAATGTATGGCAGGCTGATGCAACTTTCATTCAAAGTAAGACTTTGAAACTGGGTCTAAAGCAATATGTGAATCCCTAGGATGAGACACTAGTGAATGTATTTAGAATGTTCCTTTCTGGGGGTTCCTGGCTTCAGACTCTCTCCTATAAGCACAATTGTGGAAGCATTACAATAATTCTTTATGGGTTATGTTCCCCCTTAATGTACATGGTAATCCCTGACAGATTGTCATTGTGTGAAAATCATATCAGTTTCCCTAGGGTTTTATTTCTGCCTTCTCTGTAATATGAGATAGATACATAGAATCTCATAAAAAACTAAGAGCACTTTGATGGATTAAATGTTACTTCCTGGGAAACTGTATGTGACAACATGTAGTCTGACACTACACAGCTTTGTATGTGTTTCTTTTGATTTCTGGATGTTCACAATTCATGTAAATAGTAAGGCCTTTTCACACTAACAGGAGACTTTATTTCTGCCTTTGCTGTTTATTTGATTTAAGACAAAAAAAAATTCTCCTAAGTTAGTAAAGTGCTTAAAATGGAGAACAATTTCCCTTTCTTGACATGGTCTGAGGTTTGAGGTGTGAACTGAAAATTTTTCTGAAGAAGATTGAAGCTCAGGGAAGAAAAATCAGTTATCAAAGTTACTCATCTACTCCATCTAAAACTAGAATTTTAAAGTGGGCATTTTCACGCCATTTCATGTAGTTACTCCAAATTATATTTTGTTTAATATTTCACTAAGGTGTGTTTGATTTGATCCCTAGTCTAGACTGTAAAGATTTTTCCAAAGAAATGATATTGTCTCTCATCCACTGATGCACATATGTCTGGCACGGGGTAAGCACTAGAAATTGATGTGACCAACACACTGAGGGATGGGCTTGTTAAAAAAAAAATCTGCCACCTCCCTTTGCATCTCTGGGTGGCCCAGGCCCACAGCTTCCTGGAGCCAGCAGCTTGCCTGGGTAAGTTTGGCAGCTGTGCCCATTGCATGTTGACTCCCTCAGACTCATTCACCCTCCCAGCTCCACAACCCCATCTCTCCTCCTAGCGGGGGCACTGGCCCATCTCTTGTCATGACACCCCAGACCCATGTTGGACTGACCTCTTAGCAGAGCCCTGCTCCCAGGACAGCCCAGCCCTCAAAATCCCAAGCCCAGGTTTTTCCTGGAGAGATACAGACCTTAGGAGAAAGATTGAGAGCATCTGATTCCCATCCAACTTGGGCCTCTGGGCCTCTGTGGGAACTCTTGAGCAGCAAGACAAAAGCAATTTGGACACTCCAATATAAAATCAAAGAGAGCACCTGAAGCCTAGACCAACCAGCTTTTCATGCCCAACAAGTAAACCACAAAGGCACATAAAGTTTACCAAAAAAAGCAGACCTAAACTCAACAAAGGAAGGCTTGAGTCTCATACAAGAACCAGAATCTACAAAAGAAATCCACATGTCATTCACAGAGAAAAAAATAATAACAGGAAAAATCTAAATAACATATCCCCATCAAGTACCATCAGCCCTCTAAAGAAGTACAATGAGAACTCCTTAGAAGTAACAAAGGACATGAAACTCAAAAAAACAATTATAAACATGATAAAAGAATTCAGTGAATTTAAAGAACACACAAAGAAAGAAATCAAAGAAATGGACAAATACAGGAATAAACCTCTGAATGAATTCAGAAAAGTTAGAAATATTGAAGAATGCTCATGCGGAAATGAAGAAGAAAGTGAAACACTCAGTAAGCCAATTAGAAACGACAGGAGAAAGTCTCACCAATAGGATGAATGAAATGGAAAACATAATATCAAGACTGGAAGATGAAGTGGACAAATTAGAACACTGAAACAAAGATAATAAAAATTTAAGAAACCACAAGAATGGAATATTCAGAGATTGTGTGACACCATAAAAAGAACAAATTTACAAATCATAGTCATACAGAAAGGAGAAGATTCTCAGGATAATGGTATGAACAAGATCTTCAACAGGACTGTAGAAGAAAATTTCCCCAAATTAAAGACATGCCCATACAAATGCAAGAAGTATATAGAAGACCAAATAGACAGGACCAGAAAAGAAACTCTCCTCGGCACACCATAGTAAAAACACTAAACATACAGAACAAAGTGAGAACACTGAAAGCTGCAAATGAAAAACAGTAACTCCATATAAAGGAAAACCCATCAGAATTACAGCTGACTTTTTAGTGCAAACTATGAAACCCAGAAGAGCCTGGATCAAAGTAGTCCCAGTTCTAGATGCCAATCCAGATTACTTTACCCAGCCAAAAGGTCAGCTATAGTCGAGGGGGAAAGAAAAATCTTCCATGACATAAATAGGCTGAAAGAATTCATGTCCACAAAACCAGCCCTTCAGAGAGTTCTTGAAGCAATATGAAAAGCTAAAGAAAGGAACGACTATACACAAGGGGTTACAGAAAGAAACTTAATGAAGGTAGAACTGTGGAAATGCACAACTACACAAAGAATGTGAACAGAAATCAAAATGACAGGAATCAAAACACATCTTTCATTAATAACTTTAAATATCAATGGACTGAACTACCCAGTCAAAAGACACAGACTAGTTGAATGGATTAAGAAACAAAACCTATCTTTTTGTTGTCTGCAAGAAACTCATCTCACTTTCAAGGATAGGCACTATACTTAGGTGAAAGGATGGAAAAAAATATACTAAGCAAATGGTACTAAGAAAAAAGCAGGCATTGCAATTCTAATATCTGACAAAATAGATTTTAAACTAAGACTAATCAGAAGAGATGAAGAGGGCCACTTCATTCTGATCAAAGGGATAATTGATCAAGAACATATTACAATCATGAACATATATTCACCAAACTCTCTTGAACACACTTCATAAAATCAGTACTACAGGGCTTTAAGACCCAGATTACTCCCAACTCATTAATAGTAAGGGACTTCAATACCTCATTGTTTCCATTAGATAGGTCAACAGGAGAGAATTAACAGAGAGACATCTGAATTAAACAATACAATACATCAAATGGGCCTAACAGACATCTACCAAATATTCCACCCAAGCACCAAAGAATATGCTTTCTGTTCAGCGCCCCATGGAACTTTCTCCAAAATCAACCATATACTAGGACACAAAACAAACCTCAACAAATACAAAAAGTTTGAAATAATTCCATGCATTCTATCAGACCACAATGCAATAAAGCTTAAAATCAACACCAGAAAAAACCCTAGTAACCACATGAATACATGGAGATTAAACAACACACTTATGAATGATGAATGGATCAAAGAAAAAATTAAGAAAGAAATAAAAGTATTCCTAGAACTAAATGAAAAGGACAATGCAACACAACAAAACCTCTAGGACACATTGAAACAGGAATTACAGGGAAGTTTATAGCTCTAAATGCCTACATTAAAAAATCAGACAGAACACAAATAAATGACTTAACACTGCAACTCAAGAAACTTGAAAAGCAACAGCAAATGAAGTCCAAACCCAGCAGACAAGAAGAAATAACTACTATCTGAGCAGAAACTAATGAAATAGAAACAAAACAATACAAAGAATCAATGAATCCAAGAGCTGGTGCTTTTAAAAGATAAACAAGATTGACAGACCGCTAGCCCAGTCAACCAAAAGAAAGAAAGAGAACCTCCAAATCAAGAAAATCAAAGAGAAAGGAGAAACATCACAACAGACACCAAAAAGATTCAGAACATTATAAGGGAATGCTTTAAAAACCCATATGCTACTAAATTTGAAAACCTAAAAGAAATGGACGTGTATCTAAAAGCATGGGAACCACCAAACTAAACTAAGAAGAGATTAACAGCTTAGAAATACCCGTAACACATAAGGAAATTGCAACAGTAATACAAAACCTTCCAGCCAAAAAAATTACAGGACCAGATGGGTTTACAGCAGAATTCTACCAGACATTTAAAGAAGATCTACATCCAAAACTACTTAATTTATTCAAAAAGATAGAAATGGAGAGAGCTTCAAAATTCCTTCTATGAAGTCAGCATCACTCTAATACCAAAGCCAGGCAAAGATACAACCAAAAAAGCAAAGTATAGACCTATATCCTTAATGAAGATAGATTCAAAAATTCTCGACAAAATACTTGCAAACTGCATACAGACACACATCAAAAAGTTCATCAGCCATGATCAAGTCGGCTTTATCCCAGAGATGCAGGGATGTTTTATTTTACATAAGTCAATAAACGTCATAAATCATATAAATAGACTAAAAAACAAGAACTGCATGTTCATTGCAATAGATGCAGAGAAGGTCTTTGACAAAATTCAACATATATTTATGTTAAAAGTTTAGAGGTAATTGGACTGGAGAGAACATACCTCAACATAATTAAAGCCATATATAAAACACCCACAGCCAACATTATTCTAAATGGAGAAAAACTGGACACATTCCCATTAAAATCAGGAACCAGGTAAGACTTTACACTATCTACACTCCTTTTAAACATAGTGCTTGAAACTTTTGCAAGAGCAGTAAGACAAGAGAAGGAAATTAAAGGAGTAATAATTGGAAAAAAAGAGATCAAATTATCCCTTTATGCAGGTGATATGATAGTATACCTAAGAGACAGCAAAAATTCCACCAGAAAACTCCTAGAAATTATTAACACATTCAGTAAAATGGCAGGTTACAAAATGAATCTACAAAAGTCTGTAGCCTTTCTATATACAAATAACAAGCAACCAGAGAAAGACTATGTGGAAACACTCCCTTTCACAATATCTGCAAAAAAATAAATAAAATATCTTGGAATAAACCTGATCAAAGACATTAAAGATATCTACAATGAAAATATTAAATCTTTATAGAAGGAGATAGAGGAAGACATCAGAAGATGGAAGGACCTCCCACGATCATGGATTGGAAGAATTAATATTGTGAAAATGACCATCCCACCAAAAGCCATTTATAGATTCAATGCAATGCCAATCAAAATCCCCATGACATTCTTCACAGAATTGGAAAAAAAACCTCCAAAGATTCACATGGAAGCACAAAAGATCTTGGATAGCCAAAGCAACCCTGAGCACTAAGAGCAATGCTGAGGGGATTACTATACCAGACTTTAACTGTATTATAGAGCTATAGTCATAAAGACATCATGATACTGACACAAAAATAGTCCTATATATCAGTGGAACAAAGTTGAAGACCCAAATATGAGTACATACAGTTTCAGCCACCTGATAGTTGACAAAGGGGCCAAGAACAGTCACTGGAGGACAGACAGCATGTTCAGCAAATGATGCTGGCAAAACTGGATCGCCACCTGTAGAAGAATGAAACTAAACCCCTGTCTTTCACCTTGCACAAAAGTCAACTCCACATAGATCAAAGACCTCAATGTGAAGCCTGAAATTCTGAAACTGTTAGAAAAAAAGAAAAAAAACACTGGCAGTAACCTACAAGATATGTGTGGAAAGGATTTTCTAAACCAGACGTCAATTGCTCAGGAAACAAAGTCAAGAATCAACGAATGGAACCTCATTAACTAAAAAGCTTCTCTACATCAAAAGAAGCAACCAAGGAAGTGAAGAGAAAATCCACAGAATGGGGGAAAATCTTTACCAGCAATACATCTGACAAGGGTTTAACATGCAGATTATATATCACAAACTCAAAAAACACAGAATGAAGAAAGGAAGTCAACCAACTGAAAGATGGGCTGAGGAACTGAACAGAGAGTTTTCAAAAGAAGAATTAAAGATGGCTAAGAAGAATCTAAAAAGGTGTTCAACATCATTAGTAATTAGGAAAATGCAAATTAAAATCACTTTAATTTCATCTTACCCCACTTAGACTGGCTCAGATCAAGAGAACAAATGACACCAAATGTTGGAGAGGATGTGCGGAAAAGGGAACTCTCATCCACTGCTGGTGGGATTGCATACTTGTTCAACGCCTATGGAAAGCAGTGTAGAGAACTCTTAAAAACTACAAATGACCTACCATTTGACCCAGTTATACCACTCCTTGGAATATACCCAAATAACTCATCCTATTGCAGAGAAACTTGTACATCCATGTTTGTTGCTACTGTTTTCACTGTAGCTAAGAGATGGAAGCAATCTATACATCCCTCAACTGATGAGTGGATAATGAAAATGTGGTTCATTTGTATGATGGAATTTTACTCAGCACTAAAGAAAAATGAAATCATGAAATTTGGAGGTAAATGGATGGAACTAGAAATTGTCATACTCAGTGAAGTAATACAGACTCAGAAAAAAATGATGTATCTTCTCCCTCATATGTGGATCCTAGCACTAAATCCTTATAAATAAGTGTGTATCCAGACATAACTACAGGAACCTGAATAATGGAAAGGAACCGGGGAGGTAAAGGAAAAGAAAGAATCTGAAAGAGAAAAACAGTAGGAAACCGGCATTAATAAGGGAGATATGGATAAAAACTATGGTTATTTTAAGGGGGGAGGGTTATAGAAGGAACCATGGGATAAAGGGAAAGAAGGAGCTCAAGAGACGTAGGACTATATGAGAAGGGTATTATTAAGGAAGGGGAAAATGGGGGCACCTTAAATGGGGAAACCACGGTACAGGGGGTAGACAATGTGAGAAATAAACAATGCCTAGCTAGTTTTAAAAAACCAGAGGGAACCATATTAATCAACCTGCTGACAAGTTATACATACACTTAGCTCAAGGAATGTAATATATGTCTAGGCAAAGGAGTATCTGAGAATGTTTGGTCTTTTCCCAAGTTTTATCTACATAGCACATGGTGATTAAAAGTACCAGACTGGTGGAACTAACCTTACTGAAAGTCTAACAGCCATACTTTGAGGCTTATACTAATTTGATCAGAGGCACATAAAGGACAGTGTTTGCTCCTTGCCATCCTAGGTCGACTAAGCTTCAGGGCACTATGAATATCTCTCAAAATGTCCTGTAACTGTGGTATGTCACCTGTTCTCTTGATCAAGGAGGACATGCAGACCCCACCAAATGGACTTGAACCAGTGTCCAGTCTACAGAGAGGAGGGGGAGGGATCAATACACAGGAAGCATTTCTTCCACACTTCCAAGTGAAGCCAGCCATGGTCAAGCAGGACCTTTGATTTATCTTTACATAGACTGAACTGGTCAAAAAAAAAAAAGAGCCTGGGGATCCTCCTGACCCATGTGACCCCTGAGGAACAGATCCTCAAAAGCCCTTAAGAGTAAAAACAAATTGGTTAATCTGGGCCAACTGTTTGGTCTTAAATACCCAAAGGAAAGTATAACCAAAGATTAAAGGAATCAATATAATTCTTTAAGAGTACATGTGTATAGCTAAATGCTACATAACAAGAAACAACGTCAGACAGGAGATACCTTCCTTTGAGTTGTTAGCCAGGATGGCCCAAGAGACTACCAGACAGTAACCCAGCATAGAACTGGGAAAATGAACAGCAGTCCCCAATCTTATCCAAAGTAATATTGGCAACTGATTACTGCTAGATGAGGAAGAGCTGGTCTTCCCAAAGCAAGGAACTCTGGATAGGCTCACTAGATTCAGCGGACAGACAAGTCCTGGAGAATGGCTAGGGGCTCTGACAACACAGTGGACAGCAACAGGGATCACAGAGTATATGGGCTCCAGTGTGGTAACGGAGACGATGGGAGGGTGCCATTTGGGATGTGGGTATATAGGTGAATAAGATTGAGATGTTCTGTATGAAATACACACACAAAAAAATTCAACAAATAAAAAATGAGTTACATTTGAGGAAGAAGCATAAAAACTTGCTCCACGTTAATTAGTAGAGGTGACACACATACCACTGAAATCTACCCAATTATTTTATATCCATGCTCAGGTGGATCTCAGAAAGTAACCCACTGTGACTAGTAATAATCAGATGCATAGAGATTAGAGATGCATGTGCAAACATGTGTTAGTAGCATTAACAATATTATATTATATAACTTTATTAATTCAACTGTTAACCTAAAAATTTATAGCCAATATTGAAAGAGATGCATCTTTGCTCTGGAAATTGTTCTTGAATATGTTAATGCTGTAATGAAATGCTTCTTCTAATCATGTGGTTATTAAATAATTTTTTAAATCTACCATCAAAAAATGCCATTAAGAGACTAAATGTCAACAGAAAGAAATGTGGAAAGAGAAAAAACAGAGGTGGGAATTATACATTTATATTTATTCATAAACTTCTACTTAGCACCAAATATCTCTGTCTATTAAAGGGACAGTGAACAAAACTCCCACATAACAACAACAAGGACAACAACAAACCACAAGACGTTCTTTCAAAGGAATTGCATAAAAAATCATATCCAAATTGTCACCTGTGAAAATGTTCTCACGTGATATTATTATGACACATGTAAATACATGTATGGTGGAATACATGAGGTCTGGTGGGGGGAATGGGAGGCATGGGTGGAAGAGGAGCCCTAAATTTGATCAAAAACTGTTGTAAAAAACTACAAAAGCTCAACAAAAAATTTAAAAACTACAAATCTTCACATGCCTTAAGAAGAGGATAAAAGGAGGAAAAACATTATATTTTGTTTGGCTAGCAATCTAACCCAGATCTCCAGTTATGATAGGCATTCAAGGTACCACTGGCTTACAGTCCCAACCCCAGGAAGAATAATTTTAAATCACAAAATAACAAAAATGTTGGTTAATTTTAGTATAAATGCCAACTCTCAAACAATACTAAGGTCATGTAAGTCAGAATGCCTAGTTTTGAAAACTGCAGAAAAGTATCACTGCTAGCTCATTCCGCCATTCCATCTGATTCTCACATGTGAAAACATATGGTCTGGCTCCACACAACTTATATGGGTTCTCTTTTATTTTTCTGAACAATTAAAGAAGCAAAGCATGATCTCCTGACGTTCCACTTTTGGTCATCTATCCAACTTGCTTTCAGCAGTGTTTGCGGTGTTACACAATCAAAATCTTAGAAGAAACACTTGTGCATCTCCAAGTGCCTCTGCCTGGGTCGTAATAGCATGCTTGGACAACATTGATGAAGAACGAAAGGAACATAGAGAGATTTGCATTATTCCTTTATAGTCAAATCAGCTTAGATTAGCCAGCAGCTGATCCAGCCCTACACCTGAGCCAGGAATCTTAGAAACACCACACTCAACTCCAGCTGACAACAAATACTTAAGCAATAAATGCTTATTTTTGTATGCCACAGAGGTTTTATACTTGTTTATTGCATACTGTGAAAACAGGTAATGAAGGCAAGAAGTGTTTGAGGAATTTCTAGTTTGGATCTTATATGTCCTCCAAGGCCCATCAGTAAAAGCTTGACTCCAGTAGTATCAATATTGGGAAGTGGTGGAACCACTGATAGATGGATCTAAGTGGGATGTCCTTGGGCCATTGGAGCATCCCTTGAAGGGGATTGTAGGACTTCAGCTCTCTTCCCCTTTTCTCTTTTACTTCCTGACTATGAAGTTAGAGAGTTTGACTCTACCACGTGTTCTCAGCCACAATGTTTCTCCATCTCAAGCACAAAAATAATGAGAGGAATCAATCAATCAAGGGCTGGAAATGATTATCTTGTGTTTTTTAAGGTGATGGAAATCTCACACTATAATGCTCCTTAAACTAAATCTGTATACCTTATGACCTGGGATTCTACTTCTGGGTATATACTTTTTAAAAACGTACCCATATGCTCACCAAATAACATGGAGCAGAATGTTTACAATGACACTATTCATAATAATAAACAAAATGAAAGAAAACAAAAATAAATGTGGAAAATACTCAAGCACCTGTTAATAGCTGAGGAGATGAATAATTTGTGGTAAATTGTCATGCTGAGGTATCACATGTTGCTAAAAATTACGTCTGGGAGGCATATGTGCTGTTTGGCCTCCTCCTCCCATCATCTTTACCACAAAATGAGGTACAAATTCTCTGAATTTATTGGGCTTACTAAGAAACCAGGGGGTGGAGGGTTACTTAAAGAAGAGTGGGCATCCACCAACTTAAGGCTGAGCTGCAAAGTCCACACACAAGTATAGATTGATGACCTCCCGGCAGCAGCAGCCAAACAAGAGACACACCCCATATATTTTTTTATATATTCTTAATCCCTCCCCCTCATATAGCTAAGGCTGACTGATTGAGTGGGAAAAGCGACTGACTCCCCTCTGACCCTCCTTTTCTTACCAGTCAAGTTTATGATGCCAGACAAGCAGGTGCAACCAAGCATGGGAAGGAGACCTGACTATAGCTTGTCAGTTCAGTTTGCCAGGCAGAGGACAAGATCATACAACATCATGCAACACTGAGAACAACAAATGCACAAATAAATATTATTTAGAAAACGAGCCAGACACAAGCGGAATCATTTGTGCTGTAAGTAGTAGGGTATCAGATATCCATGAGAGGGGTGTGGCTTGGGTGATAGAAGGGCTTCTACTGTGGGATAATATTCTATTTTCTTATATGGCTGGTTAATTTGGTTTTGTGTGTGTGTGTTTTATTTTCATCTTTTCGTTATTAAATTTTTTGTGTATTTCATACAGAACATCTCAAGCAATCTTAATCATCTATATACTCCCATCCCCACTAGTACCCTCGCATAGCCCCACACCCCACTGGAGTCCATTCACTTGGTCATCCCACTGGGTTGTCAGTGTCCCCAGTCATTTTCCAGTGCAAGTCTGTCCACTGAGTCTAGTCAGCCAATCCAGAGTCCCTTGTTTTAGGAAGGTCAGCTCTTCTTCACCTAGCAGCAATCAGTTGCCAACATTCCTTCAGACAACATTGATGTCTGCTGTTCATTTTCCCGGTTCTATGGTGGGTTATTGTTTGACTGAGTTTGCATGGGACTTGTGTATGCTTGCATCATTGCCATAGAATCATATGATCAGGGCCCCAGAAACTTGTGTTTCCATATGGTAATGAACCTCCTCCCTGGCTCTTACAATCTTTCTGTCCCTCTTCCATGATGGTCCCTGAGCCTTTGGTGTGTGACATTTAATAAAGGGGTCCTGTCCAAGGACCATCATTCAGCAGACTCTTTATTTCTACACTTTGTCCCTTGTGACCTTTGTGTCCCTGGTTGTCCACTGCATGTGGGAGCTTAATTATTGAGAGCTGAGAGCTTCATTAGCGCCCTCTTCTTTAGCCCTGTTCTATGTTCCATGAGCCTTAGGTGTAGAGGTTGTGTTGTAGTTGTGTCACTTAGGCCTGAGCAATTCATAGACATTGTGTGTGACCAGTTGTGGTACTTGATAATAGTCTGCAAAATAAGCTTCTTTGATGAGTGGTGACAGGGATATTTGTCTGTAAATATAAGGATATGTATTTTTCACATAATAAGAAATCACTAGTTATGTGATAGTCTTGGGGTTTAATCTAAGATCTATGGCCACTCCAGCCATGTGGATTAGGCTATGTTTACATTACCACACTTGAGTTTCCTCCCTTTGAGGGGCATTTAGTCACCTTAGGAAGCTGTTGATTTCCCCCAATATGAAAGTGCCACTACTGCACCAATGATGCATGTTGTGCTGTCCATTGATGTGGTTATCTTGAAGCTGGTGTTGGACCATCCATGACGTTTTCCCTTGGCACATTCATAGTGCTCTCCAAAGCTATGAGAGCTCACCTTCAGGGGAAGGGGCTGCAGGTCAGTTACAGCTCTATTGCTCCAAATCCTGTCAGAACTATGTTTGGTCTTCAGAAGTAGGGTCTTACCTTCAAGTTTGGGAATGTCATCAAATGTTATGGCAATAGCCTGAGTACTTTTAGGAGTCTCTTGGACCACACTGGCCAACAACTCAAAGGAAAGTATCTCCTGTCTGGCACTGTTTCTTGTTATGTAGCCTTTAATAGACTCAAAACACTCCCTTTCACAATAGCCTTAAAAAATATCTTGGAATAAACTTGACCAAAAAAATTAAAGAACTCTACAATGAAAAATTTAAATCTTTAAAGAGAGATATTGAGGAAGACGCCAGAAGATGGAAAGCTCTCCCATGCTCATGGATTGGAAGAATTAATATTGTAAAAATGACCATCCTACCAAAACCCATTTATAGATTCAATGCAATGCCAATCAAAATCCCCATGAAATTCTTCACAGAAATGGAAAAACCTGTCCTAAGATTCATAGAGAAGCACAAAAGACCCCAGATAGCCAAAAACAACCCTGAGCACTAAGAGCAATGCTGGGGGGGTTTCCTATACTAGATTTTAAACCATATTAAAGAACTATAGTCATAAAAACAATATGGTACTGGCATAAAAATAGATGTATAGATCAATGGAACAAAATTGAAGACCTAAATATGAGTACATGCAATTTCAGCCACCTGATATTTGACAAAGGGACCAAGAACAATCAATGGAGGAAAGACAGAATGTTCAGCAAATGATGCTGGCAAAACTGGATCGCCACCTGTAGAAGAATGAAACTAGACCCCCATCTTTCATCTAGCACAAACGTCAACTCCAATTGGATCAAAGGCCTCAATTGAAGCCTGAAACTCCCTGAAATTGTTAGAAGAAAACATTGGCAATAACCTACAAGACATAGGTGTAGGAAAGGATTTTCTAAACTAGACATCAATTGCTCAGGAAATAAGGTCATGAATCAACACATGGGACCTCATTAAACTAAAAAGCTTCTGTACATCAGAAGAAACAACAAAGGAAGTGAAAACCCACAGAGTGGGAGAAAACCTTCACCAGCAACACATCTGACAGAGGTTTAACATCCAGAATAATAGCTAATGAACTCAAAAAACCAAGAATCAAGAAAGGAAGAAACCCAAATAAAAGGGGGTGGGGGGCTAAGGATCTGAAGAGAGAGTTCTCAAAAGAAGAAATAAAGATGACTAAGAAGCATGATAAAAGGTGTTCAATATTGTCAGTAATTAGGGAAATGCAAATTAAAACCACTTTAAGATTTCATCTTACCCAAGTCAGGCTGGCTAAGTTCAAGAGAATAAATGATACCAAGTGTTGGCGAGGATGTGGGAAAAGGGGAATCCTCATCCACTGCTGGTGGGATTGCAAACTTGTGCAACCCCTAGGGAGAACCCTTCAAAAACTAAAAATGAAACTTCTTGGTATATACCAAAAGGACTCATCCTATTGCAGAGACGCTTGTACATCCATGTTTGTTGCTGCTCTTTTCACAATAGCTAAGAGATAGAAGCAACCTAAGTCCCTCAGATGATGAGAGGATAATGAAAATGTGGTCCAGTCACACAATGGAGTTCTACTCCACAGTAAGGAAAAATGAAATCATGAAATTCGCATGTAAATGGATAGAGCTAATGTTAGAGTCAAGGTCTGCAGTGACCCTCCCCCAGTGCAGTGAAGCCCCACAATACAATCCCAGGCCACCTCTAGAAAACAGGAGTTGAGTCAGCATGAGTCCATATAGTCTGCTTCCCCAGAGTCAGCATGCGTCAGCATAGTCTGTTTCCCCCTGATAAGTTTCTGCAATGTGTGGACTCCAGCCTCCTGACAAAGCTATTTTTATCCTCCCACCAAAGCTATTTTTATCTTTCCCACCTTCTGCACCCCTATAAAAGCCTCTAGTCAGCAGCTTGTGAGCTGGTGGTTTCCTTACTCCCAAGCTGAGAGCCATCCCGTGTGATCTTCCAAATAAACCCTGCCCTGCCAGAGTTCTTGCCTGTGTCTTGGTTTTTACCTATCAACTAGAAAGTATTATACTAAGTGAAGTAACAGATTCAGAAAAACAAACACACATGTTCTCCCTCATTTGTGGATCCCAGCACCAAACCCTTATCAGTGAGTACGTATCCAGACATAACTACAGGAACCAGGACAATGGAAAGGAGCCAGGGAAGTAAAGGAAAAGAAAGAACCTGAGAGAAAAGAACAGTAGGAAACTGGTGTAACTAAGGGATAAATGGGGTTATTTAAATGGTAGGGAGATGGAGGGTTATGCAAGGGCCCTTGCGGATAAAGGGAAAGAAGGAGCTCAAGAGATATGGGACCATAGGTGAGAGGTATTATCAAGGGAGAAATGGGGAAAATAGGGCACTTTAAATGGGGAAGCCATGGCAGAAGGGTTAGACAGTGAGAGAGAGAGAGAGAGACACAGAGAGAGAGAGACACAGAGAGAGAGAGAGAGAGAGAGAGAGAGAAGAGATAAATCATGCCTAGCTTGTTTAAAACAACCAGAGGGAACCGTATTAGTCTAACAACCTACTGACAAATTATACATATGTTTCCTCTACATGAGTCCATTTGTATAGCTGTAATTTGCATGAACAATTTAAATTTCTGAAAACTTGCTGTTGGATTAGACCTGGACTTCCTAAATCATGCTTTTCAACTTTCAGCATGATAAATATAAAAAGGCACCCTATACACAAACACGTTTGAGACATAGTGCATATTCTGTACAACCTCACTGAAATTTACTTTCCTCATCTCTGTGCAATGAGAATTCTGACAGAATAGTCATGTGCTTCTTTCTGAATAACACCAATTAAAAAGAGGCCCTTAGGAACAATAGTCTATAAATTCACTGTAGAAAACATCAAAATGAACAATCCTCAGTCTCTTTTAGCTAGAATAGTTTATAAAATCAAATAGTAAATGCTTTATGTGGTTTGAGAATATGGTGAAATTTCTGAATAACTTTTTGAAAATATCTAGAAACAAGGAAGAACATGATACTAGGAACCAAGCTCTCTTCTAAACTCTGCCTGCCACTGGCCATCGTGGTATGGCTCTGGGAAAACTGTATCTGTGTCTTAATTATGGAGACACTATGTAAATAATGTTGCAAAAGAAATATATGTAAATTGTGACCAAAAGTTTATTTCGCCTCTAGAGAACTTAAAGTAGAATAAGGAACTTAGTTTGGGGGAAAAGCCAAGACTGGAAATGTTCATGTCACATTTTGCAGCAATTTGGAAAATTTTGAATTCCAAAAAAAATTTTGTACCAATTTAAAATGAAATTTTCCTTAATCTAAAAGCAGTAACTGGGGCTGGAGAGATGGCTCAGTGGTTAAAAAAAACTGGTTGTTCTTGAAGAAGACCCAGGTTCGAACCCCAGCACCCACATGGCAGCTAACAACTGTCCATAACTCCAGTTCCAGAGGATCTGACAGCCTCTTCTGACCTCGACCGGCATTGCACGACATGGGTGCACACAATACACACATATATATATAAATTAAAAATAATAAATAAAAAAATATTAAAAGTAGTAACTATGCTGGGCATGGTGGCTCATGCCTTTAATCCCAGCGCTCGGGAGGCAGAAGCAGGCAGATCTCTGTGAGTTCAAGGCCAGCCTGGTCCATATAGTGAGTTCCAGGCCAGCTGGGGCTACTGGGAGACCCTGTCTCAAAAAAGACCAAAAAAAACAAAAAAACAAAAAAAAAACTCCCTCTTTTTGTTGTCTGCAAGAAACTCATCTCACTTTCAAGGACAGGCACACCATTCAATTAAATAATTAAATTTAAAAATATCTACACATCCACACTTGCACACACAAATATACACATCAAAGTCAACCACAGATTACATCACCACAGCTGATTTCTAATGATGTAATGATGACTCTTGCTTTTAAAACCTGAACCATCAAAACTTCAGTGAACTTTGGGAACTTAGAGGTACTCCAGCCTTTTTCCTTAGGACAGATCACTGAGTCCTACACAAAGGATAAGCTAGCCCTCCAATCATATTTCCATAGGAGCTCCTGTAGACGTATATTCTGCTGTGTACCTTGAGCCAATGTTAATAAATAAAAACTTTGTTAAAATACTTCACAGAAGCAGGGCGTGATGGCACACGCCTTTAATCCCAGCACTTGGGAGGCAGAGACAGGCAGATCTCTGAGTTCAAGGCCAGCATGGTCTACATAGTGAGTTCTAGGAGAGCTTGGTCTACAGGGAGACCCTGTCTCAAAAAGACCAAAAAAAAAAAAAAAGTACTTCACAGTACTCTCCAAATAAATAATACATGAATGATTTATACAATGCCTGTCACTGTTGCAACTCCAAGAAGAGTGTTGTGACACATTAAAAACCATATGACAGAATAAAATTAATTCATTTTCTTTTTTGGTCTATTTGAGACAGGGTCCCCCTGTAGCTGCAGCTGTTCTGGAACTCACTATGTAGACCAGGCTGGCCTTGAACTCACAGAGATCCACCTTTCTCTGCCTCCGAGTGAGCGCTGGGATTAAAGGCATGTGCCACCACACCTGGCTCATAAAAAAATGTTTGAAATAATGTGGATTAGTAAGAACCCAGATCAAAGCAGAAATATCATTTACTTGATGACCAAAGATGTTTATTTTTCTTTAAGTATTTTTCAGTCATTTGTGTTTTACCTTTAGAGAAATCCCTGTTTATCTCCTTGTCACAATTTTTTTTTGATATTTACTTTTTATAGTTCCTTGTGTGCCCTGGATGCTAATCCTCTGTCAGAGATACCAAGGCTCAGGGATCCTTGCATAAGAGGAGGCAGAAAGATTGCAAAAGATAGATGTGGTGGATAACCTCAAGGAAAGAGTCTTCCAGACAGCTGTTCAGTTCGTCATATGAATTCATATGTAGTGGTGACAGCATGCACAAATCCCATGGAGGTTCAAACCAGAAAAAATTGCCACCACAGACATGAAGAAATAAGTAAGAAGCTTTTACCCAATCTAAGGAAATTGTGTCAACAGATGATGGCTGGGAGGGGCAGAGACAATCTCATTTAAGCATGGGACTTTTGGTAGGTTAACCAAGCTCTAGTGGATGAACCCATTGAAGGACATGTGTAGACACAAGTTAGACTCTATAGGCTTTATTATATATATATGTGTGTGTATGTATATATATAATATATATAATTATATATAATGTAGTACATCTTTTATATATTATATATAATTACAAGTACACTAAATTGGGTAGGAGTAATAAAGGAGGTAGGAAAGGGGAAGGAATGTAAAGACCATCGAATTATATTGTATGAAAGCCACAAAAATTCAGCAAAAAAAAATTATTTCTTAGTTCTCTTATTTTCTCATCCCTAGAAGGGAACTTGACATAAAGTAGATACTCAGTCTAACATATGAAATAAATACATTGGCAAGTTGATGAGGAGATGAGTAGATATATTTTATGGTTCAAAATTCAAAATTATATTATGAAATATTTCATATTAATCTAGTTAATAGATTGAAGCTATTTAGAAACTCAGTAACATACCTATTGTCCACTTCTCCAGTGTACCTTCCCCACCTTTTTTTCCTTTATGATTATGGTTAAAACTCTGTTTTAGTGTTCGTATACTCATCATATTCTATTGGAATTTTTTTCACTCATGAACACATTTGAGTAGCTCAGTAATGTTAATACATTTCTTTGTAGTTAATTACTTTTCTTTGTGAGAATTATTTCATTATTTGAAACTGTGATTGATTTATTCACTCTCACTTTTTCTGGGTCATAAGATGTGTGCATTCTCCATGTTAGTAAAGCCCATCAAGTAACTTTCCAACCTGATTTACCAATTTGTCCTCCTGTGAATCCTCATTTTCTGTAACAGCAGTTATCCAACATTGTATCTAGTTTCTCATAAGCTAACTCAAGAGGCCACACTGATATTGAACTTGTTCAAACCTGTGAGAAATGCTGATATCTATTTAAAGCAGAGACATGGGGCTCATAATGACCCAGATGACCCTGCATGGGTGTTTCAAAACCTGAAACCACTCTCCTTTCTATTTTCCAGGAATCTTTATCTGCTTATAGGCTACACTAAATATAGACCACAAAAATTGAAATTTTCTTGGGAAACAAAGGATTACTTTGATTTATGTGAGTATGATCTGAAAATATAGCATTTGAGTCCAGTTCCTGTGATTCTGGTCTGGAATTTCCATATCACACTTCATTGTTGTGTAGGATAAGAGGACCACAAAGTGCCAACTCAGTTGCTGAGGTTTTGGTAATTAGTTTCCAAATAAGTGTCTATTTTCATCTAATTAATTCATATGTGTCAGAACAGTTGATTAAAATCAGACTACATACATAGCAGTTAGGCTACATTTCAAAAGAAACTACATCCAAGGTGATTATTTAAATAAGGACTTATTAATCAGGATAGACCTGCTTGATTCCTTGCTTAGGTCACCACTGGCATATCTTCCCTTCCTAATTATTATGCTCAGTGCAGAGTTCTTTACAAATTGATATAATGCCTAAAATAAGATGGAGATTTATGGGCAAATTAAATAATGTTCTGATTTATTTTTATTCATATGTATATTTGCATTTTGGATCCAAAAGTAGTCAGAATACTGGTATATTATATTTCTTTATTCCCTTATATAATTCAAGTGCTTTGGGCAAAGCATAATTTAGGAAAAGCCACAAAATATAAGTCTCTCTTCACCCATGATTTAGGTAAATTAATTGGATTATGTAAATCAAATTATGAATTTTACAGATAAGTTTAGAAAGAAGAAATTACTTGCCCAATGTCACAAACTAATTTAGTGCAAGAATTAAGGTGGTGTTCAGGCCTGCTATGTTCCAGCCAGCATCCATTCTGTCTTATCAGATTTCCATTGATCTTGTTTAAATAAAAACACAGCAAGATTTCACAAATCTTTTGAAAGTTATCACATTATTTCTCCAGCACTGAGGCCAACACTTTAAACCTGAAGGTTTCAGTCCATACCTCATAGCACCCTTCCTCTCTACTCCTGAAATGGCTTCTCACACACACGGATACGTGACAGACTCAGAGATTCGAAGCTAGTTCTCAAAGCCATGTGGGTAGAGATAAAGAATGATTATAAAATACAAATCCTCCTAGATCAGAGGCTGTCCAGCGGGAAAGATTCAGTAACGTGGCATTTTGTATTATGTCAATTTAATGTGGTAAGGAAGTGACAACAGATTTCCTGTGTTCCAAATCATAAGAAATTTCATGCTACATGCTGGATTTTGTATACATTAAGAACTTCCAGATGTCCTGTCTCCAAATGCCTCTAAATTCAATGTTCAGTTCTATTTACTTTTTGTCTATGTCTATCCTTTAAGGTATAGTACAGAGTAAGGAATGAATGGACGCTTGCTCCATGGCAGAATCTGGATGACTGATTTGCTTAGATTGCTAAATTCCAATAAATTGTCTCCCAATATAAATTTATTCTGATTTAATTTCACTTCCCCATAAGAGATAAAGATCCTTTGAAAAGGCAAATCTGGTTGCATTGTCTTATTTTCCCCATCTTTCAGTGAATCATAGATGGTCCCCATGTTACCACCACACACTGCTTCCTAGCACTGTCCTACCTCTGTGTCTAGATGCTCTTCTGAATCATCCTTCATGGAGTGTGTCAGATTTTTATCAGTCGCAGTTATTCTGGTAAGAAAATCATCTTTCAGACTCTCTGATCCCACTTTCCAGAAATACTTCAAAAGAATATATAATATATGATTTGGAGAAAGTCCTCGTTTCTTTGGATCATATTTCAGTCAAGTATAAAAAAGGGTAGGTGGCTGAAAACAAGGGATGAAGGAAAATTGGGACGCAGCAGCCAAATGTTGCTCTGTCACTGACCAAAGGGAAATCTTTGGGAAGCAGAAAGGGATTGAGATGAAGGACTCAACGAAATCTTAGAGACCTTAAAGGTTTCTTCTGCTGAGTCTGAATTTTAGAGGTGACTGGGAATGTCTGGCCTTTCCATCAAGATTTTGTTCAGATAGATTTCTTTGTCAGTAATTTAGGTCACTCTAATCTTAAATTCACATGACTACTGTGAATGGGATTTTTCCATAATTTTTTCTCAGCATGTTGTTGCAATATAAAATGTGACTGATTTTTATATGCTGATTTTATATCTGACAACTTTGTTTAAAGGGTTCATTGCTTCTAAGAGTTTTCTGGTAGTGTCTCTAGCTTCTTCTAAATATAGGATCCTCTTATATGCAAATAGGTATAATTTGACTTTTTCTTTTCCTATTGTATACATTTTTATTCTTTCTCTTGCTTTACTGTTCTGCTAAAACTTCTAGCTATTGAACAATATCGGGCGGAATCAATATCTTTCCACAAATGAATTAGAAAAATGTATATACAATGGGCTTTTATTAAACCACAAAATAAAAAAATTATATAATAGAAAGGAAAAGGAGGGGAACTGGAGATCGATCGTCATAGTAAACAAAATAATCAAGAGTCAGAAACGTAAATTACACATTTTCTCTCATATGTGGAACTCAGATTACATATGACATTTAAGTAGTATGTTGACTGTAGGCTCTATCTGTCTTTCTATCTATCATCTGTCTATCATCACTGTGTGTGTCTGTATGTCCGTCTGTCTCTCTGTCTGTATGACTCTATATATCACATGTAGGTAGAAGAATATTTGGAAAAAGGAAAAGAACAAGCACAAGGGGAAAGGATAAAAGAGGGATTCACGGAGATGAATATGATCAATGACCATGATACACTTAAATGCAAATATCTATGAAACATCATTTTGTGCAAATGACTTTTAAAGTCCATGTGGTAAGTAGCTATTTTATCCAAAACAGTAGATCTCAAAATGATTTCCAGGGCCTGGAGAGATGGCTCTGTGGTTAAGAGCACTTGTTGCTCTTGCAGAGGACCCATGTTTGGTTCCCAGAACCCACATGAGCGCTAACGACAGCATGTAACTCCAGTTCCGGGGATCAGACACCCTCTTCCTGTCTCTGTGAGCATTGCATAACACAATACTCAAGCACATGAAATAAAAATTAATTAATTAATTAATTTCCAGTGCATTCGTTGTTTCATTATGAATGAGTAACAATCTTCAGATCAATGTGATTTAAGGTTGGAAGTTGACCATATACAATAAATCAAAGAAGTAATGCTTCAATCACAGCAAATTCCATCTCTGGTTTTTAGTTCGTAAACTTGGTTCTCAACTTGCCAAATCCCTGTGGGAGCTGCAACTCATTTACTGTCAAGTTGTTTAAGCAGATATTTACTTTGTAAGTGTGGATAAAAATAATAGATAGAATTGCATTCTTGGTGGGTTGGCCTATTTTCCATATTTTATCTATTCACATCTACAAGTGTTTAGGGTTCAGATTTCAACTGATTCTCATATCAAAGCAGTTGCTTGAGCTTTTCTGTTGATACAAAGAGCATGCCAACATTATAATTACCTAAACAACAAAAAGAAAGCCTAGCTTAAATTTAGTTATACGAGTGGGCCAGAACATGGAAGACATTCATCCCCTTAGATGCTTATTAGGACAGTCTATCTCCTGGAACTGTGCTGATGGAGCTGCCTCAGAACTGCTTCTGGAACTCTGTCCTGGAGCCCAAGCCCACCCATAATTTTATTCAAAATGGTTTCTAGGGCTTCAATTGGGGAACTACCAGCTTGGCTCCACTCTAATTTTAACAGGCCATGTGGTGTTTTCATCCTTAGTTCTAGAGCATCTCATTCACCCAAAGTCACTCCTTCCCAATCTCTCGTGTGTGCAGTGGAGATGGGTGGATCAACTTTCAGATTTTGGGTATGTTAATTCTCAAGCACACACACACACGCACGCACGCACGCACGCACGCATGCACGCACGCAAACATGCGCCTGAGTGGGTTAGGGTTAGGGTTAGGGTTCTTGCATGCATTCTTTGTCATCTTGTGTGGAGTGCCAAATCGAATGGAACAAGATAGGTTCCCAGGTCACATGACAAAGAGCACATGACAAAGAGCTTTGCTAGAGTTGATTAAATAAGTCATAAGTCCAAATTAAATCCATTTGTAAAAGTCATTCCCACAGGTATGTGTAGAAAATTCACAGCTGATTCACTCTGTAATACATACAGCTTAACCTGGTTACTCTATTATTTCAGAAACACCAAGTATAATTTTTGCTTATATAGGGAAACAAAAATACCTACTCCTTGAGGATACAAATGTACTGCTATTTATTACCCAAACAAATTCAGGCACATTATTGCCAAAGTTCTGTACATCATTAAGGCTTTTAAATGATTTACTGTTTCTACAAGTGGGAAGAAAGATTTACTATCAGCAAATACTACATTATCACATTTTATCTCTAGAACAAATCCTTTAATAAAATATTCTGTTTAACATATTTTTTTCAGATTGTCTACTGTCAATGTCTGAGTGGTATATGGGTAGAGAACTTAGATTCTTGGGTATGGCTTTATGCTACTAATTTGCTTTCCAGGCTCCCCTGTAGGCCCAAGTCAGTCATATTTCATTCCAACCCACCCCTTACATAGATTTCTTTTACTACTCTTGACTTCTTTTCTTCCACACTGTCATATTTAATCTGGGTATACACCTCTGTCGGTATGGTATATCAAATTCCTGTCCCTTGCTTTGTTCCCACAGGACTTGAGATACATGATATTTCTCAGTGTAGTGAAATCATCAATTATTCCTGGTAATTAAAAATGAAAGAACTCAAATATTCTTGGAGGATCAAGATTCTCTGTGTTCTGTCAACATATGGTAAGCCTACTCAACATTTTATTGAATCAAGCTGGAGAAACGGCCAATAAATAGAAAACCAAGACTTTATATATTGACCTAAACATCAAGAGAATCCATGGTTTCTGTAAGAACTTAAAGCTGCATCATTCACCCATTGCATGACCAAATATATGATGAAAAGAGAGAAGTACAGATTTAAAGCAAAATTGAATCCCACATAAGTGATGACAAACTTGGCTGAGGGAGGGCCTTCCTCCCATTTACTTTCTTCTTCAGTTTTCCTTGCTGAATCTAGCTGACTTCCAAAGGGGTGATTTCCTATGTCAGTAGGAAAATCCAATTGTCATGATTTTTAAGGAAATTTAAAGAAAAATAGTAGAAAAAGAAATCCAATAAACATTACAAAAACATATAGGTGCTTCCGACAAGTGAAAAATAGTACCCTAACCTGTTTTAATTTCATTCTTTCCATCTTTGTACAGGTTTAAAATTAATGCCAGCAATTGACAAATGGTACCTCATAAAACTAAAAAGCATTTGTACAGCAAACAAGTAATTGAGTGAAGAGAAAGTCCACAGACTGGGAAAGAAACTTTGCCAACTATATATCTAAGAGAGGATTAGTATTAAGAATTTACAAAATGTGTGGGACCTTGGACAGGACTCCTATACTAAACTCTGTCCACTCAGGGCTCAGGGACCATTGCAGAATAGGGAGTGGAAAGATTGCAAGAGCCGGGGAGGAGGCACATGACCATATGGAAATAGAGTCCTATAGGCTCCTGGGACCCTGCTCATGTGAACCTACAGCAATGGTGTCAGCATGCACGGATCATGTAAACTCAAGCAGACAAAACACCCAGCACAGAACTGTGGAAATGAGTCACAGGTCCAATCTTAGTCAAAGAACTATTGGCAACTGATTACTGCTGCATGAGGAAAAGCTGATCTTCTGAAAACGAGGGACTCTAGATAGGCTCACTAGGCCTCACGGGATGAACTTGACTGAGAGACATCTGGTGACACTAACTTGACTCAATAGGCCTTAACACAAATGACAGAATGTAAGAATGCCCAGGGGCGTGTTATGGGTGGGTAACAATGAGGAAGGGGTATACAGATGATTAAGATATTGTGTATGAAATCTATTTATTTTAATGTCACATAAGTATGTGACTATATTCAAATATATTTAGCATTTTTCTCTCTTCAGGGATTATTAGGATTTATAAACTCTAAAGGGATAAGTAAGCACTATTTTCTAGAATTTCTGAAAGTATTATTTCTATAAATATTTTAAGATGTCTTAGATAATGTATTCCTATTAACCAACATTGTAATTAGATGCTGAATTTCCTGCAAAACAAATATATCATATAAATAGATATATAATCAAGATAATTAGTTACTTAGAAACACGAGGTAGTTATAAAAAACTAGAAACTCATTATTCCACTCTGTCTTCATTTAACATTCAAATTTTTTCAATGTATTTATTGATTTTTTTCCCATTTCATACAATACATCTTAATCATATTTAGACCTCCTCCACTATCCAAACCCCTTTTTAGCCCCCTCACTGGATTTCATTCATTCTATCATATGTATTTAGGCCTATTAAGACAAGCGTGTGTGCTCAGAGTTACCTTGGTATAAATTCATCCACAGGAGCCTGGTCAGCCTATCAAGTGTCATTTCCTTAAAGAAGACCAATTCTCCCTTTCCCAGCAGTGATCAGATAGTTCCTCAGATAAGGTTGGGACGTCTTGCCCTTTTTCCCAGTTCTATGATGGATTTTTGTCTGGTTTGATTTTCATATGTCTTGTGCATGCTGTCACTATTGCTGAAAGCTCACATGAACAAGTTACCAGGAGCCTAGACAACTCTGTTTCCTTATGGTCATCCACCCCCGTGACTCTTGCAATCATTCCAGCCCCTCTACTGTAGCGTCTCTGAGTTTTAGGTGGGTGAGGTTTAATATAGGACCCCTATCCAGGGACACACACTCTACAGTTTCTTATTCTCTACACGTTGGCCAGTTGTGGCCTTCTGTGTTCATCACTCTATGTTGATGAGGAAGCTTCACTGGTGAGAGCTGAGAGATGTATTAGAGTTCTCTCTATACCCTGTTCCACTATGTTTAGTGAATCTTAGACGTAGAAATTCCATTGGGGATGTACCACTTAGGGCTGGGCATCTCACAGACACTAATTTTGAGTTTGACCAGTTATAGAACTCTGTAGTAATCTCTATCTGTGGCACAAAAAAACCTTTGATGAGTGATGACAAGTATTCTTGTCTCTATATCTAAGTATTCACACTTAACACAACCATTTTAGGATCTTCTCTAAGATATATGATATATAACCCCTCCAGTCATGTGTATTTTGCTGTGTTTACAGTACAACACATGAGTTTCCTTCCATTGAATGAGTTTTAAGTTTACTTAGATAGCTGTTGATTACCCCCAAGATAAAAGCGTCATTACTGGGGTCTGGAGAGATAGTTCAGTGGTTAAGAGTACTGGCTGCTCTTGCAGAGGACCCCAGTTCCACTCCTAGCATCCACATGCTAGATAACAATTGACTTCTGTAGGCATTGCATGACATGGGTGCACTTAAATTCATGAAGGCAATATACTCATATACTTAAAATAATAAATAAAATATTTTTAAAGTACCACTACTGCATTGATAGAGATAGTTTTGACATGGAGAGAATTCACTACTGCCATATTGCTAAGAAACTTCTTTTTGCAACAGATGGAGACTATTAAGGAAATCCACCACTGGTCAAAATGCAGAGGATATGTGATGGTTTGGTATTCAACCCCTACCAATAAATCTTCAATGCAACTCTTTCTAAGGCTAAGGGAACATTGTGGAAGAGAAGAGGGATTCCATAAGGACCAGAGGACCTCATGAACTTTTGAGAAGTAGTGTTTTCTAGACATGACAGAGATTCTGTATCCATGAACTCTGAACAATATCATTGCTGGCACATGACCTACATAAGACCAAACTAGTCAATAAGATAATGTGAATGAGGGAAAACTTCACTAGGCTCCCTCTTAGAAGAAGAGCTGTATAGGTTGCCAACGAATCCTGAGAATCAATTTTCTCCAGGGACAAGCTACTATCAAGTCTTTTATCAAAAAGACCTCCTAAGTCTAAGTGACCAGTCCTAAACACATGTACAAAAGAGCAATACTAGCTAAACTCAGTAGGTTTTCTATATATACATATGTGTGTGTAGCAGTAATATTGTAAAAAAAAGAGGTTTTGAATTCAAGGGGAGGTAGTGGGACACAAAAGGAGTTGGAGGGGGAGGGAGGAGAAGAACTGAGTTAAAAACAGTGTATACATGTATTAAATTCTCAAAAAAAAGAGAGAAAATACTGATTTCCACAGAATTCATTGCAGAGAACCTTCCTTAAATGGAACAATATGAAAATCTGGTCTTGTCATTCCACTGATAAAAACTATTCCGTGATATTTTATCAGTCTCCAAGTAGAATCCATATTCTGGTACACATCTTGTGCTATCACCACTGACTCGGCCTCTATGACATGTTAAAGGGTTGTTCCTCAAGTTAGCTTTATTGGGAGGTGGTAGAAACCTTAAGAGTTAGAGCCTCCTGGAAAGTCATTAGGTCATTGAGGTATGCCCTTAAAGGGGATTGTGAGACTCCAGCACCTTCTTCCTTCCCTTCAGCTTCCTGGATTGTGATATAAGTGGTTTTGCTCTGTCATCAGCTCCCACCATGGTATGAAACTTTACTACAGGCCCAGAACAAAAGAACCAACAGATCATGAGATCATGTTTTGTAACTTCCCAAACTGTCAGACAAAATAACTTTGTTCTCTTTAAAAGTTGATTATCTCGTGACTGGAGAGATGGGCCATTGTTTTAGAGCATTGGCTTTTCTTGCAGAGGAACTAGATTCTGTTCCCAGCACCCACATGGCATTACACACATTGGTAACACACACATGCAGGCAAAACACTCATACATATGAAAGCAATTTTTTTAAAGTTGATTATCTCAGGTATTTCATTTTTTAAAAAAATTATTATTTAACTTATTTTATTTTTTTTATTTTTATTTTATGTGTATGTGTGTATTGCCTGCATGTATGTACATGCACCTGTGTCATGTAGTGTCCGCAGATGACACAAGAAGGTATCGGATCCCCTGGAACTGGAACTTTTGTTACCTGCCGTGTGGGTGCTGGGATTCAAACCCCGGTCTTCTGCAAGAATACCCAGTGTTCCTAACTGCTGAGCCGTCTCTCCAGCCCCACCAGGTATTTCATTACAATAATGGGAAGTTTCAACCTTTTGAAGGTTACTATTATTCTAAATTTTCTCTCTATTTTCTCACCTATCATTTCTCTCTACCTTTCACATACTATGCAAATGTAAAATACAATTGCAACTTGTCATCATCTTAGTTCCTTATTCTTCTATTCTTGTGTGTGAGCCTTGCTAAAACGGAGATTCAGTAGGAACAGCAATGGTTTGAACACTGTGTCTATCACTTGTTATCCTGAAATATCTTCTGTGTAACAGAGAAAATAATAGTCATTAATGAGTAAGCTGATTGACAGTAATAAGTTTAGCAATACATGTCTGGATAATGCTCCATAAATGTCAGTTATTGTCACTAATATTCTTATTTCTTTGTTCATTTCTAAGTCTTCCTTTATTTTCAACACTTGGACTACACTTCAAAGATCTGATGACTATCCTTGCTCAGCCCCCCAGTATTCTTATCTCTTTATTTGACTCCCAGAGTACCATGGACTTACAATGGTAACAGTCTCTTGTCTCCCCTCAGGGGACTGTGAGCAAACCGCTGAAGGCGGGATTGAGTGCTGCTTTTGAATCTCTAGTGTGAACATCTACTGCATTTCACTGCTTCAGACGTTCATCAAGCAAAAGTTTCCTCCTAGGAATTTTAAATGAAAACCCATATACAGAGAGCCAAGGCAGCATAAGTACAAAGAATAGGTCATGAGAAATGAGATTCCCTGGCTCTTTGAAGGTCATTCTCTCAGTTGGTGTCCATGTCGAGGGTCAGAAGGAATATTTTGGCAGCCTGCTGAGCTCTGACTAACATAAAGAGCTGGTAATCCAGGCATCCCATTGATAGGCTGGATACAAACAACTGTGCTGCAGCCAAGCCTTGGCTCGCATTGAGAACAGCTGGTCTTGATTAGTCTTTTCATCCACTGGCAAACTCATGATCCCTCAAAGAATTTTAAATAAAACATTCTTTGAAAAGTGCTAGCTGAATATTTGTGAAAAATTTACCATCAAAAATAAATACACTTACGGTGAATATAAAGATTTGCTATCACCAAAATCAGAAAAGTGAACTTTTTATTTTGATAACCTGTCACTTCCAAGAACCGTGAGTTTGAATGTGGGAAGTGTGTTATTTATCTTTGGGACTTCAAAATTTTGGGGATTCTCTCTCTCTCTCTCTCTCTCTCTCTCTCTCTCTCTCTCTCTAGCTCACAAAGGAGGTTCCAAGATACAGCTCTAAGAACAAACTCATCTTAGCAATATTTGTGACTGTATAGTGACAGTTTTGATTATCACTGTATAGTGAGTCACTTTAAAAAGATTCTAAAATTACTGAGGTAGGGAAGCTGAGAAATCTAAGAATTTATTGTAATAATGGGATTCTACCTGTCATTAAAGGGGTGATGCTTCTCTCTCTCTCTCTCTCTCTCTCTCTCTCTTTATCTGTCTCTCTCTGTCTCTCTCTTATCACAACCAGAATTTAGAACACAATATCAACACTGAGGTGATATTTTTTGCTTAACTCTCTTTCGAATGAGTAGCATATTTGTTTCATCTATTTTTTGTTCTTACAAAATACCTTAGAACAAGCCATCAGATTCAAAATACATACGAAGGTCATAAATAACTCTACACATTCATGGATAGATAGATTTAGATAAACATAGAAATAATTTCCCCAAAACTTAGCATTGTATTACCTCAGACTCCTTCTCAAAATTCCCCGGTTTTATAGGTATACAATGGCTTTCCACTTTGGCCTGCTCAAGACTTGTCAATTATTATATAATTTTTGTGGACACAAGCACTTACAAAACACCCAGATAGTAATTGCTGGCTTGAAACTTGATTCTCACAACATATCCTTTCTTCATTTTTTTCTTGTTTGTTATCTGCTAAAGCACCTTCAATACAAATAACTTTCACAGGATGTCTGTATGTTAGAGGAAGTGGAATGTTTAACTTACTGCACAGAGTTAAACGATCTGTTATTTATTCAAACATATATCATTTCCTTTAAGATATTTTGATGACATCTTGATAAATGAAATAAATTAATAAACAAATTCCAAATCACTTTACTTGATTCATGGATAAACTGGATGGGTCATTTGCTTAGATTCTAAACATCATCTTAGTATAAATGATTTAACCATTTGTAAGGAATGGATGAGCACTGAGTCATCCTGAGAGGCAGAAATAGGGTGATCAACAAGCACTGTATTTGTGACTGACCTCTGAAATAATTATTTAAATACATTATTTAAAACAAAACAAAGTGGCATCACATCAAATGATCACATTTGTCTCTATTTTTCCATTTTTTATTGAGGTTCATGATATGAAAAGACACTAAATAATACCTATTCCAAATATTTTACAACCTAGATGTAAAGTTTTCCTTTGGTAAGATTTTTAGGTCTGCACATTTAGAAAATGTGACGTTCTTTTGAAGAATGATAATTATATGTGTCGGCAGCATGCTAACGGAGACCTGTTAGGGTCTGCAAGAAAAAGGGCTCACACCAGAACTGGTATCTAAGTTTATGATACCCATGTGTCTTCCACTCTAATGTCAGAATCGTTCTCTTCCACAGAAGAAAGAATTACTCCACTTGATTGACTGTGGAAAGAGTACCAAGTCATGATGGTGCTTCTGCATATTGAAGTACCGTTTCTCTCATCTTGTGTCCTTCTACACACCAACTGGAGAGGCGAGTTTGTATTTCTCCCATTGTTTTGCTGTAATACCAACTAACAGCTCACAATTTATCAGTTATTACCTTTTTCTCTTGCTTTATCTGAATTTTTGCATCATTTACAGCTTGATGCAGACATATGGCCTGAATGAAACCAACTTTTATCACCCTCCTGGGTCCCCTATGATCTACATGTTGGCTCTCAACATAAAATCAGCGCTTATTTCTCCCCTATGCAGTGAATTTCTAAGTTGAATTCATTTTGATAAATATTTATTAAGGTTTTATCTTGTGTTTTATGTGTTGATATGTAGAAATCACATCCCTGAACTGAGATTCAAAGATACACATTCCTTGATTTAGTGCTAATCTTGAAGAGTAATAATATCCTAATTAATATCTCTGACTACTTCTTCTCTTCCCCTATCTATGTATTACATTTATTTAAACCAACTATCAGGGATAAATTTGCACCATAAAGAGGAAATCAAGATGTCCCAAATGTGTGATAAAGAAAAAAATACAATGTTATGTCTTAGAAGCCATCTGAGCTCCTCATTGCTAATATCCTTGTAAATTCAAGACCCCAAACAACCAACTAAGCTGAATAGCAGAGCACTATATCTCATTGTATTTTTTCAGAAATCTCATTATCTCTGACTTTAATTATTTAATCAGGTGCAGTATAACTACAGTGACTTTAGAAAACATGAGTGTGTGCTAATGTACGCCTGTATTGACCGGTCTTAGCTGTCTGTAGTTCTGCAACATACTATATGCCTTATTTCCAACTCAGAACAACTTCAAGCATTTCTGGTAAAAAGCTGTTGACAACAAAAACTGGACATTGCTTTAGTGAGACTGGATAAAAAAGAGCTAAGGTAAGATCAACCTTTAGGATTGGTGATTATTTTAATTTAGCAAACTTTGTTCTCCTTGTTGTGAATTAAAATATTTTATTATTTTCATTGTCCTGTCTTGGAGAAAAGTATAAACTAAGACAGTGAGCAAAACTTTGCTCTGCCTTATAAGACCTGCACAGATATCAGAAATTAAAATGTTCAATATTGCAAACATTATCCTACTTTCTCCTGGAACAGGCCATCTCGCTTATATCTGTGTTACTGGTTTCATTTTTTCATACTCATTATAAAGTTCTGTGTGACTCTAAGAGCTGCATTCATTAAACGTAGGCAGGCAGCCTAGAACATTAATCAGATAAGTTGTGCTCATGTAAATACTTTCTGCTGTAACTGTTTCCTTATTCCCTCTTCTTTTTGCTCTGCTCCTTGATTGAAGCTATTCATGTATTCACAGATGTAAGTTCATGCTCACTGGCAAAGTGTAAGGCACACTGTTTCTCTTCCAAACTTAGGACACTGTAAAATCTAGTTCTTGGACACTTCCTTATAGAACTCTCCTACAGAAGGCTTGGCAAAGTCCCTGTATTCAGGAGCACACCCAAGGTTCATGCATGCACACACACACACACACACATACACACACACACACACAGAGAGAGAGAGAGAGAGAGAGAGAGAGAGAGAGAGAGTAAGAATATGAGTTAAGAGGTTTAGGAGCAAATCTACTGATCAAATTTCTATCACTTCCTTTAGTCCATAATTTCATATTATCATTTATTCACCTTTTGGAAACATTCTCTTTTTCCTCAGTGTATATTTTTTAAATTTTATTGATTTTTTGTGCACTTCATATAATACATCTTGATCATATTTAGACCCCCTTCCCTATTTGCACCTCCATAGCCCCCCCAACTGGTTTTCATGCATTCTGTCATATATGTTAAGGCCTATCAAGTCAGGTTTGTATATCCAGATGTTCCTCAGTGCAAATTCATCCACCGGAGTCTAGTCAGCCTGTCTAGTGTCTCTCCCTTAAAGAATATCAGCTCTCTGTTACCCAGCAATAATCAGATGCCAATAGTCCTTCAACTAAGTTTGGAGCCTGATGCCCATTTTCCCAGTTCTGTGCCAGGTTTTTCTCTTACTGAGCTTGCATGGGTCTTGTGCATGCTGATGACACTATTGCTCCAAGTTCCTATGAACAAGCTCCAGACTCCTGGAAGACTTTCCTTATGATTATGCACCAACCCTTGTTCTTAAAATCTTTGTGCTCTCCACAGGAAGCATTTTTTAAATTTATAATATATTTGGGGTGTGTGGGCATAAAATTGAATAAATATAATACAAATAGCTGATGCTTAAAGCAGCGCATTTACTCAGAAGTGTTAATGACTATTTTTTCCCTTTCTTCTTTGTCCTTTTCCTTTCTTCTTTTTGTTATTGTGGAGTATGTGGTTTATGGGAACCTGTTCGAGGTTTTGCTGGAAAATACATGCTATGCTACAAGTGGTACTTGCTAACTAATGCTTGCTTCACAGTCTTCATTTTCTACATGGTAGATTACAAGTTATGTTTTATTATGTGTTTAAAAGTCTTCCCATGGGACTCAGATGGACAGTCAAACTTGAAAACCACCATCTCCATGATCTCATTCTAAATTTCATTGTTCACTTAAAATCATTCTCAAGGGGACAGCAAGATAGCTAGGCAGCTAAATGTGTTTGCTCTGCAAACCTGGTGACCTGAGTTCAATCCCTGGGACCCACAGAGAGCTAGAAAGAGAAATCAGAATCTGCAGAGCTTCCCTATGGCCTCCACACATGGCCTATGGCATCATCAGCCACCCCCAATAATCATAATTTTTTTTAAAAAAAAGACATTGCCAACTGTTTTTGTAAGTTCCTCATAAACACTTAACACTGAAGATGCCTCCTGAAAAATTCCTATGTAAGAGCTTTCTCAATCATTTCTTCTTCATAATCAAATTTACCTCCTATATTCCTCATTTGATAAAGCAAACTAAAATTTCTAAGATGTGCAGGAAAAATGATCTCTTATTGTTTTCTGTAGACATCTTTGTATTGAAACACCATTCTCCAAATCTTCTGTCTCCACTGATGCTCAGATAGTTGTCAATTCCCAAACCTCAGGCTCATACTTAGCCTGTCTTCACCAAGTTTTTTCCTACTGCTGCTGCCCAGATGTCTGAGTGGTTTAAGTTTCAATGGCTGGACCACTTTGCAGTGTTGTACTGACCCAATCTAGTCTCTTTTAAACTTGGCAGGAGAAGACTAAAGATATATAAGGACACCTGATTGAATATATCTCTTTTCTGCTACAAAGGAAATCTCATGTCTTTCAAAATAACTGTTTTTTTTATCTTTTCAACAATTTCGTGTACTTCTCAAAAGCTGTAATTATGCATTATATTAAGAGCACTGAGGTACAGTATGGCTGGATCCCTCAGAGCTGGAGTTACAGGCCTGTCACATGGATGTTAACATCTGAACTCATTCCTCATGTTTGTGTAACAAGTAGTCTTATGTCTGAGCCACGTCTACAGCCTTGTCTTCATCTTTTATCAAGTTGTCACCTATGACCCACCACCAATTTCCTTAGTACAAGTGTTCAGTATATAACAATTATCACTGTATATAAATATAATCTATCTATTTAAAAAGAAGATTCCTAAGCCGCAATCACAGAGCTACGATTCAGTAGATTTTGTATTAATTTACAAATCAATAATAACACAGAACATATATTTTAATTTGTTTAAATATATATTTCTATGATGCTGATTTAGAAGAGAACATCCTAGCTTGTTGCTCTATAAGTAGCTGTAATTACATCAGTTGTCTTAGTAGTTTATAGAATACTGATTCGATAACTAAAATAAATCATACACTGTTTTGTTCCAGGATCAAAACAATACACTGCTTAATTTCTTCTGTAAGGTAGAGCATTCTGCAATAATATAAAATATGCATATATTACTCAATAGCACACTGTGCTACCAGGCTGTACTGCCGAGGCCATACCTCAGATACCATTTTTTATTCCATCGCAGTTTTCACATGTTTTTTGATTTCGTATTTTAGAATCTGTCAGGGCTCCTGGAAAAAAAGCCTTCCTGGATCCTGGTAATTGGTCATAGAATTCTGTGTGAACTGTTGGATAAACCCAAAACACACAAATAATGTGAAGTGTGAAAAAGATTGTAAGTATAATTGAACATCAATATAGGTAATTCAGATGAAAAGTACTCAAAGATTTCAAGTATGGGTAAGACTGTTGTGGAATCAAGTTATCTGAGAAGACTGTAAGATGAGGATTAAAGTGTAAATGAATGGGTCAGTGAGGAAAGCTTTATACCTGAAGAGAGGTAATGACATAAGGTCAACATGAACAGACTGTAATGTATATTCAGTGTAGTAAATGTAATTAGATGAATACACTGAGAATAGTATTCCACAGAGTTGTGTTGCTGCCTCTAAAAAGAGGTATGGCAATGGTGAGAGTACTATCTCTGCTGTGCTTCTTTTGGTCAAACAAAATTACGGGGTCCAAGGAACAGAGCATTCATGTCTTTCAGGAACATTGCAATTTCTGTTCAGGAATTCCCCAAGTCCCTTGTATCTGACCTCAAATTCTGGCTTGAAAAAAATGCAGATCACTTTCTCAGAAGAGTCAACTGATCCAAAAAATCCTCATTTGAGACAGCCACTAAAATTCTCAGAAATTCTACAAAAAGCCAGAACAAATTAAATAATTTTATAAAGGACAATATGTTGAAAATCAGAGACTCCTGCATCTACTTCTCTGTCTAGCTGAATCTCTTGAGGCTATAAGCCTACTCTGGATATTCAAGTGGGTCTTTTTTTAATTACATGCCAGTGTAGGAGCTCAACTTATAAACCTAATTTCATATAATATTGTAGATTAATGGGAACTTGGGTTAGTAATAAACATAGAATCACAATCTGTCTTGAAGTTTCAAGCAGTCTCTAATAGTTCTTAAATGTTACCCCAGATCTCTTAGAAAACCCTCAAATGATTAAAGATTGTTCTTTTTATCTTTTATCTTATAATACAAGAAAAGAAAGAATCATCTTTTTTCCTTTCCCATTCTCAGCCAAGTTGGTGGCATCTTTAATCCAGGCTCTGGGTTTGTATTAAGAATGGAGACCTGCCTGTGAACTACAGGAGAGTGTGATGATGTGTGCAAGTCCTTCTTAACGGCAGGAAGAAGAAAAGCTGACATCTAATGCAAGAGACTTCACCTGTGTCTTTGTCCTACCTAGACCTAGTGGGAAGAACAAAATCTTATTCTACTTCTAGGGAAAAGATGCCTTCTAGAGAGTCCATATCTACTTATTTCCTGACAGTTTACCAAATGGAAGCACTGGTATCTGCCAACCGTAAGGCACACTTCTCTCTTTTTCTCCTAAATTTCATCACTTAATTATCAGGTCACATAATTTACCTCAGATTCAAAGATGGGACATAAGCCTGTGTCATTTGCTGTAGTTTAGTTGACTATTCTGGGGCAGGAGTGGAGAAACCAGTCCAAGACTTGTATATCACTCAAATATGGGCAATCAGAGCTAGCTTTAAAACAGTCAGTGCACAACAATGAGAACTATTTTCCTCTTCTTTTGGAATTAATCCACAGTGATATAGTCTGGGCCTGCTGCTGATCATGAGGAGAAACTTTCTAATAATGAGACAAACACAAAGGTGTTGGTATGGAAGCTGTATCGATGAGATCATTTAACCCAAGAGTTCAAGTCATGATGAAAAGCAATCTAACCACAGACTCTTCTATTTTCTACTCTGTGAGTTAAAATGTTCTTGCATGCATAATTTATTTTTTGTCATTGACTAAAATGTTTCAATTGATATGTTGAGGGATTGCTAGTCAAGTGTATTTACCAACCTTGATGTTTATGAATAATTTATAAAGTGCTATATCCTTGTTTGAAATTTACTTTGCAACCTTTTATTTTATTATAGCTCAATACGCATGCAACCCTTCCTTGGATCTTCTTGACAGTGAAAAACACACAATAGTTGAAGCAGTCATTTAAAAAGCTTCTTGGTTTAACTTTATTATGTCAGAAAATCTTCCTGAAAACTGATAATCATCAGCTAATGCCTTTGCCTCAAACATCTGCTTTCCGTATGCTGTTTCCTTAAGTCAGTGAACTCTAAACTTTGGGCACCAATTTTCTGGGCACAGCAGACAGCTTTTTCACCCTCGAAAATTAAATACATACAACTCACTTCCTAAATACTCAGTGCTGTATGCATAATATAAGTAGATTACAAGTTCCCTGTACTCTGCCTCCAGAAGTCCTCTGATGTGTATACCAAAAAAGAAGTTTCTTCTCCAATTAATCTGACTTTGATTTTCCTGTGTTTGGAATCTTTACAGCAGCTAATCAGTTGAGGATTATCGTTCTATATTCAAACAGCTTATGCATTTTCAACATTTCCTCTCTAGCATTACAAATGATTTGGAGTAATCCCAAGAGGTTATTTTTATGGGTAGTTCTCTGTACTGAATCAATTCTAAACCTGGGCTTCAAATGACAACTTAGGTCCATACCCTTTCTAATGTATTGTTTCCTTATAGGAACTTCCTCCAAATTACAATGAACCATTTCCTTATGAAGATGATTCAAATTTCTTATCTGCAGTTTTTTCTCCTATAATGTTTCTTTCATTCATGCACGGATTAACGGATTCTTAATGAGCTTCTTAAGAATTTTGAGGAAGATATTAATCCTATATAAAGAATGCATGACAAGCTGACATTATCATGTATTCATGACCTCTTGTCTCAAAACTAGCACCAGCCAACAGTGCATAAATTGGAAAACAAGATTAAAATGCCATAGATCTGTTTAAATTCAAAGTGGGGTCTTTATGAGAATGGCTCTCCCTTTCTGCAAACTGCTTAGAGAAAGGTTCTCACTCATTGGGTTAGACTGTTTCTGTCAACTTCCAGCAAAGGTGAGCCCTGCCCAGCCTACTGTGGGTCCTGAGGAGCTGCCAGCTCAGAGTAAGACTGTTGAATATACAGACAAGCACAGCATCACCCAGTACGGAGGTGGAAATAACTACAAAAGCCATAATTCAATGATTCTTAAGATAAATGGAGGAGTTAAACCCCAGGGCCCACTTCACTTGCTGCTTGTTTATTAACAAGTGTATCTATCTGTCCAGATTAATGTATTTGTCTATCACTATCACCGATCAATCGCCTATCTAATATATTTGCATAGTTTAAATTAGTGAATATAGTGAATATGTGCCTACAAGTCTAATAAACACAAAGAAGGTAGTTTGATTTAGAATGTAACTGAGTTTATTTGAAGTGAAATATCTCAGAGTGTGGAAAATACAGCATTTTACAAAGTAAAATTAGAAAGGTCCTACAGTTCATTGCCCAAATGGTTCATGTGATTTTCCAAAGGGGATGAGTTTAGTGGTGACTTGAATGAAAGCTGTCTTCCACGTACTGAGGTGTTTGAACACTTGGTCCCTAATTGGTGCTGTTCAGAAGGTGGATCCTTGCTGGAGGAAGTGAGTCAACAAGAGTTGGGCCTTTCCTGTCCTTTCTCTCCTTCCTGACTCCAGAGGCAATGTGACCAACCTCCTGAAATTCCTGTTGTTTTGCTTTCCCCGCCGTGATGGACTATAATCCCTCTGACTGTGAGATAAAAGGAGCCCTTTCCTCCTTAACTTGCTGTTGTCGTGTGTTTTGTCACAGCAATAAGAAAAGTAATTAATGTATTTAATATATAAAACCATTGGAATTTATGCAAAGTCCTTTTTTTCTCTGGACACAGAAGAAATATTAATATGCTCTTTGCTCCTATTAAAAGTAAAGCTTAAAGGACAGAAAATCAGTTTTCTCCAGGGCTGAGCCTCCTGATAAGTTTCCTAATCCTAAGTGCTCATCCTCAAACACACACACACACACACACACACACACACACACCACAGAATTTGAGAGGGGCTAGGGGTATGTGACAGGAGATAGAGTGGGCAGAAGGAGCAATGAAAATGATGTAAATATAGTGTACTCATATATGAATTCTCAAAAAAGTAAATTTACAAGAAGTAAAACCATTAAAGCTCAAGTTTATGTTATTTCTTAAAACTCTTAACCCTAGTCTTTGAATTTCCATTTAATAGCTAAGCTATTCAGCTAATACTGTGAGTCATAATAAAGGCATTAGTAATATATCCTGGAGTTCATAAGAAATTTGCAATCAGTTTTGCCACAAGGCAAACTCCTGTTATCCTTGGTCTATAGTATCAAGGTAACACCTGTGGCTTTTATCATTTGACTGGAGGCTCTTTTAACTGTGCCAGGATGTCCACTGTTGACATTCTACTTTACATAAGGCATTCGTTCATTAATGCATATGATTATTCATATATTTTATACATAACACATTTGTTCACTAATGATTACTCAAATGTTTTTATAAAATGCCTACTATGTAATGGGAATGAAACACATTCATGTCATCCTGAGTTGTGGTGAGGGAATAATAATGGCATATGTTGGTGATAAGTAATTAGAGCCAGATGGCTTCCTGGATCAAAGAGAATCTCATCAGTCCTCCTTAAGTTGCTGCTGACATCACAATTATACAAGTATATTAATAGTTATAACATATTCCTTTGGCAGAGCATTTTTACAAATGCCTTTAAATATATGTATGTATCTATACATACTATACATATATATATACATAAAACACAATGATTATACAACTAAGATGAGTTATTTACATATCTATGAATATATTTTTAAGTACTCGGAAGTGGTGCTGTAACTGACTTCTGCATTCTTTGATTCTGGAGTGAATTTGATTTTTCATTGCTTTCTTGTTTCAGCTAGTTGAGGGTTAAGACTTCATGTGTCTTTGAAGTTTTAATAAAGAAGTGACGATTTAGTCCAAGGAGGGAACCAATAGTAAATGGAGCCTCATGGGACGAGAGGGGTAAAATGGAAAAGGGAGATGTTGCTTTTGTCTCTTTCTTTCTTTTGAGATGTTTGTGGGTCAAGTAGAAAGCCCCAGCAAACAAGCAGTAACAGATATGAATTATGAACCTGACCAACAATGAAGATGCCAATGTGACGTCCTCCTTATGTAGAGGATAGCAAAAGCTGAGACAGGATCTCACTATGTAGCTCAGGCTAGCCTCAGACTTGTGATTCTCCCACTAGAGCTTCCATGTGCTGGGAATACAAGTGTTTGCCACAATGTTCAGGTTCCCAGGGAAAAACTTTAAAGTAAAAATAAATTCTCAAAAAATGTGATGAAGCAGATAGTACATCATTAGCAGCACAGGAAAATCAGTCCCAAGGATCTTATTTTTACTTTGATTTGTGATCAGTAATAAAGCCTAAAGTACAAACTCTTAATTTTACTGACCTTTTCTGTATACTTATTCAAGCAATTTATGGGGAGTACCTCTCGTGTTCCCAACACATATAATCCATACAGAGAAAAAAAGGTTAGGTTAAGACAGAGTCCGTCACCAATCTGAAGTGGTGCTGCACACACAGTCTTGTAGTGAAAATAACAAGACTTAGACTTGTAAGACGTTTACTCTATAGCATGCATTTCTAATCTTTGATCATCTGCAGCAAACTCTCACCTATCATTTCCTATGGGAAGCCTTCTCATAGCAACACACTATAATAATTAGGAAGCAAACATAAAGCAAATTTTGTATAATATGTTATGCTAATTATTGTAAATATCCTATCTCTCTAATTAAATAGAAGTGTCTATAACAGTGATGAGTCACACTAAATATCCTTAATTATAGTCTTCTAACATAGAGATTAGAGAATATTTTACAAAATGAGAGAAGACTCTCTTTTGGTTTTGCCATTGTATGGAGATCTTGTTAGGCTTCTACATTGTGGAGATTTCATTGGTGAAGCTTCAGCTTCCCAATCATGTCTAGAATGTATTAGCTACCAATAGGTGTCTTATCTCTCTGGCTCTTACATTCTTTATGCCCCATCTTCTGTCAGGTGTTTCCTAAGTCTTAAGTGTAGAGGTTACATTGCAAAAGTATTACTTAGGACTGGTCCCCTCACAGTCACTTATTCTCTGCATTTTACTAGTTGTTGAACTCTATAATAGTCTTCATCTGTTGTACAAGTGGTGAGAGGTGCACTTGTCTGTAAATACAATGACATGAATTTAGAATATAGTAAGAAATTACATTGGTATAAGGAATTTTTCGAGTTTGTTTCTCCGTTGCTGTGACAAAACACTCTAAACAATACCAACTTGGTGAAGAAAGGGTTTATTTGTCTTACATCTCCCACATCCCAGTTCATCTGGGAGCCCAAGGTAGAAGATCAGGGCAGGAGCCTGGAGGTAGGAGCTGGAGCACAGGCTATGGAGGAACACTGCTTACTGGCTTGCTCCCCTGGCCCATGCTCAGCCTGCTTTCTTATACAATTACAAACGGCTCACAGTGGGCTGGGCCCTCCCACATCACTCAACAATCAAGAAAATGACCCCAAGACATGGCCACAGACAAGTCCAATGGAAACAATTCACCAGATAAGACTCCCTCTACCCAGGTGTGTCAAGTTGACAACTAAAGCTTCCCAGCACAGGAAGTGACAGAAGTAGGTTCTTCTTCTCTAGAGTCTCCAACTTCTCAAGTCATGTGTTCTTAGTTAGCTATGTTTACATTATTTTCCTTCCAACTAAGTTGGCCTTAAGTACAGTTAGACTACTACTACTTATTCCCAAGATACAAGTGCCACTACTTCACTAATAGAAATAGTTTGCTGGGCCTGTCATTGTTGTGATTCATAGGCTTTATTGCTGGGCAGGATCACTGATTGATTTTTCTACCTTGGTAGCTTGCATAGTATCTTGGGTTACTTCCTATCTTAGGAAGCTTCCAGGTCAGTTACAGCTCAGCTGTTGCAAGTCCTATATCCAACATATGTTGTGTCTTCGGCAATAGGATCTTACTTTCAATTTCTGGGAGGCAACCAAGGGCTGTGGCAATAGACTGCATTATTTTGTGAATCTCTTGGACTACTCTCACCAACAAGCTTAAAGGAGGTTTCCCTTGCCTGAAACTGTGTTTTTAGTTATATAGTCTTCAGCTGTACACATGCACTCACATTTATATTATATGCATATTTTTGGTAGGCTCATTAAATACTATCGTTTCCTTTGGTTTTTCATACCATTTATGCATTATCACCTCTATTTCCTGTTCCTGACCCTATATATCTGTCCTTCCACCCTCTTCAGTTAAAGCACCCACTATGCTGATAACACTTGTCTCCTAAAATTCTCCCTCTCTCAAGCTCCTTCTTCCCATCCAGTCCCCATGGTTACTTTCCATTTTCCTGGATGCTGTGATTAGGGGAAATGTCACAGGTTCCCACCTTAAAAAGAAGAGCTACAAGCAATCAATGGATGCTAGGGAAGGAGAATCAGTTTCCTCCAGGGGCTAGGTATTTGAGAAGTTTTCTAACCCCAAGTAGACAACCCTAAAGATATGTATAAATAGGTATTAGTAAATGAACTCAGTGAATTACATAAATATAGATATAGATATGTGTATAATTTTATGTATATATAGCAATAATGACCAAAGAAAGGAACAAGGAATTCTGAGGGAAGTAAGGGAAATGGGAGGAGGTAGTAGAGGGCTGAACAGGAGGGAAATAATGCAAAGACAATACTCACGTATGAAATTCTCAAAAATAAAAGACAATATGTGTCAATAACGATAAAAGTTACAGCAAAGCCATTTATTTATTATCTGATTTTTGGGTAGAAACCCTGTCTTCAGCCTAGAAAGTTCAACTTTTATTTCAAAAATTGATTGAAAATAAAACATTTTCTTGGTAGAAAATGAAGAAGCCAAAATAATGCTAATGAACTCTATAAGCAGTGTATCTGACACTCCATCCTCTGCTAAGTTCTTTAAAACGTTTCTACTTTAGATATTTTAACAATTCTGTAACACTCTGGGGAGATGTAACTTAAAGGCATCTCTAATCTTGGCAAAAGCTTATTAAAGTGAAAGGTCATTGGCATCCCAGCAGAAACTCTTCAGGAAGTCAATTAGCATAAGCTCAACCCAGGAAGGTCTCCACTTAGTAGGTTGAGACTATCATCCTATCCTCAATCCACAGTCGCTTGATATGAAGTGACTTTTTATCTACCACAGTATGACCACTAGAAAAACTTGACTATTGTATCTGGTCATCTCATCAAAGATGAATTCTAGGGAAGGGTAATGTTGGGTGATTAAGAATCTTAGGTAAGGCTTCCAGGTCAGTTCCAGCTCCATTGCTCCAGGTCCTGTGTCCGAAGACTATCCTGTCTTCAGCAATAGTGTCTTAGCTTCAAGTTCTGGTGGGTAATCAATGACTGTGTTCTTTTGGAAGTCTCTTGGACTACCCTGACCAACAACTCAAAGGGGGGTTTATCCTGCCTGTCACTGTGTTTTTCATTATATAGCCTTCAGCTACATACATACACACATATATACTGTATATACTGTGTTTTTTTTTTCAGTTGGACTTTGAACTAATACATTTCTTTCTGGATTTTCATACCACCTAAGCGTTATCTCGTCTCTCACTCCCCCTGTATAACCTTCTCTACTTCCTCCCCTATTAAAGTACCTTCCTTTTCCCTCTTGATAACATTTGTCTCTTACTACCTCCAGCTCTTGAGATCCTTCTTCCATTTACCTTCATGGTTCCTTTCCATTTTCCTGGCTCCTGGGATTACATCATGATATATATTCACAAATAAAGATTTGGAGCTAAAACCCACAAATGAGAGAGAATATATATCGCTTGTTTGAGCCTGTGTTACTTCTCTTAGTACAACAGTTTCTAATTTCATTCACTTATCTGCAAATTTCAAGATTTTTGTCTTTCTTCACCACTAAGAAGAAGTCCATTCTGCAAATGTACAGCATTTCATTATCCATTCATCAACTGAGGAATATTTAGGTTGTTTCATTGTTTAGCTATTGTGACAAGAGATGCAGAAAACATGCCTGCACAAGTATCTCTGTAGTAGGATGAGTCCTTTGGGTGTAAGCCAAGGAGTGATATAACCAGATCATATAGTAGATTTATTTTTAGGTTATATAAGAGTTCTCCATACTGATTTCCACAGTAGTTTCACCAGTCCGCAATCTCCCCAACAGTGGATGATGGTTCCTCTTTCCCCACATCCATATCAGTATTTAGTATCATTTGGCATCATTTGTTCACTTGATTTTAGTCATTCTGACTGGGGTTAGTTGAAATATTAAAGTAGTTTTGAGTTACATTTCCCTAATTACTAAGGATGCTGAACACTTTTTAAGAGATTTCTTTCATGGTGTCAGAGGATAGTCTGCAAGATGCTGAAGAAGAAACCCAATCAATGGTCCTATCCACCTTTAAAGTCAAATAAATAACAATGACTGGCCCAGCAAACTATCAGTACTGATGCAGTAGTGGCATTTTATATTAGAGGTAATCAGTAGCTCTCTAATTGGAATTAAGGCCCACTTAATGGGAGGGAACTTATCTGTGGTACTGTAAACGTAGTCAAATTCACATAGCTGGAGAGATCATAGATCCTAGAGAAAAACCTCTTTTTTGACACATTCCTCTAGATCAAAGAACTTTCTTACTATATTCTAAAGATGAATCCTTACATTTACAGACAAGTATACCTCTCAGCACTCATCAAAGAAGCTTCTTGCTGTAACAAATGGAAATTATTACAGAGTTATACAAGTGTCAATGCCCTAAGTGACATCTTCAGTGTAATCTCAATACATAAAATTAATGCATCTTTCAGCTCTCACCAGAGAGGTTTCCTTATGCAGCACATGGTGACTAACACAGAAAACCACAACTGGCCAATGTGCAGAGAACAACAGACAGCAGACTTATTCCTAAACAGGACACTTATATCAGACTTCTGCCCTTAAAAGCTCAGCAATCACTGTGGAAGAGGGTCTGATAGATTCTAAGAGCCACATATACTGGATGACCACAAGGAAACAGAGTTTTTCAGACAGCTGGTCAGTTACACCTATGAACTCATAGCAAGGGTGACAGCATGCACAAGTCCATACAAGCTCAAATTAGACAAAAGTCCCAGCAAAGATATGGGAAAGTGGGTAAGAAATCCCAATACAACCCAAGGAACTTCTGGCAGCTGGTGGCTGCTGAGAAGGGGAGAGACAGTCTCTTACAGGGATGGGGGTCTTGGTAGGTTAACCAGGCTCCAATGGATGGACCCATATTTAAGGACACTAGGGGACACAAATCAGATTATGTAGGTTTATAGCTTTGATAAAAGCATCTACCTGTGTTTTATCTTCTCCATTGTCTCTAGTTCCTCTTATGATTTATATTATTTACTTTATTTTAATGTTATTGTTGTTTTATAAACATGATACTTTGGGAAAAGGATGAATTTTATTTTAATCAACTCACCTAGGACTAATTCGAAGCTCAACCAGTGATAGATCTGTGACCTTGAAAAACACATTTAACTTCCTCAAACCTTAGCTTTTGTGTCCTCAAATAAGAAGATAATAATACTTGTTTTATCCTAAAGGGAAAATATCTGTATGCATATAGTTTTGGTCTGCTAAATAGCCACATGTAGTGTTCTACTTTTACTGGTTTCCAGTAGTCTTTGAAGACAGAAACCTCATAGCATATAGTAGAATGATAAGAAAGTACTAGGAACAAAACAAATATTGAAAGTATGAATATTCTCTAGAGAGAAAGGACAGAGTCACAGATACTTCCAAACAAACAGAAGGCTAGAGAGCACAGAGGAAGGGAGGGCTAGAACATCATTGCTTGTGATGTGGGATAGGGCTGATTCAGTGTCCTAAAAACTGTGTGCTCACGCAGAAAATGGCTTCGCTGTTAATCAAAGACCAGCTCTCCCTGAAATACTCTCAGCTCTTCTTTCCTTCCTTTCCTGTTCTGAGTGATAGGGAGGAAACAGTGCAGACCCAAAGCCAGGACCAGATTTACTTTCATGACCCAGTATGTCAGTGTGTATCATGAGGTTCACAGCATGCTTGGAGCACATCTTTACAGGAATTTAATGTGCTGGCAATGCCTTATTCTTGATGAGAAAAAAATTAAATAAGATATGGTGAGACATTTATTTGTTAATCAGATTTAGAGAACTTTGAATACATTTTCTATTAGGAAGCAACTATAGCCATGCAGCTTGCTTATAAAAAGTAGGTCTAGAAACATGAGATTTAAGAAAATTTTAATTGGATTTTGTTTTCTCCAGTGAGTTTATTTTAAAAAAAACTGCAGGTGGGGGTGGACATGCTTCAGCACACATATGGGTGTCAGAGAACAAGTTTAGGGAGTGTGTTCCTTCATACCACCATGTTGATCCTGGATAGGAGTGAGGGATCAAACTCCAGTTGTCAGCCTTGGCAACAAGTACATTTAATTGCTGAGTCATCTCACCAGCCCCAGTGAATTTATTTTTAACATTCAAATAAAGTTGTGTCAAGATAGAATTCTAAGGAAAAAAAATCTGTTCTTCTACAAAGAAAAATGACAGAAGACAGGGTTATAGGATAAGGTGGTTTCCCGAGCTATACCTTCTCCAAAGTGCACTCTGGCATTTATTTCTTACAGAATCCTCTCCAGAGCCACAGAAGAAGTCAGATGCTCTCTTCAAGAACACATGTTCTTGAAGAAGGAGAGCTACCTATGAGCCACACTGACTTCTTTTGTCTTGTTTCTTTGGCTCATTCAAACAGGTGAGCTTCATTCTGTCAAACCTTCATGTTTCCTTGGCAAAGGAGTAAGTTGAATATTAACAGACTATTTCACCTTGAACAGAACAAAGGTAATCATTTTACACAAAACAACACAAAACTCTGTCAAGGAGAAGAGCTGAGGTCAGAAATTCACTGCATTTTATGCTAACCGTCATAACAATGATAAACACATGACAGTATCCAAAATGAATTTGTTCATGAATGGGTCAATCAGTGAGTATGCTTTCCTTAACTTCTTTCTCCCCTTCAGGAGAGCCTTTTTCACTCACCCACTGTGTGGCAAACAATCATAGAACACATTGAGCAAGAGATTCTTCCTTTGCTCAAGGGCAGTGGTATCTAATAAAGCAAAAGACACAATGGGAAGAAGTTGACCCCATGACAGAAGATAAATAGAAAAAAAAAAAAGATCTGGTATCTCAGTGCTCCAGAAAGAACAGGAGAAATCATTTCACATAAAGCCCATGGTATCCTAAAAAGTATAGGATTGTAGTATCAAATATTAATATTCTAGGGGAAACTTGCCTTCCTCCTCCCCAGATTCTACATTACTGTTCTTTGCTGCCAAAGGAGCAATTACCCATTCCATAAATAGATCAATATTTGCTCATACTGTGGATGATGAGATCCAGTCTCCAGTGCCCCATCTGTATGCTGGCTCCAAGCCCACCTTCTAAGATCAGCTATGAACATCTCCTTACCTGTCTATTTCAAAGGCGAAGAAGCAATCTCAGGAATGTTAATCAGCAGACCCAGTCTCACACAGATGAGAAGAGGTAGGACCCAGAATTGAGGTCTTTGACAGTCTAAATCTCTGATTCCTTCCAGTCTGATGTGATTCATTAAGTCTTTATATTCTATTTGCAGTTATGACTATAGACAAAATTAAAATTAATTTTTCTTGGAAAAAAAGAAAGACCCTTCAAAAATGCTTCCATTTTCTTCTTTTTGATGCCTTTTCCCTGACACTTGGTGTCTTACAGATGAAGAAATAATGTAGCAATGGCTGAAAACACCCACGATATTTGAACAGAATGCACTTGCCTGTCCAAACAGGACTCATCTGAAGAAGTACAGAACCAGCAAGCTTTGCTCATATTTTAACTGTGTTTCTAAGATATTATGTCCATAATAATGTTGGAATAAGAAGATTTGCTATGTGACCTGAGACTACTTAACTAAATCACTGAACTGTATGCTTTCATAGAATGGGTTGAAATTGGACATATAATTTCACCATTATGTCAGAATGAAGAAAAGAGTCTTGAGCTAGAGAGATGGCTCAGCAGTTAACAGCACTGACTTCTCTATTGCAGAGGACCCGGGCTCAACTCCCAGCACCCACATGGTGGCTATGAACCATCCTTAACTCCAGTTCCAGGAGAATCCGAAGTTTTCTCCTGACCTCCATGGCATTGCTCCACATGGGTATACTCACATACATGCAGGCAATACACTCTTAGACATAAAATGAAAATAATAAATGAAATATTTTTAAAAATTAAAAAAAGAAAGGAGTCTTGCAAAGTAAATTTTTAATAAGACTGAATCAATATGATCCCTATACTGTAGATATGACTTTCTAGGTGGTAGAGGGAAGCAACACTCAGGATATTAGATTAATTTTCATGCACTATTTTTAACTTTTAAAATAAACTATAAAATGTCAAAAGATAAGTGAAATTCATAATGGATTACATTCAAAAATGAATTATAAAATATTTATCTGAACTGAAGCAGGGTTTGAGGATATGTGAACAGACAATGTGGAACATCATATCACATGCATATTTTCTATGGTATGATCTCTTTCTTAACACCTTTACTTAAAGTCCACTATGAGTATATTAGTTACTTTTCTGTAGCTGTGATACAATACCATGACCAAGGAAATTCAGAGAGGGACGAGTTTATTTGGCTTATGGTTCCAAGGAGATAAGAGTCTATCATGATGGGAGAAATGGCATGAGGCAGTCAGAGCAGAAATCAGAGGGCCCACATCTTCATGCAGGGAGAAAGACTGGAAGTGCAGAAAGGCTTTGAACTTTCAAACCCCCTCCCCAGTGACATAGTTCCTCCAGCAAGGTCATACCTCCTGAAAGGTTCCAGTCAGCGACCAAATGACCAAGTTCAAATACTTGGAACCTACCAGGAATATTCTCATTCAAGCCATAACAATGAGCAATGAAGAAAAACATGTAAATAGGTTCATACTGGTTTTTTTTTCCCTACTAAAAAAATTAGTGATGAAAGATAGGACTCCACAGCCACATAGAGTTTACGGATCTAGTGCTCATCATTAATCACTTTACTAATGACTACAAAGGTTGAAACTTTAGCATTTATTTAATGTGTGTATGTTTGTTGGCATATGTGTATGTCAGAGGGCATCTGGAAGGAGCCAGTTCTCTCCTACCATCATGTGGGTAATGGGAATCAAACTCAGGGAGTCAGACTCAAATGTAAGTGCCTTTACCACTGAGTCTTCTCACTGACCGCAAAATTTGATTTTTATAAATAAACACAGTCACTCCATAGATTGTTGGGATAATAAATAAGTCAGGAAACAGAGCATCTACCAAATTCTGCTGTGACAAGGTAGAAAAAGACTGCTTGGGACTTATTAAGTAGTTTATTCCATGATTGACTATTACAGGGAGCTATAAAAATATCCTCCACCCATCCTCTGCATAATTTAATGCTGATATGAATTGCATATGATTATCAATCTCTAGTATATATAACATCTGATTTCTGTCACAGGCTTTAAAATCTTGTGTGTACATCTGTCTGCCTTTAAACTTCTATTTAGAATATTTTATGGTGTGTATACAGTCATCATTCTTTCCTGCACTCACAGTGGTCAGCATTAACCACATCAAGCTTCTAGCTGATTCTATACAAGGTCTCAATATCTGCTTCAGCATATACTGTGAACAGGCACTGATTAAATTATTTGAGCCAGCACAAGAGACACAATGAATACATTTGCTATTCCTCTTCTAATAGCACAGCCTAATGACATCATTGGAACTGCACTTGGGGCAAGGAATTAAATTTCAAGAGAGGACCACAGAGTTCGGAAGGAGACAAACAGTGACTGATGTTGCTGTTAGCATCTGCTAAGCCCATCTCTCATCATAAACACTTACTCCTCATTACCTCAGCATGGTGGTTTATAAGAACACAAATTACCACATCTTGGAAATTTGTCAATATGATACTCTAATAGTAAAATATTCAGATTCATGCAGGTGATTCTGAAAACATGACAGCAGCATTTATCCTTCAAATAACCGGGAACAAATGAATATGGAGAATGACAGCTGCCAGTGTCTTGTGATATGCAGAGAAATAGCACTGCACATATTTTCTCACAGGAAAGTTAACTATCTTCAGTGTAGAAATTTCAGAGGGAAAGAAAAATGGATCAGTGTAGAACTTATGTTAAAGCAACAGACAATCTGGGCATGATCTTGGCATGTGATGCTGGAGCTGAAGGGTGTGTAAAGGGATGCATACTTTTACTGTAATCTCTAAATTAACAAATAGGCCTAAATTAAGATGAAATGTTTTCAAATGTGAGACAAAAATATGCAGTGAGTGGTGGAAAGGTCTATAACATGTCTTCTTGAAAATCATATTTTTTTTTAATTTCATTTATTATTTTTTATTTTATGTGTATGCATGTATTGCCTGCATGTAGGTAAGTGCACCCGTGTTATGCAATGCCTGCGGAAGACAGAAGAGGCTGTCGGATTCCCTGGAACTGGGGTTACGGACAATTGTTAGGTGCCATGTGGTGCTGGGATTCGAACCTAGGTTTACTTCAAGAACAACCAGTGCTCTTAACCATTGTGCCATCTCTCCAGCGCCCCTGAAAATCATAACAAAACAGACCTGGACTTTGCCTTTTCCAAATGACTTTCTCTCTCCGCAGCATAGCCACATTAGCCCCAAAGCGAACAAAATTGAAAAATGGTAGAGGTTCTTGGTAAATCATCGATAGCCTTTGACTCGTGAAGAAAACCAAGTATCCATGTAACTCTGGGTTCTCTTCTTTAGGGTGTCCACCCAGTTTCATAGCACCACCATCTACAAAATTGGTATACTAAAACATTTTCTGTGAACCCAGCACTCCAGCTAATCAGGTTTGGACCACAGGTGCACATAGGGCTCATTTGATTCTCTAGGGATAATCTCTAACTGGGATTTACAAAATTTCTGAAAGCAAGATCGTGCTATCTTATACTTAAATTATTCAGTATGGATTTGAAGAACAGTCCTTTTCCACTCTGTTTTAGTAGGAGTAAAATTTGGTCTACAGAGACATGTGCTGATTAGCTGGGGCAAGGAAAGGTCAAAGATGTGGTGGAGCTACCCCATGGGTTTCTGCAGTGTTTTAAAAACTCAGCTTCTCTGAAGCAAGATTCTAGGCTGACTGGTCAGAGCAAAGCTGTTCAGAGGAAATCACAGGGCATGCAGGCCATAAATCAGCTGATATTTAAGAACTTTGCTTTGCCTTTTTAAAGATCCACTGTACTGTGGCACAGTTTATAAATTTAGGACTTTTTGTTATGTTTATAACCTCTAGCATCAAGGCTTCAATTGTACTTCTCAGAGAGAGATGTTCCTCAAACTTCAATTAACATGTTAGTTTCTGATTTTGGAGCTACCATGTGACCTGAAATGACACACTATGGGACCATCTTTATTGGCTGAGGTAGAGAATGGACTCAAGGTGAAGGCATCTGCTTTCTACTTCTTCATTTTCCCCAAGCCTCCACTTCTTGTTCATACCAAGTCTTCACTGAATATGAATAACACTTAAAATACCTACCACATATGTGTTAAGTGTTTCTATTTTATGAGTGGGAAATGAAATCCCACAGCAGTTGAGTAATGGAACAAATTCCAAGCAGCTGGTAATGAACCAAATTGAAACTTTAAATCAAATTTACTTGATTTTTGAGTTCAAAATTCTTTCCAACAACCAACTGCTTTGTCCTCTTCCTCCTAGAAAGATCAGCAACCTCACATACCTTGCTTAACCATACCTGTGGCTGGTGGAGTAAATGCACTTATTCTGTGTCAAAACAATTAACATTTCCTTAAGTAGTTTCCATAAATCAATGCAAAGATCTTTCAGTCCTTCCAAGACATTCATAAAGACGTGAATTCTACTATGGGACAGAAAGTCAAAAGACCAAAAAGTTATGTATTAGATTTCACATAAGCTTATATTTATCTTAGAATATCACCTTTCTTTAGGATTTCTAACCTGTTATTATTTTCATATCATCTTGACAACTAAGTTTATCCAATGTTTTCGAGCAAATAACCAGCAATGAGCAATGCATACCATTTTATAGAAATACTCAAAGTGAAGTTGGAGAGTAAGATGTCCTGGAGTCTGCATACAGGATCTTAAGAAGGGCTTAAGATAGTTAAAAGATAAATTACAAGTTAAATTCCTCCCACAAGATTTTCATTTCACGTCCAATTCAACTAATTATCACAATCAGAATGAGTACTCTCCATACTACAAATACTATTTAACCACTACACATGCAATATTTAATTTAATATCCTTATACATCTATATATGGCTTAGCTATCAGGTTTTAAGGATGAGAGTATTGAAGCTCAGGAGGAATGAGAAACCTTACATGTTTTGTAAATACTTTAGCTATAGTACCAAAGATTGCAAATCCACTGTTCTTTCTACTCACCATATCGTTTCCCTAAGCTGAGGGTCATAGTTCCCCTAAGTCAGCCCATCTACTGTGCTTCTCTTCCTTACCGTATCTTCCAAGATATCACTGTAGTATGACCCACCAGGTTTCTTGTAATAATTTTAGGAACAAAAGACGTTGTGAAAAATAGTAAGGGAGAAAGAGAATGAACTGGTGCTGAAAACTGTTGCCATAGCAAATACTCCCAATTTTAAGGAGTATGACAGAGACTCGTGTAACAAGTGCTTTCAGCTTCAGTAATACTCCTTCCTGCAGGCTGTGGATTTTCATTTTCAGTAGGTCTTCTGTCTTCAAACTTGTTTTATTAGTATTTCAGCCTGCAGTTCATCTGGATCTCCTATTATTGCTATTCGATGTATAGTTCTTAAGTCAGCATTGTTGACATCACCCGAAGGTTTGGCATAAAAGAAGAACAACAGCCAGAGATCAGAACAACTGTATCTGGTACTCAACAATGTTCTCTCATGAACAGGTTCCCATTGAGGCTTTGGGACACTACTTAAAGCCTTACTAGTAAGATGTCTCTGATTGTCATGCCTTCCTTCTACTTATTAATTCAGTGCACTATGCTTTACCTTCCTATCTTTCTATACCATGAAATAGAATCAGAAGCAAGAGGAAAAAAATGTTTTGTTTCTATATTACTTCTTCAAAAGTATATGCCTCAAAACTCTAGTATCTGCAGTGAGAAAAAAATTTTGAGACCATATTGCAAAGGTATTCGTTCTAGGTGAAAATCTCTTTTCTTCATATACTGAGAGATGAAGCCTGGACATGGGCCATCTGTCACCCATTCTAAAACTGTGCATTCGCTTGTCAGAGACTTCTCACAGACAGTTGATCTATCTTGCTCCAGGGGCAGGGCCAGCCCATTTATGCTTCCTTCAAGGTCAGTTTATAGTTACATTTTCATCTTCCAAAAATCCTTACACTTGAATCACGTACTCATGGTTGTTACCCTCCTGATTACGAACTTATTTAACTAATTCTGTTGCTGTCTGCAGTCTTTCTTAAGATCCATCCTACTATGTTTTATGCCTGTAGTGGGTCCTTCAATCTTTATTCTTTTGAGGAGATGTGAAGGAGAATTTTCCCAACAATTGGAATCCTCTTCCATGTTCTGCTTCTTCATCTGTTCTACAAGTCTCTGTAGTGATTTCTCAACAAAGGTCTAAAAAAATGTCATCCAAAACTCAACCTAGGTTAGTAATAGTAAATAACCTTTACTAAAAAAGCATATTTGCATGTTTATATGTTCCCAAAAATCTTATTTCATTGAATAAGTTCAAAGAAGTCAAGATCTGTTAAACATGATAAAGAATGACTCTCAGTATAAAACTCATTTTGTGTACTTTCTAAATATTCTCTTAAATCATATCAATATACTTTGTGATCTTCAGAAACCATATGAAAAGAAGAAAGTCTGCCCCTATGTAGGGTGTGAAGCAGGACACGAACTGCTTTCTCTTTGGTTATGATATGAATATGGCATTGAGAAGACAGCATTTAGGACATAACAAATCCGTGTTGTGTCCATTTAAGCAGATACCTAGCAGAATCATCCCTTCCTGGGCCATTTGCCCAGGTAAAACTTAGAGGATCCTCTGTCCAAAGGCTGACCTTCTTGGGATGAAAAATAATGGAGAACAGAAGGGAAAAGCAGCCAGAAGTTCATGAAATGGATGAATAACTAATGTATGTAGGAGTGGGGAGTGATGTAGGTGAGAGGGAAGACTGCAGTTCTCTTGAAAACTGCCAGCGCCAATGATAGAAGTCATGTTTCAGTGTGGAAAGATGCACCGCGCCTTGGCTTCCATACTCACAGAGTGAGAGGAAGCCTCTCAGATCATGCTGTTCCTGTTCTTCTTTTCACTTAGGCTGACCAGGAATTTTCAAGTTCACCTTCACAATATAGAAAAAGACAACTAGTGGTTACAGTGAGTTGACAAATGATTAGGTAAAGAAAATTTTATCAAATGATAAAAGAAACAAGTTCACAATGAGAAATTTCTGGAGGTCACTTTAGAAGACCTTGAAATGCACTTCACTCTAACTAATGTCCCTTCCAGTTTCCACACCGAAGTCAAGATTGCCTTGATTACAGTGGGAAAACGTATTTAATCTGAGTCCTGTGAGTTTAAGCTAAAACAAGAAAACAAATTAACTGGATCCACAAATTTTAACAAAATTGTTAGTTATTTCTCTTCCTAATACCACTTGTTCAGACCATGAAATATGCGTCTAAAGATGGCAAAAGTAGTGATTACTTACATTTTAATCTCTTCTATTGTTTAACCATTTGTAAAATCAATATATTATAAACCACATAGGATTTGTGTAAGAGGAATTCTTAACTCAAACATAGAAAGACAAATATCACACATTCTCAAAAGAGGATGCTAGCTTTGATTCTTTAGATATATATGTTTCAATTGAAAAATCTCAGGGCTGGAGGATGAATCAAGGGTCTGTCTAGGTCTAAGTCTTATGTCAAGTTGGAACATACTTAAGCATTATATGTGGTGTGGGTTCTATCTTTTTAAAAAAATCTTGGTCCTTTGAGAATTTCATTTAATGCATTTTGGTCATCCCCATCTCCACATCCATACCTACTCTCCCCACACTCTCGGACTGCATGTCTTCTGTTATTATTTTTCGTCTTTTAAAGGCAATCAAGTCTAATTTGTGTTTCCCAAATGCTCTTGGGTATGGGTCCATCCTCTAGAAACTGGTCTACCTGTCTAGTATCACACTCTAGAGTTTAAATATGTTATAAATAAAAAAAATATTTTTTAAGTTTAACCCATTTACTTTCAAGTCCATCTTCCTGGTATCAAAACACTTGTACACATAGCTGAAAATACCCAGTACAGACTTTTCCCACCTCCAAGCTTTATTCAGATACCCTCCTTGCCAACTTATAATATTTCCACTCATAACTCTTCTTACCCTAATATTTCAATTTAAGTCATCTAGGTTTATGAATATTAATAGCTTTCCCTCTGTGATTAAGCTTTTGTCTGTTTTCTTCTTGATTCTACAACCACTGTAGGGTAAATACTGGAAGAAAAGACGTCTAATCTAACTCTGCCTGCATCCCATAGACTATGTCAATTAAGTGATGGGTGGGGTACTTGAGGCTTGCCTGAATTTGATACTGACTAGGCTCATGGCTACTTTATCTCCTGTAATTACAAAATTAAAGTCAGGAGAGTTCAGTTCAAAGCAAAGGCAAAGTTAAAGTTCATTGCCAAGTGTTAAAGACTCTGAACAGAAAGGGTCCCAGAGCTGACTTGGATTAATCTTTCGTGAACATGCCCCTCTCAGTGATTCCCTCTTTCCAAGCCTCTGTTGGTCTCAAGGTGTCCATGGCCACCTATGTTGTAGGGATTTGATCCCTGTTTCTGTCCATGGAAATTATTGAAATAGGAAGACGAGCCTTGGTGCACAAGCATGGAAGTAGCTTCAATAGGGTCCCTTGGCTTGGATCGTGCTATGGAATCAATGGAACTTTGGTTGGGGTAAGACTGGGCCTCTTTCTTTCTGTTGTAATAGGGAAGGAGAAACTCAACTGCAGCTGAGATGAAATGATCTACTTTGGGCATGAAAGAAAACTTGCTGACCACATCTTAGAAAGCGGTAATTATTTGCTCTTTCTTTTATCTTAGGGGTCCAAGGCCTCACATTGTTTGCAATAGTAACACATAATAACAGGCTAATTAAGCTACCCTCAAGGGATCAGAATGAAAAAACACTAAGGTAAGCATAATAGTAATCTATTTTTCAATACAAAATGTCAAATTTTATATTGTTGTTGTTGTTTTAATTTTTATCGTTGTCAGGTTGCAATTCCAGATGTGTTGCAGATCGATTGACCTTAGTTTGGGAATCTGAGTGCACAGCACTGAAGTTAGGTTCTTTTTGTGGCCATCTGCCTATGGCCACATGCCAGAATGGCTGTCACCATAAACTAGCTCATTGAAAAATGTCATTCAGCAAATAGTAGAAAGTAGAGGCTTTAATTTTCAATGTGTAACTCAAGGTCACGGGGAAGTGTTTGGAAGAGCACCGAAAACATACAGAAGCGGCATAAAATATATAAAGTCTTCACAGAAACCTTTCTACTCTGATCTCTGAAAATTAAAATTAATCAGCTCAACATGGAAGTTGGAGTGCAAAAGGAGTTAGAGAGGTACCCAGGATTCCTGGACTAATTTAGGAGAATTTGATGGGTGTTCTCTCGATGCTCCTGTGGAGCAATATCAGACTCCATTATTTGGTGAAGAGGTGAAACTCTGACATAAAAATAACTGCTTCTGTTATCAAAAGTTTGATAAGCAAAGAAATAGAAAAAATTCTTCCCTTCCAATATTCCTTTTTTAACATTTAATATTTTTATTTTCACAAATTTCATACAATATATTTTGATCATATTAAGACTCCCTCCCCTGTCTGCACCCCTATTATACCATCCCTGAGACACATATTCTGTCATGTATGTTAAGGTCTATTGAGTCAAGTTTGTATCCTCATGTGTCCTTCAGTGATTGTGCATCAACAGGTGCCTTGTTAACATATCTAGCACACACTTTTAGTATTTATTTTTAAATATTTTATTTATTATTTTTATTTTATGTGTTTGAGTCTTATGCGTGCATGAATGTAAGTGCACCCATGCCACGAAACGACTGTGGTGGTCAGAAGAGGGCATCAGATCTCCTGGAACTGGAGTTTCAGAGCATCATTATCTGCCATGTGGGTGCCGGATCCAAACCTGGATTCTCTGCAAGAGCAGCCAGTGCTCTTAACCACTGAGCATCTCTCCAGCCACTAGCATCACACTTTTAAAGACACCCACTCTCCCTTTACCAGCAGTATTTAGTTGCCAATAGTTCCTCAGGTAAGTTTGGGATTTTGTCAGGATTGAACATGCATGGGTCCTGTGCATGCTGTTAACATTGTTGTAAATTCATATGAGTAATTCTCAGCTGTCTGAAAATCTCTGTTTCCTTTTGGTCATCCATGACCTCTGACTCTTAGAATCTTTCTTCCCCCTCTTCCACAATGGTCCTTGGGTCTTGAGTGGCAGAGTTTTGAAACAGTTGTCCTGTTCAGGGATAAGCACTCTGTAGCCTCTTGTTCTCTGCACTTTCATCAAATGTGGCTTTTTTTGAGTTAATCACTATCTGTTGCATGCAGAAGCTTTTCTGCTGAGAGTTGAGAGATGCATTGTTATTCTTTCTGCCCCCTGATCCACTATGTTCCCTGAGCTTTATTTTTAGAGGTTGCATTGAAGGTGAATCACGTAGGACTGGGCACATCATAGTCACTTAATCTCTGCATTTGATCAGTTGTGGCACTTTGTAATAGTCTCCATCTGGTATAAGAAGAAGGTTCTTTGGTGAGTGATTAGAGGTACATTTGTTGGTAAATATAAGGATGAGTATTTAGAATACAGTAAAAAACTATGTTGGTCTAAGGATGTGATAAAAGTAGTTTTTTCTCTAGGATCTATGACCTCTCCAGCCACGTGTATTTGGCTTTGTTTACAGTGCCACACATGAGTTCCCACCCATTGAGAAGGCTTTAAGCCTAATTAGGCAGCTGTTGATTACCTCCAAGATAAAAGTGCCACTACTGCACCCCTCTAGTTTGTTGTGCTGGTTATTGTTGTGGTTATTAGGTTTTAAAGCTGGATTAGAATATTGATTGATTTTTCTCCCTTAGCAGTTTACATAGTATCCCCTAGAACTATAAGAACTAATCTTCAGGGAGGAGGCTTCCAGGTCATTTCCAGCTTGATTGCTTCAAGTTCTGTTTCTGAAGTATGTGCAGTCTTCAGTAGTATTGGTTGTCTTACCTGCAAGTTCAGGTGACCACTAACTAGAAGGGAAGTTTCCCTGTCTGGCATTGTTTTTTTTTTTTGTTGTATAGCCTTAGCTACACCAATTCAATTACACATAAACATACACACACACAAACATACACACACATATATGTTGCATATTGCAAATATGTATATATATATATCAGTTTTCTCATGCCATCTGTGTTTTCTATCTCCTCTCTTTCCTCTCTTCCTGTATATCTCTCCCTATTCCCTCCCAAGTTAAAGTATCCCCCATTAAAGGTATCAACACAGACATGCATGCCTCTATATTTTGGATCTTTTCTGTGTCTATTACTGAGAACAAATATTTCCAAAATATAATAAGTCAATGGAACAAGTGATCTTGGAAAGATATAGAAACATTTTTTAAAATCTAACATAGAAGTGAAGAAGACAGAGCCCTAGTTCTTAATAAGAAATGCCCTGGTTGTGTTGCCACAAGATGGTAGGGTATGCTGAAGAGGTGGACACAGGAGAATCATGAGTTTGAGGCCAGCGTGAACTACACTTTTGTGTGTGGAATTTTAAAGTATTTTATTTATTTTTTCCTCTAAATTTTGAGTTTTTGTGCATTTCATATAATACATCCTATTCAAGTTTAGACTCCCTCCTCCCTCTATACCTGCCACAATCCCCAACAAGATTTCAAGATTTTGTCATATACATTAAGTCCTACCCAGTCCAGCATTTGTATCCAGATGCCCCTCAGTGCTAGTTTATCCACTGGAGTCTAGTCAGCCTACCTAGAGTCATTCCCTTAAAGAAGATCTACTCTAGCTCACCCTACAGTGATTATTTGCTAATAATTCCTTGGCTAGGGTAGGGGCCCATTGGCCATTTTCCCTGTTCTATGTCAAGTTTTTGTCTGGTTGAGTCTGCATGAGTCTTTTTCATGCTGTTAGCATTGTTGCAAGTTCATGAGAAAGTTCCCAGAGGCTACCCCTTCTAGTTGGTCATGGTGGCACACACCTTTAATCCCATTACTCAGGAGGAAGAGGAAGGTAGATCTCTATGGATAGAGTCCAGCCTGGTCTACATAGTGAGTCACAGGCCAGCTGGAGCTACAGGGAGACCCTCTTTGAAGGAAAGGAATAGTCAGAGAAACTACTTTTGATATTAGAACCCTTATTTTAACAACCATACAATGGCAAATCTTTGCACCATTTTCATTGGATAGAGGTAAATTTTAAGGATGACTTATGACATGCACACTATGAGTATATATGAATGTATATGAACTATTCATAATGGAAAACTATTTCCTTCTTCTGCTTAATTTGATAATACACTTCGTAAGGTCTGATCCTTTATCTAATTTACTTTGTTTATAATGGAGTAGTTTCAGAATAGTGCTGAAAGATACACACTTTGCTGACAGATTAAACTTATTTTGGAAAATGAATTCTGTTATTTCCTAGGCAAATTGTGCAGCCTTGGGGAAATTCCTTCTCAATTTCCTTTTTCTAGTTTCTAAAATTGAGATAATCTTAGTATTGCTTACTGTCCAATTACGTGAGAAAATACATCATGCATTTAACATTATGTCTCAGTGTTTGTGATGATGTTGTCAACGGAACTGACTATACTAATGTCACCAGATTTTGCATAAACAGTTTAACTTATTCTTTTAAGAAAAAGTATTTAGATGCATAAGAATGTTTAAATATACTCCTAAAGACTTTGAAATAATTAACATTTTCTTAAAAGTCATCTGAAATCCTTTAAAAACATTCATGTCAAATCATATAGACACTTAATTTCAATACTAACCAATACTAGGAATTAAAAGAAGCAATACAAACCAACTTCCTTTTGTACATGTGTGAATGGAGGGTCACAATCTATTTAGCAGCATCTATAACTCTGTTTTTGGTCTAAGACTTTTTGAGCTACAGCACACTGAAAAATATATACAGTTGCCCAGCATAGCAGTTCTCCGTCAAAACCCTCTAAGAGTTTAATTTAGTAGAGTTAGCACCATTAGGATACAAATGGAGCCAAGACTGACAGACAACATAGAAAGAAATGTAGCAGAAATCAATCTGGCATATTTTCTGCCTAGTTCAAAGAATAAGGAGCACAGAGCTACACCTGCTGGTTACTGTCTTGCAGAGCACATGATTTTTCTTTGTTGACATAAAAAACATTTTACGAGATATCTGTATCAATGGCAATTTGAATGTTTCATATTGTACACCATAAAATTTTCTTTCCAATTCCCTTCTATACAGGAAAATACCAGCTAATAATAGTGGGAAGAACAATGGAATTATAAAATTAGCCTTCTATCATCATTGATGTGGAATTAGGGAAGGCAAGCATCACCAAAGACAGTAAAAAGTTGGTGAAAATTTAGAGAGGAAAATTAGTGGTTCTTTTGCAACATACCACATATGCTTTATTCTGTAAGCCACATGGTATTGGAGTGGTAAGTTAAGAGACAAATGGAGAGGGTCTAAGCCTCACCCTGGGCTACCCATGGATTTAAACTCAACACTGTAATCTGTGAATTGCATGTCAGTCATTGAATGTGTTATCTTTAATAGCAGCTTTGAGAAAATTTTGTCATTGCTGTGATATGTGCCTGGGCAGAAATGCCTGCATCAGTCGATGTTGTCTAAGACTATTGTCAATAAATAGCCACTAGACTGGAATGAACACTGAACACTGCCGTTTTCTGAACCCCAAGAGAGAGTGATGGTGAGTTCCCCTGTTTTAGATAAAAATACTGGAGACCTTATGCTCATCTAGAATAATAAACTACAAGTGCCTAACCTTTATATATTCAACAACTTGTCTCTTTCTTCTTACCAGAGCATGTCCAGATTCACGCTGATAGCTCTGTCCTATTAGCCCCGTGATAAAAAGAGCAGCCTCCTTTCCGAGCCTGTTCCTCTGCTTACCATGAATTTCCTTAATAATTTGACAAACACAGTGAGAGTCTGTTTTCCTCCATAGGCCTCCCTTCCTGCTTGAATACACATCCTCAAATCCAAACAGTGTTAAAAGGGATATGGATGAAATCAATGACTTTCTAAGAGTGATAGCCCAGGAGGAAAACAGAAATAGAGCATGGTAAGTAATCAGGAAATACCAATAGACTTTAGAGAAACCCTTCAAATGCTCCATAGCACTAAGACAAACATCAAAACTAATGAAGTGTTTGTAAAGATATGTGTGTTTGCCTGGAAAGACAAAGTAGGAAGTGAACCGAGAAGCCAAGCAGAGGGCTGAGTATGTTATTTAGTGGCTGATAGCAAAAAAGGAAAAGATACAACCACAAACCAGTCTGTAAAAGGCTAGAGAATAAGCTGAAGATGGAGGGAGCATGTCATATTTCTGTCTGGCCTGCATCCATCTTCTCATGTAGTCGTAGCCTTTCATTTTCTCTCTGTTATTTTCTTAACATGTTGTTGACAAGGAGATGGGCTGGTTTCCTTTACGTGGTATTAGCATGCTACTCAGGAATGAAGAATGTCTCAGATTCCTAGGCACAGTGATTAATTTAGGATTAGTTGATGCAAGGCAGAACATTCTGAACACTGAGGCATGTCCTTCTGACCTTCTTTTTAGACTTAAGTAACCATTTCCTTGGAAATACAGACCAAGATAGGATTAAATCTATAAAATTTGATAAATTGAAGATATATGTAGGTAGAAAGATGATACATAGATAGATGATAGATAGATAGATAGATGATAGATAGATATGATAGAAGATAGATAGATGATAGGTAGATAGATAGATAGATAGATAGATAGATAGATAGATAGATAGATAGATAGATAGATAGATAGATAGATAGATAGATAGATAGATAGATAGATAGATAGATAGATAGATAGATAGATAGATAGATAGATAGATAGATAGATAGATAGATAGATAGATAGATAGATGATAGATGATAGATGACAGAAGGCTGAGAGACAAGACACTCTCTTCCTTGTACTAAGCTGCTATGCAATGATATTTTTTAGAATACTTAGAATCCCTTTTAGTGGATTGAGAGAATCTATGAGGGAAACAACTTGAACCTTTCAAATATGGTAAAGAAATATTTTTAATTTTGTATTTAGTGTGTGTGTGTATGTGTGTGTGTGTGTGTGTGTGTGTGTGTGTGTGCAGTGCATGTGTGTACAGCACAAGTATGGAGGTCAAAGGATAACTTTGGGGAGCAAGCTCTGTGCCTGCACTGTGGGTTCTCAGGATGGAAGGATGTTGTCAAGCTTGAGTCCTCAGGGCTGTTACGCACTGAGCCATCTCTGAAGCCTGTAGGAAGGGTTGTAGACTCAACCTTTGATTTGCTCTTTGTTCCAAGCCACATTTCACTTAAAAACTTTAACTTTCTGAGATGACTACATATAAACAGTTTTTGAGCTGAAAAAACCCAATACAAGAGACATTATCTAAATGTTGTTTGCAAACTAAGCAATTTCTTGTTTAATTCATTTTTCTATCCTGCTAACTTTCTCCAGGCTGAAAATGAAGGCAAGCGGAACATAAAATAGTCTGCACAGGAATCATCCTTCCACGGCTCACAGGTACATTATGTAAATTGTGATCTTCCATATCTACAAGTGGTAATTTCACTTCCCTAATTTCAATTTCATTTTATTCCAGCGTGGCACCTTTTCCTCACAGCTTTCTGAGCTTTATTACACCAATTGTTCACCATTTTCATTGGTTCAGCTAATATTTTTGCTGAGTTTTGTTCAACTATGATATCATTTCTACACACAGTGGAGCATACCTCTAGCTAGAACACAGAGGCTTCAAAGAGGACAATCCTAATGAAATAAAAATTTTCAACATGCTAATCAAGAAGAGAAACATCAGTATACCCATAAAACCTATTCTCCTGACCTATATTTATTTGCTTTTTCGTGTTTCCCAAAAGGATCATACCAACAGCAATGAAGCAGAAAAAATTATTCATGTTACAAAACTAACATGTTTCATATTTGCTTATAAACTTGTATTTCTTCATCTCTCATTAACTATTGATAAGCTTGAATAAAATTTTAGAACTCCTCAATTTAAAATAGTGGAGTCAATTTCCCTATCTGTTATGAGATTGATTCTATATATTCATTAATTAAAAACACATGTGTAAAGAGTAATTTTTTATCTATTCCAATCACTCCACCTGTTTCAAAAAGAAAAACAAAAGCTATTTCCTGAAGACTGCAAATTCTAGACATCAAACAAGTATCTTCATAAATAGTTGTGATTATAGAGCCACAAGTTAGACAGAGAGATACTGCAGTCATCATGACTCCTATGGCTTCAAAAAGGCAATTTACTATGGACTGAGATTACATCTAAAGAAATCAGACATATTGAGATTGCAGAGTAATATTTAGCTAGCCCTAATAGCACAGAGATCCTTTCCTTTTTCATTCCATAGAAATGCTTCTGCCCCTATTTTTCTTATATTGTCACCACCAGCTATTTGCTTGAATGAGAAATGGAAGAAACTGTATCCATTACTTCCTGATGAACCTCAACTATGGTTTTATGTATCAAAGTAATCATTTGCTAGGACCATTTATTTCTCTAGAAAGAGCACTTGGCTAGATTAAAAATGTGGCAGAAGTTAAGATATTTTTGTAATGATTCAATACTAAATTTGTTAACTCATACTTTATGTGAGTCCTATGTATCTTCGTGATTTTCTAGTAGTTCTACAGTATGAAGGGCAGAGTATAACATAAACAGAAAGGCAATGATAACCTGGTAGGTGACCAGAATTCCAAACTGTGAGGCTCAGAAAACTGAAGCACATTGTGGACTACCAGAAAGCATGAGAATCTTGTCTCCATCCAGCCCTAAAATGTAGGGAATCATGGACTCCAACCATCTAAGAAATGTTGTGTGTCAAAGTATCATAAAAGTAGAAATGTGAACTTGGGAAAAAAAGAAAGGGGACATCAAGGAAGTAATTTATGGAGATGGAAATTGGATATCAATCTTTGTTACTTTCATAGCAGACATTACACATTATAACACTGTGTAATGTTACATTTATTGCTGTGTAGCAAAATACCCAAAATTCAAGGACTTATGTCATTTTTAGTTCCATGGTGTGTATGTGGAGCTTGACAATTCTCTCTTGAGTTCCACGGTGTTAGGTGAGCGTGACGTTCACCTCGTCCAGTCAGTGCTTGTCCACATATTTACATCAGCATCAGAGGTGAGTCTATTAATATGAATCTCCTGGAAGAGCTGATCTTCACTCCTGCCTGGTCTTTCATTGTCAAGGACATTGTGGGCTTGCTCAAATCACAGTGTTGGTGAGAGTTCTAGAAACAAAAGTGGAATCTAAAAGTCTCTTATATCTATGCTAAGAATTTTAAATTTCACATTAAGTGAGCCAGATCAAGAGTAAGCCCACACATATGTAAAGACTGAAGAACACCTACGCTGGATGGAAGAAGATATTTTAAAAATTAGTCATTTATTCAAACCTTAATCTAGTACAAAGTCCCTCCCTATTAGGATTAAAGAAACCTTTTTTTGTAATCCTAGTCCTCTCTCTCTATATATATATATATACATTTCCCAAGAGTTTAACTGACTGCTAAAGGAGATTGAAAATATGGGAAAACAAATGTTATTTAAGGTATTTAAGGTATTGAATAATGGATAAAGTTAGAGACTGATTTTGTGTTTCTCCTTGGACTGTAGTCATGACCTGTTTAGGATCAAATCAAACTCCACAAATCTAAAACCTCTACCTCTTGCATTAGCAACATCTCAACATTCTAAGCACATGTTAACCAGAAAATAACACAGTAATACACTATGAGAAAGAAGAATATTTTCTGGTCCTCCCAGCATTTGTTACTAAATAAGAACATATGAATACTCCTAGCTGTCTTAGGGTGGATGGCTACAGATATTATTAGAATCCAGGAAACTATCTACCCTTGCTAAAGCTGCAGGAACAACAGTCCCACTTAATCACATCCTGTGGTCAGGTATCATCAAGATGAGACACACTACTGGTGGTTACATCACTGGGACATGGCCTCAGGAAGCACCTAACATAAGAATTAATGAGTTGTACTCTCAGCCTACATATAGAAGATAATGGCAAATCTAAAAATCAAACAAAAATAATTTAGAACCTATCACCAGCATTTGGATACTTTAATTGAAAAATAAAAATGACATTCATGTCTGTAATAGAGATACTAATGTAGTCTATAAAGAAAATTATGAGAGGTTGACTGAGAAAGTATGTAAATATTTTCAACTTCACCACAAACTTCATTATTATTTTTTTATTATTATTACTATTTTTAAGTTTTTAATAACTACATGATTAGAAGAAGCATTTCATTACAGCTTTAACATATTCAGTAACACACTCCAGAGATGAAAAACTTCAAGTGTAAGATACCATACCAATCAGATTTCTTAAATATCAGTTATCCTCATAGCCAGTCTGTGCCATAAATACAAAATACCCAGGTCATAGATAGGTATGCAGTCAGGATTCTAACTCAGGTGGAAACCCTGATTCAGGCCTGGCCTATTATTGTCTATATTACACTTTGTTTCAGAACTTTTTGTCACAAATGCTCTGCACATCTGAAGGATTAAGCTCAGGGAAGAGTGCCATATTTTAAGTTTAGGTCCAATGGGACACAGGCAGATTATAATACCCTACAACAGCAATAACATAAAAAATCAAATGGGGGACTGAAGAAATGGCTCAGTAGTTAAGAGCATTGGCTGCTCTTGCAGAAGACCTGAATTCGATTCCTAGCATCCACATGACAGTTAACAACTGTCCATAACTCCAGTTCTAGGAGAATCTGATACCCTTGTCTGATCTCCATGAACATTGCATGACACAGGTGCACCTACCTACATTCAGGCAATATACTCATATACATAAAATAAAGACAATAAATTTAAAAATCGAATGGAATTTTAGAAACTCTGTTTGACAAAAGATTAATAGTTTCAATAAAATAAAATGTGTTCTTTAAGAAAAACTTGAATGAATTTAGATAGGTTAAAGTAATGTAGAGAATATATTCAGCAGTCATTGAATAAGCATAAGCTCTTATTCTATATGTTGTTAGGAAGCAAAGGAATTTGAAATATCTAGTAGCCACAAAGACTGATGACAGTCTGAGTAAATAAAAAGATAAGGGATATATGGATTAAAATGGTGTTATTTTAATGGGGGGGAGGGTTATACAAGGAAACTTGGGGATAAAGGGAAAGAAGTAGCTCAAGAGAGGTGAGAGTATAGGAGAAGGGTACTATTAAGCGAGAAATGGGGAAAACGTGGTGGAAGTGTTAGACAGTGAGAGAGATAAATAATGCCTGGCAAGTTTTAAAATAACTGGAGGGAACCATATTAGTCCAACAACCTACTGACAAATTATACATACAACTAGTTCAAGGGACAGAATACATGTCTACAGAAGGTTTATCTGAGAACGTTTGGTTTTGGCCCAAGCTCAAAGTGATCAGCATAATTCTTTAAGAGTCCATATGTATAGCCAAAGGCTACATAGTAAGAAACAATGCCAGACAGGAGATACTGCCCTTTGAGTTGTTGGCCAGGGTGGCCCAGGAGACTCCCAGACAGTAACCCAGCATAGAACTGGGGGAATGAACAGCAGACCCCAATCTTATCTAAAGGAATGTGGCAACTGATTGCTGCTAGATGAGGAAGAGCTGATCCTCCTAAAACAAGGGACTCTGGATAGGCTGACTAGATGCAGCGGATAGACTTGCACTGGGGAATGGCTGGGACACTGACAACACAGTAGACAGTAATAGGGATGAGAGAGTATATGGGTTCCAGTGGGGGGGGGCTATGGTAGGGTGCCATTTGGGATGCAGGTATAAAGATGAATAAGATTATTTGGGGTGTTCTGTATAAAATACACACAAAATCAGTAAGTAAAAACTGAGTTATACTTGAGGAAGAAGCATAAAAATTTGCTTCATGTTAATTAGTAGATATGAAAAACATTACCATTGAAATCTACCTGATGAATTTATATCCATGCTCAGGTGCTAAGGAGTTCAGAAAGTAACTGTGACTAGTAATAATCAGATATAAAGAGATTAGAGACACATGTGCAAACATCTGTTAGTTGCATTTAAAATGAGTTTCTCTGTATGAAACAATATGTTTTAAAATGAAATGGAGATCCTTTTTAAAAATTAAAATCTCATTCTATTTTATGTTTTACAGGGTTTATAGGTTTATAATGTATAACTGTATTAATTCAACACATGAACCTAAAAATTACAGCCAATTTTTTTAAAAAAGATAAATGTATATCTGCATGCATCTGTCCATTCACTCATTTGAAATAATAAAGTTGCTATACCAAATGACCAATGTGGCTATACCTATTTTTTTTAAATGTCGCACTGTACATATTTTAGGTGTATCTGGTTGCACATTGCCTGAATATTTTTGGCTTTTTTTCTTAAATTTTTCTAAATGTAAACTCAATTTTCTGATTCATGTAACCTGTAGAGATAACATTTCTAAAAATGTCTTAATCAAAATTGAAATTTTTGTTAATAATGTCTTATTTTCTTCACTTCTAAATAATTAATTTCAGAAATGTTGACATATCATCCAAAATCATATGAGCTTTCTCTGTTTCCCATTACCTGGGTTTCTTTCCCCAGAAAATACTTGATAGTTGTGCTGAGTAGCCTCTAGAACACTAACCTGTTGGATTTATAAAGTATATTTCAAAATTAAGGAAAAGTAGTGCCACATACAGCTCAAAAGGATATTTTGCATAGCTTTTTAGAGTGGGAAGTGGGATTTCCAAAATGCAAACCAACTTATAAATGTAGCGGCTACACTTGCTTCTGAAGCTTTTGTTGTTCTGAGCTGGAAACACAAATTTGAGATTGAAGCAACAACTAACAACAGGAAACATCAAGCAGCCCCACAAAGATCCTCTTTCTCTGCAAAGATTATATAGGCATTAATAAAGACAATTTATGCTCTATTCAGTTATTAAGGCGCTCTCAGGTATTCACTGTTCTCAACATCTCCAGCCCTATAGCCCCAGTTCAGTAACAGTGAAATCCTTACTTTCCCTAAACAAACTGGGTCTTTTTCCATGCTAGCCTTTTCTTATTACTGAAAATATTTCATCTCTCTCATTCTCTACTCTAACACCCCTTATAAATCAATCCACAGCAACATAATCTTTTCATGCTTATAAATAAACTTTTAAAAAGTGAAATAGAAACTCTCTCTGATAGTCCTGACCAAGTTTTGTTCCTACCTTTATAAACTGTTGTTAGTTCATACATAATCACATCACTTACTAGGTTGACTTAAGTGCACTTGTTTGCAAATCTTCTTCGTGTAATAGCCTATGAGTTACTTAAAGACAAGTAGTATTTCTGATTCATCTTGAATCTCTAGTTCTTAACTCACTACCCATCAGTGGAGATTTGTTCCACAAATTTTTGTTGACTTAATTGAATGAGGTCATTGACATAGACCTTGGATTGTATTTCCTCACAAAATTTATGAAAAAGTTTCCAGTGCCCAGAGAGTCAGTAGGCAGGAGGTTAGCCTGGGCAATCACTCTGCTTCTAAGGCTTGAGGCTTTGGGAAAAGAATAAGGCCAACTCTTTTACCTAATTCAAATAGCTGTCGCAGCATGTGTAAGAAATGTTTTGAAGAATAGAAAAGAATTCTACATGTGAAACTGTTCTTCGCTTGTTTCTCACTAGTATTGTTATCATGATAATATGCTTTTAAGTACTTGTTAAATTGAGTGATGTTGGCACATTATTTATTAATGTCTATTTTTGGGCAGAAGACATTTAATTCAAATATCTAAAGCTCTCTTTCCTGTCTGAGAAGAAAGACAATACGCAAATGCCACTAAATCGCCTCATCTAAAAGTGATTTACCTCCTGGTTTAATTTCCTATTTCTGTTATTAAAAGGTTCTTGACAAAAGCAACTTGGAGGAGAAAGGCTTTGCTTCTGCTCACAATTCCAGGTTGCAGAACAAGGAAGCAGAGGCAGAGGCTTGCGTTATCTGGTCATATTCTTCACACAGCCAAGCTTGGAGCACAATGACTTGAATGAGCTTGTGCTCAGCTCATTTGCCCCATTTTCATGCAGTCCTGGACCTCAGTGAGGTAATGGCCTCATTCACAGCGGGTGTCTTCCCACCTCAATCACACAATCAAATGTAATCCCCCATAGGCATGCCTATATGTTAAACTAATCTAGAAAATTCCTGATTGAGACTCCCTTCCTAAGTGATTCTAACCCTTGTCAACTTGACGATTAGAAACCAACCACCACAATCACTTTGCATATTCTAAGACTATCCCATAAGCATTCATTAGGCTGATTGTTCTAGAAATCATTCCTTCAACAATTAGCTATGGAGTGTCTGCTGTGTGGTAGGGGTAGGGGAGCGGTAAAGATACATCAGTGGAGTGATGCATTTCTTGCCCTTAAAGACCTCAGTGTCTAGAAAGAAGTGTAAATAAACAATGACCATAGAATTTGGGAAGTCCTCTAACAGATGAAGTGCAAGGCTCTTGGAAGCATTTTGTAGCCAAACCAGGGAATGTCATTGCCAGGAAAAAATATGTATATTTTGCCAGGCTTTTTCCTTAGCCCACGGTTGTTTTGAGGATTTAGATTGCAAGGTTCTGACTGCTAGACTTCCTAAATGAGAACTTCTGATGTCAAGGTCATAAGTTATGAGTCTTAACATGGTTCTTAGGTAATCTTGTTGCAAGGAAATTTAAAAAGGCACTACTCTAGATTATTTGCATGTGTGCTGAGACTTCATGTTAAGTAGAAGCTAATTTAACTCTTTTTCATTGTGTTATAGTAACTAGAAAGCTTTACCAGAATACAAGTAAGTGAACATGATAGATAAAAATACTTCCAATTAACCCTGACATCAGCCGACCCTGTTTCAAAACTTAACGTTGCTACTTGGCAGTGGTATGGCTTTGAGCAAGTGATACTAACATTTCTGTGTTGTAGTTTCCCCATTTCTAAGATGGGAATACTAAATTACTTGTGCCCAACTCAGAGGTAGAAGGGAAAAAAAAAAAAAACACCTAAGTCCTACGAATACCATCCAGCATTTTGTGCTGGGTGTCATTACCAATTCTCCTGTTTATTTGTTTCTCAGGTCTAGCCTGGGCTCAACATTCATTCCATGTCAATTCCCATATATTAGTGATTCTTTTCATGCCTTTAATTTTCCAGTTGGTTTTTACAATGATGCACAATGAATATGGAAGGGAACTAATAAGAGCCCAAGAAATATATAAATGAAATATTTTTGTCCTTACAGACTTGAAACTTGAACTCATTTGGCCTGTTCTTGAGAGAGAATGTGACATAATGAATGTTTATGTCACTAGAACCCACATGTTGGGGTGCTGAGCTCCAAACCCATAGTTTATAAGAGGTAGAGGTGAGTCTTTTCAGGGTGACTAGGTCATGAGGGTGGAGGCCCTCATAAATGGAAAGTCCTAATGTAAAAGATATCCCAGGGAACTCCCTTTCTCAGTCAGCCTTGGGGGACCACAGAAAGAAGATGAAATCTGCAAACCAGGAAACCATTCTTACCAGACACCAAATCAGCTAGTGAAATAAATATCCATTGCTTGTAAGACACTCAGGAGAAGGTATTCTGTTATAACATAGTCATGTCAAAAAGTCATCCGATTTTTTTTTTGTGAGGTAACACCTTTTTAGAGATCTAAAGATTCACTTTATTCTCTCATGATCAGAAAAAAATTCTACTTGCCATTCAGTGGCATACTTTTCATTCTCTAAAATAAGGTGATTAGAAGGGACAATTTTCCAGAAATGAATTTGTTAGGAAATTAACACTGTATCTTAAATAAATCTTTCAATGTGGTGGTACAAATAAGCATTTCTTCCTTATCTGGTTACCGATATGTGCTTAAATTAACCTCTCTCTTTTTAGCCTGTAGCAGTTTGTATCCCCTGGCTCTTGATTATATAGTTCATTGAAGTTCTCTAGATTTTTGTAAATTCATTTCACTTCCACAAATCTTCTGCTAAAGGGCTTGAAAATGAGACCTGGACAACTTCCAATTACATCATGTTTGAAAAGATTCTAAAACTCTATAAAATTAAACTGCAATTAAATGAGTTTAAAATTATATAAAGGGAACATTTAATGATCCCATCTAAGAGCATTTTGGATGTGTTTTTATAATGTGTATTAACTTAAAAATTAAAATGTTTAAGTTACTTAGTGGGGATATATTTTAAAGCTATGCTTAAAAGTGCATTTATTTTAAAATGTGGTTAAAAGGCAAAATGGAGTCACTTACAAGTCTCATTTTGCTCAGAAAGCCTAGTGAACATAAAGCCTTCAGCACACTTTGCTGTGTTTGATGGTACTACTTTCCACGGAAAGAACAAAAATGATGAACAGCAAAATGAGAGCATCGAAACAGACAAGAGCTTTGCACTGAAGCCAGATACATTATAATCACCATGAAAAAGCAGGAACAAATTATATTTTTTCAGTTCACAAAAGAGATTTCCTTAGGAATATTTGCAATATCCTTTAGGAGAAGTTTAAAGAAAGTGGTATTTTGTATTCTATAGCAAAAATTTCCTATAAACATTTAAGTAGAAATTACTTCAATGAATATGTCATTGTCTATAAAATTAATACCACAAATTATAGTTCCAGAACATTCTGATTACAATGAATACAAGATATCAACACAATTTCATATTATGCTGTTAAATTAGCTTAAGATCCTTTTTGGTACAAGTGACAAAGATGAGAGAGAGAGAGAGAGAGAGAGAGAGAGAGAGAGAGAGAGAGGAGAGAGAAAGAATGTAAAGGATTTACAGATATCCTGCCAGGTGCTAAAGGAGTACAGGAGGTCCAATACGATTTGAATAATAAAATGATCAAGCTGGACCAGATGTATGCTGATGTACATTGAAAAGCTGCTTGTTCCTGAGTTGCTATGAAATAGGAAAGAAAGAACAAGACATTTAGATACCAGAAAAGAACAAACTCATCACATAATTCCCTATATTATCCAAATAACGGTGCTAAGATCCTGTCAAATGATAAGCAACTCAAAAAAACACAATTCAGAATGCATATGAAACAGTCTATAAATGTAAAATGCAAACTATATTTTCTCAACATTATATCAGTAAAGAAATTAAAATATTCCCTTAATAATTTATGTTGAATTGCCAGGCATGTTGACACACATCTTTAACCCTGGCACTCAAGGGCCAGCGCAGGCAGATCTCTGTAAGATGGAAACCAGTGTGTTCTATGTACCAACTTCCAACCCAGCTGAGGCTACTGGAAGCCCCTGTCTAAAAATCAAATAAAAGTTAAATAGTTGATAACAGTTTGAATCCTGTTTGAATATTTTTGGTACATCATGGTAAATAAAATACATATTTAAAATTGATTGTACTTCTTTCCTTCTTATTATGACTACTAGAAATTTTAATTAACTGATTGGCTCATTTTATATTTTCCTTGGTAACACTGCTCTGTAACTGCTTAACTCCATTCTCATAAGAGTGGAAAATACGAATTGTTGACTTTAAGAATTCAGGAATGAAATCAGGAAGAGAAAGATGAGAAATGAAAGAGATTATATGCAGACCTCCTAAGGACTTAAGGCTGGAGTTAGGTCAAAGAAAAGGGGAAATTGAAAGAGAGGAAGTAAAACACCCAGGTGGGCAACACAAGGAATTGGGGTTTTGACTGCAGTTATTACCATGCCAAACAGCACCTTCAAAAGATCAAACAAAGAAGAATGAATTTGAATAATTTTATTTTCAAACTAACACCATATGATAGAAAAATTAACGTATACTTCTAATTTGAAATAGTAAAAATACACTAATCAGAAACTATCTGAACTAGCCAACATCTGTTTCCAGTTTGAAACAGTCTATGGAGTGCTTAGCACAATTAATGGGATGAGAAAATCAAGGCGATTATTTGTGCAATTAGAGAACCCCATTATAATGAGGAAGCTTAAAACTTTTATAGTGCAAAACAGCTAGAAGTGGGAATGATATCAAGCTTCCCAATCACAGCATTAAGTGGTCGAAATCGGCAGAAGACTTTCAATCAGTTGCAAAGTGACAAAACATCGCAAACCATAATGGTTCAAAGCCAACAAAGTCTTGATTATTGAAGGAGAAATATGATGTTCTGACTAGTCCTCGCATCATTGACCCTCTCTGCTGACTTCCCAGAAACTAGCATCTCAAAGCCCACACCCTGACTGGTTTTACTGATAGGACTCAATCCTATCACATAGGACTCCCTAATTCAGAGTCCCCAAATTTTACTCTAAAGGGTGAAACCCATCCTAAACCTGCCCTTCTCCAGATGACCCGATTTCAACCCCAAATGCCTTCTGCCTCACAAAGGGAGGTGGGAAAATCAGTCTGTAAAAGAGGCTGTTCTCTGGATTCCAGGCCACCAGGAGGCTCCCTTTCAGGGTTAGACTCTGCCCTAATAAACCTGCTTGTTCTCTAGAGGCAGGGTTCGCGCTCCCTTTACTGACTTCCTGTTTCCATTGTTTTCAATGTCTATTTTCATTAATTTTTGTGCATTTCATATAAACATCTTAATCATACTTAGACCTTCCTTCCTATCTACACTCTCCCCCATAGCTCACCCACATGATTTCACCCATTCTGTAGTATATGTTAAGGACTATCAAATCAACTTTGTGTATTCACATGTTCCTCAGTGTGAGTTCATCCACTGGAGCCTGGTAAGCCTATCTAGCAATACTCCCTTAAAGATTATTAACTCTCCCTCACCCAGCAGTAATCACCTTCCAATAGTTCCTTGGCTAAGGTGGAGCCTCCTGTCTATTTCCCCAGCTCTATCTTAATTTTTTTCTGATTAAGCTCATAGAGGGTCTTGTGCATACTGTCACCATTGTGGTAAGTTCATATAAACATGTTCCCACGAGCCTGTAAGACTCGGTTTTCTTACGGTCATGCACTACCCTTGGCTCTTAAAATCTGCCCACTGCCCTCTTCTGAAACGGTCCGTGTACCCTGGATGGGTGAGGTTTCATACAGGAGTCCTATTCAGGGACATGAACTCTGCAGTCTCGTATTCACTACACTTTGACCAATTTTGGTATTCTGTGTCAAGATTCCATTGTAGATGTGTCACTTAGGACTGGGTATCTCTCACAAACACTTATTCTCTGTGTGTGTGACCTGTTGTAGAATTCTATAATAGTCTCCATCTGCTGCAAAAAGAAGCTTCTTTGATAAGTGGTGACTAGTATACATCTCTGTAATTATAAGGACAAATATTTAGCACATAGTAAGAAATTATGTTTTTTAGGGATACGACAGACATAGGGGTTTCTCTGGGCTCTGGGATGTATATTGAGCAATTGAGAGAACTCCATACATGAGTTCTCTCCCATTTAACGGGCTTTATTAATGGGCTTTATGTCCAATTAGAAGCTGTTGTTTACCCTCAAGAGACCCACCCATCTTTCTGCATGTTTTCTAACATTTGGTGTCAAAACACAGGAGAGAGTTCTCAGCAGAGTTGATCTCTCTCTCTCTCTCTCTCTCTCTCTCTCTCTCTCTCTCTCCCCCACCCTCTCTATTCTCTCTCTCCTTTTCCTACCATTCCCACATCTGTCATTCATGGCTTGGACTGTCATTTGTGCCTGCTTTGGTTAAACATTAGCTTTAAAGCAACCAGAAGCTTTGGTTTTTGCTGCTTTATTTCTCTATAGACCATCAGGACCTTGTATGGAGGTTCTTATTGACGGGCCCAGGAAACCTGCTGCCAAAACCCCTCTTCCAGTTTTCCTTCTTTCTCCTTCTCCTTCCCTTCTCCATCCCCTGTTGCTCAGTGCATACCTCTCTTTGGCCCACTCTCTTCTTCCCTCCCCTCTCCTCCCCTCCACATGCCTGCTCTCTCAGTATGCTACCTCCCCTGCCCCCTCCTTATGATGGCTTGGTAAGGAGGACACACACAATTATATTCTGGGCCCATATACCTCAACCGGCCCTGGAACACCCTGTCTCTGATTTGATCTACCCCATCAGTGTATGGAAACCATACTGCATATTTTCTAGGTCCTCTGATATCAGAAGATCCAGATGCACAATTTGATTGTAATTTTACTGGATTACTATCATACCCTTCTTTATGTGTTGATTCTAATTATTCATTTTGTCAAAAACTGTTTCACAAACATGATTTATGTACCTAAGAAAAATAACAGCCACAACACGATTTATAGCAGGATAAGGCTCTGAGCCTAGAACCAATAAAAAACTTACCTTTGTTCTTAACAGGCCCACCCTGGGATGCTGTAGGCAATGTAATATTCTTATTAATTTTTAAAATAGTCAGACTGTGGCACTTCGCATTCTCCACATCAAACAATACTGGCCAATAAGTCATTGATTGGGACCGCCAAGGGGCCTTGGTGGATGGAGAAAATAGAAATTTAGCAAGGGGAATCTCCACTACTCAATACAATCATATACACTGTACTGTTCTTCACAGCAAGAATACCATGAAATGAGCCTTAGGGTGGCTTGGCCCTCCAGCTTTATGCGTCTGTTTTTATCCAATAGAGGATTCTATCTGGAAATTAGGATTAGTCAAATTTCTGTTCACATCTGGAATGAGATTTTCACTATAAAGGAAAAAAAATAATATTTACCTGAAAGATATTGGGGCTAAAAGCATGTGTTTTAAACCCTTATGCTATTTTATCAGGTAATAGTGTCATTACCCAAACAAAATTTATCACATCACTTGTACAAATTGTAAACAACAATGTATTGATTGTTCTCCTTGGGAAAGAGATGACATAAAATCTTAATTCTAGTATGGTTACCTGTGAAAGTGGAGGAGCTTTGGTAAGAAACTACTACTGTAGGACTCCTGCAAGAGGTTATTCAACACCTTAAATACTCTGGCAAAAATTTGTATGGTAGATTAACATAAGAATTGTTTTGTAACCAGTGTCATAGCTGTGGTAGCCACCTCTGCCATGGCTTTTCATCAAACCATTCAAACAGCTCACTTAGTCTAACAATTCCAAAAGAACTGTACTGAAAGTTGAACTATTGTTCAGAAATTTCACATTGTTCAGAAAATTTGGGGGCTTTCAACAATTAAAAGAGTGTTTATGGCTAAGGCAACAAGTATAGGACTTGAGATGATTGCATACATTACACTGCCATTTTAATGTTACTCAAGTGTGTGTTATGCTTTCCAAATAATGAATTTAAACTTGATTGGCAAAAGGTTAAAAGTAAGTTATTGGACTTTAATCCTTTGCATAGTGCTCCATCGAATATTTTAAAATTCAAAGCCAAGTACTTCAGGTAACAATGGCACGAGCACAAATTGTTAATGGTGAACAAACTTTGGGAAACTATGGCTAAAGGAATAACTTAATTAGACTCTTCAAAATACTTAGAAACTCCCATTCTCTCTCTCCTAGTCACTACAGTTAAATTAATTGTGTCAGCTTTGCTTTTTGTGCAGTCAAGCAAGATGTAAACCATTATCCAGGAACAGTCAGTTCCCAAACAGTTACACAAAGGGAAAAGGAGACAAGCTGGTAACAGCCCAGTCTAAGGCTTGCTCACTCAATGTGTCTCATTAACATTTTGCCTGACTTTTATGAGTCCCTTGTCATCAACAGTCTGTTCATTAACATATAGAGACAATGCTCACTCCCATTCAGTTTATTAGCGAGTCAGCCCCTTGACATTCAGAAAAAACTCCAAAATCTTGAACTCAACTCCCAAAACCTCAAATGCTAATTAGCTTCCACTATGCAACCTCAGGTGATCCAAGACAAAACCGATCTAAAGAGATCCCAAAACCTACATGGCTTCAGCTTTTGTTGCAGTGAAGACACATGACCTCACCCTTGGCCTCTCATCAAGCCTTGGCCCTCTTTTGTTCAATGGGGATGTTGGAAATGGAACTGTCCTTGGGATAGATGCTCTTCATCCTCAGTTCAGTCTTTTTTGACTTCACAAGAGGCTTTTTTCCCTTACACCCACAAAAATGTGGAGGCCTGGGTTCTTCAGCCCGTGTTCAGAAGCGAGAGTCCCTAGAACCCGGGATTATTGGGACAGTGTCTGGCCATCCCGTTTCCCTTATGGTTGACACTGGGGTTAGTCCATCTTCACCTTCCTTCTGGTAGTCTAAGCTAAATTTCCTGAATGGCTTTCACTGAAAATAGAATCAGATATATTATTTTATAAAGTCATTTCTGAGTGTCAGTTGTGACTTCACTCATACTTGCAGTTGTATAAATTAACTTGTTTATTCATCATTTTTAATTCAGATTCTTAATTCAGGCAATGACAATTAGAAATATTTCTAAATAGTTTTCCAATACTGTAAGGAAATAAAAATAGGACATTACCTAGTATTCCTTCATGAGGCACCTTCTTTCCATTGATGACTTCTTTTCATTATTGAAGGAACTTTGGCAAGAGACTTCTAAAACTTAACTTTGGCAACTGATAGCTGTTGGGAGGAGGAGAGACAGTGTCTTAGAGGGATGGTACTCTTGGTGGGCCCAGTGGATGGACCCAAAACTGAAGGACCATTTGGGGATACAAATCAGCCTCTATAAGATATATATATATAAGATGCTGATTTGTATATGTCCCTATCTGTACCTCCCCTGGGGGAGGTACAGACAGGGAGAGAATCTAAATAATCTAAATACCATCAAATTATATACATAGCACCACTTCCTCTTCCCATCCATGGCAGACAGAGAGAAAGGACACTGATTCATGACCTAGATACAATCTTGGCTCCTTCTACACACAGCATTCAAACACTTAACTGTAGTTGATAACATCAAATGAATCTGGCTTGTCATGTGTGCCTTTAAAATTTGGCCTCTTGGTTTATCTCTGATCAATATCTTGTTCATCCTTCTAACATTGCATTTTTTGTCATTTAGTCACACTAATGCTGATTTTATAATACCACTAAACCCTGCATACATAAGCTGATAAATATGGTATGTCTAAGATCAACACCTACATTTGTGAAAGTTTGTAATAAATATATATGGAGTGAGACATCTACATTTGCAGTCAACATAGTTACATATTTGTTACATATATTTAACAAGTGAAATATGGTAGGATTTTTTTCTTTTTTTTCAAAATGAGTAGCAGAGGTATAGTTTAGCCTGTAAGTGATTAAAGCTTCATACATTTTCCTGGAAGTGATTCTGTAAGTTAGAGCCATACAAATGTTCAAAAGAGTCCAGTCCAGCTCTATGTATTTCCATGTACACAAATTAAGTTTCAAAGTCAGTAAAGGGCTTTACCTAGAATGAAGCAGTGGATTGAACCAGGTCAAGAAACCAAACCTTCTTGAATAAATTCCCACACTCTTCTGAACGTATCAGATCCAGAAAATATTTTTTTCCTTTAATACATACTTCAAATGTATATCTAAGATGAATCATACAGAGTTACACTGGGTGCCATGAAGCCAGTGACATATTTAGAGAATATCAATAAAAATCCTCAGTGTTCCCATTTCTGAAATACTAATAAGCATCAAATCTATGACAATCATGGAGATGAGAAAGTTGTGTATAAAAAATGTTGCTCCATTAACAATTGTTTTAGATTTTTGAGATCTCAGAACTTATGAATAACTTAGTCTCTAAATATATTTTTCTAATGTGTTATAAAGTAGAAAAAAGGAAGGAAGGAAGGAAGGAAGGAAGGAAGGAAGGAAGGAAGGAAGGAAGGAAGGAAGGGAGGGAGGGAAAGAAGGCAAAATGAAGGCAGAAGAGAGAGGGAAGAAGTGAGGAATTAGAGGGAAGAAGTGGGTTATGTGTGCTCATGACTTCATTAGCTGTATGCCGAATAATATTGTTAATGGCTTGATGTGACGTGATTAAGTCCAAAAATACAGTAATTATTAAGTGATTATAATTAAACCAACTATTAAATCTATGGGCCAAAATGAGATAAAGGAAATAAGATGCATACTTCATCAATGAAAATATTAGTTAATGAATTATTAATTAAACACTTCAAAATGATGTTTATAGACAGTCTTCACCCTGTTACTTCTCCCAGCAGGAATAAGGATGCTTCTCCAGCATACATTCACTAAGCATCTGATTTCTTCCTTCATGCAGAGAAATCTTTATGTAGAGCAAGTAACCCAGAAATGAAAATTGTGCCTGTCTGTCTAACTTTATAAGTTAGTCAGTACATACAAATCATGAACTTGTTTCACAGCATGGAATAATTTTAATAATGTCTGTCATGATGAAATCCTGGAAACATTTATCTTGTTCATATTTTCTTGAATCACTAGATGGTCCAAAAACCTCTGCAGTTTTTTAAATAAATAATTTATTGAGAATTTCATGCATGCATATAAGGTGTTAAATCCATCCCCACTCCCTCCTCTCCAACTCCTCCCATATCTCCCCATCACTTTTTTCTGACAACCTGATAACTTCATGTACTCTTTCTTCTTCTTTGATTTATTTATTTTTTATGGGGCTTTTGGATACTCTAACATTCCCCCCTGAAGAGATAATCCTAAAATATTTTAAGGATTGGATAAAAGCTCCCAAATATTTTTGACATTTTTGGCCTTTGGAACAGAGTATGTTGCTAAGAGGCCCAAGGACATTGTGACTTTTAGCCAAAAAACTGGCTACTTTTCTTTGGGGTCTTTTTTCCCTAACTGCATAGACAATTTCTACCTCCCATTCTTATCACACCATCCTCTGAAGAAGTTGCCCAAATTGCCAATAGGGAATCCAGACACAGACCACTCTAGCTTCTTCCGTGCTGAACAGGGACGCAGGGTGAGGCAATTGGAGTACCCCTTCAGTGGGTCTATCTAAAAGACTCCCAAATTGCATAACTCTGATCTCTGCGAGGAAGAAAGTCCTTGAATCCTGAATAGGAGATGTGAAGGAGAAGAAAAAGCAGGAGTAATTAGCATTACAAGTTCTAGACAGGGAACTAGAAAAAAGTCTGAACACGGCAAATTTCAAATGTTCACGTGAGAGTCTATTGGAGTTTCTTGACAAGGGTTTCAAAAGCATCTGTCTATTGGGTTCCTCCTTTTTCTTTTGTCTTCAAGGCTGGACTCTAGAGTGATGGACTCGGGATTTGCTTTCAGGTATTTTAGTAGGTGTTGAAGTGTTTCGTTCACTCAACTTCTACAGTTTTTGCCCCATATTATTTCTAGAAAGAGATGAAGAAACAGAGACTTAAGAGTTCATGTCATCCTTAATAATACCCTTCTTTTATGGTCTCTCCTCTCTTGAGCTCCTTCTTTCCCTTTATCCCCAAGATTCCTGGGGAAAAAAAATGGGGAAATCATGGTGGAAGGCTTAGACAATGAGGGAGATAAATAATGCCTACTTAGTTTCAAATGAACAGAGGGAACCATATTAGTCCAACAACCTACTGACAAATTATACATACAGCTAGCTCAAGGAACATAATATATGTCTAGTCATAGTTTATCAGAGAATGTTTGATTTTTACCCAAGCTTTATCTACATAGCACATGATAATTAAAAGTACCAGACTGGTGGAACTAAACTTCTTGGATGTTTAACAGCAATACTTCGAGGCCTATACTAATTTGGTCACAGGGACTTAAAGGACAGTTTTTGCTCCTTGTCTTTCAAGGTCGACTAAGCTCCAGGGGACTATGGAGTATCTCTCAAAATGTCATGTAACTGTAGTGAGTCACCTGTCCTCTTTATCAAGGAGGCCGTGGAGACCCCACGAGATGCAGTTGAACCAGTGTCCATTCTACAAAGAGGAGGATCAACACAGAAGAAACATTTCCTCCATGCTTCCAAGTGAAGCCAGCCACAGTCAAGCAGGACCCTTGACTTATCTTCACATAGATGGAACTGGTAAAAGAAAGGAGACAGGGGCTTCTCCCAAGCCCATGTGACCCCTGAGGAACAAATCTTCCAAGGGCCTTAAGAGTAAAAATAAACTGGTTAATTTTGGCCAACTGTATGGTCTTATACACCCAAAAGGGAAGTATAATCAAAGATTAAAATGATCAGTATAATTCTTTAAGAGTCCATGTGTATAGCTAAAGGCTGTATAACAAGAAACAATGCCAGACAGGAGATATCTTCCTTTTAGTTGTTGGCCAGGGTGGCCCAAGAGACTCCCAGACAGTAACCCAGCATAGAAATGGGAAAATGAACAGCAGATCCCAATCTTATCTAAAGGAATGTTGGCAACTGATTGTTGCTGGATGAGGAAGGGCTGATCTTCCTAAAACAAGGAACTGTAGATAGGCTGACTTGATTCAGTGTGTGGACTAGCACTGGGTAATGGCTGGGGGACACTGACAACACAGTGGACAGTAACAGAGATGACAGGTATATGGATTCTGGGGGGGGATGGGGGGCAGGCTATGAGAGGGTGCCATTTTGGATGTGGGTATCTAGATGAATAAGGTTGTTTGGGATGTTCTTTATGAAATCCACACAAAAAATCAATAAAATAAAATTACTAAAAGAAAAAAAGAGTTCGTCATTTGTCCCAAGTCTCAAGGTAGGCAGTGATGAAATCAGAATCTGAACCTTAGACACTATGGTGTAAAAGTCTGATCCTTCTAACCATCTGCTGCATCCTTGCTTGCAGCTCTGGCCTTAGTGTTGTTTGTGGTGCTTCTCTAAATCACCTTTTAGATAGGCTTATTAAAGATAAATTTAGGCTAGAGATAGATTTATTAAATTATACCTTGTTTTAAATTATTAGCTATAAACTACTTCTCAAACACAACCTCCATTGTGTTTGACTTCCTGACCTGGTTCTGAAAAGGAAGAGGACGTATGTAGTAAGCTGGGAACAAAGTTTGTTGGTAGATCAGTCTGTGGATAGAACAGGGAGTACTGATCTCATTCTGTGCATCGAGATGCACCTTCATCAGTTTATCTGTCTCTTCTATCACTATGGGTATAAGAGTTGTGTTAGTAATGTCTCTACAGAAAAAGAGAACCAATAAGCTATGTAAAACTATTGAAAAGAAATTCTCTTTCCCTTTTTTCATGTTGCTTTCTTCAGGCCTTTAGTGAACTGGGAGATGCCTACTGTATTAGTTCCTTTTCTGTTGCTGTGATAGAAACAGTGACCCAAGCAATTTGTAGAAGGAAGAGTTTATTTGAGCTTACAGTTCCAGGGGATAATTATAGTCCGTCATGGCAGGGAGGCATGGTGGCTGGAGGTGGCTGGAGCAGGAGCAGCAGAAGCTAAGCTCTCACATCATCACACACTCACAAGAAGCAAGAGAGCAACTGGAGTTCTGGAAAGCCTTAAGAAGTCTCTAAGCTCACCACCAGTGACGTGCTTCCTCCAGGATAGCCACACTTTCCTAAAACCTCCCAAAAGAGTGCCATCATCTGGGCACAAAAATTGTCCAAATACTTGGAGCCTATGAGGGATATTTTCAGGCAAACCATCACACTTACTTACTCTAGGAAGAGAAAACTGACTTATTGAGCCCTTGGATCCAAAGACTAGTCTCATCCAGAAACATCCTCACAGATCAAGATGATTAGTTAGCTCAGTATCTGGGTTCCTCACAACCTGACTAAATCAACGCAAAATTAATTCCCAGTCAGGAGCACATACCTGTATGGTTAATAGTCTAACAAAACAGTTTTAGATTTCTCTAAAGAGGAGTTTCTTCCAAAGCTACATTTGAGTACCACAGACATCTGACTTAATCCATATAAACAGGATTCATTCTTTGGCCCTTCATAGAACTTAAATTTTTAACTTTTTTGTTTGTTGGGGGAGAAGTAGCTTTGACTAATTTATTGATGTTGGTTGTTTCCATGGTTCCTAAGTTTATTATTAAATGCTAGAATATGGTTCCCATTTTATTTTAGAAACAAGAAAATTCTGAAACACCAGGTCAAACTAAGAAAGAAATTTTACTGATACTGTGTTCCTAGTCCCTCTGGTTTCCATGGTTATCTAAATTCAAGAAAGGAGGGGCCTGGAGGTTAGTGATATAAGAGCCCATACTGCTCCACAGAGAAGTTCCATTCTCAACACTGAAGTAGGCTTAGACCAACTTATAAATCCAGCTCCAGGGGGAAGCCAATGCCTCTGGCTTCTGCAAGCACCTGGACTCATATACACATACCCACACACAGACACAGAAACAGACACACACAAACACACATAAATTAATGGAGTACATGAAATTGTGCAAGAGTGGAAAGAGGGATGCAGACAGGGAGGAGTTCTAATTATCATCAAAATATAATGTGTGCAATCCAAAAATACCAATTAAAATATTTTTAAAAATAAATTTACAAACTGAAGGAGAAGGCAACAGGAGAAATCTACTCAAAGGCCAACCTCACAGGTAGAGAAAATAAGCTACTGCGAAGAAGGTAGTTCAAAACATGAAGCAGGCTTAGACACATATCCGCCTGAAAGAGTGGGCTATTGTAACTATATTAAAGTTGGATTCCTTTCTGACATTGCATAGCAATCAATAGATCAGCTGGAAACTATAACATTGCACATCTTCACAGTTGGGAGAGAGCCATAGAGAAAAATAATTTAGTGAGTGAAGGAAATTCTCTTTCTAATAATGCAGACTTGGGACTCAATTTTATTAAGTGCTTTGATACCCAGCATGGCAGCAAGAAATTTAGAAATGTCTAAAGAAATGGTAAACTAGAGACAAAGATGCAAAACTCCACTAGAGGAAGAAAGAGCATAAAACTGAAACTGAAGAACTGAATTGACTTTTAAAGATGGTTTGTTTCCTCCGACATTCTATTGAGACTTCATCACTAATATCACAATGTTGGGAGATAGAAAAGTTTTGAGAATTTGGGTCACAGAAGCTCTACCTTTGGAGGTGATTAATGCTTTCTCAAGAGAGTCTTTGAATATCCCAGGATTGAAATAGTTGACAGAAGAGGGGCTTGATATAAAACCCCAAGCCACACATGCTAGCTGACACGTGGGTACTGGGAATCGAACCTGGATCCTCTACAAGAGCAGTTAGTGCTCTTAATTGATGAGCGATCTCTCCCGCTCCAGTGGGAAAAATTTTTTACACATATAACTTCACAATGTTTGTAGAGGACTTTATAACTCAGTACCCCTTTGAGGAGATTTAAAATTCTTAAAAAAAACTGACTTTTTTCTACTTCCCTGTCTAGAACTTGTAATGCTAATTACTCTTGCCTTTACTTCTCCTTCACATCTCCCATTCATGATTCGAGGACTTTCTTCTTCCCTTAGAGACAAGAGTTATGCAACTTGGGAGTCTTTTAGATAGGCCCACTGAAGGGGTACCCCAAATGCCTCACCCTGCGCCCCTGTTCAGCATGGAAGAAGCCAGAGTGGTCGGCGTCCCTATTTTCTATTGGAGATTTGGGTAACCTCTTCAGAGGATGGTGTGATAAGAAGAGGAGGTAGGAATTGGCTAGGCAGCTAGGGTAAAAAGACCTCACCCTGCATCCCTGTTCAGCATGGAAAAAGCCAGAGCGGTTGGCGTCCCTATTGGCAATTTGAGTAACCCCTTCAGAGGATGGTGTGATAAGAATAGGAGGTAGGAATTGGCTATGCACTTAGGGTAAAAAGACTCTGAAGAAATGTAGCCAGTTTCTTGGCTAAAAGTCAAAGTGTCCTTGGGACTGTTCACAACATACTCTGTTCCAAGATCAAAAATGTCAAAAGTATTTGGGAGCTTGCATCTAATCCTTAAATGATTTTACTGTTACCTCTTCAGAGGGGGGAATGTTGGAGGGGAGGGAATGGGCATGGATTTGATCAAAACATCTTATACGCATGTATGAAATTCTCAATAAAGTTTTTTTAAAAATTAAAAAAACCTACTTTTCAAAATGCTGTAAAGGAATTTGTTTGCTATCATGAATACTGGGTTATATGGGACTTAATCAAATTATTTAGTGCTGTTATATCAGTTGTCCTAGTTTGCTTCTTCATTGCTATGATAAAACATTCGGACCAAAACCAACTTGGGGAGGAAAAGGTTTATTTAGCTTACATCTTCTGGGTCACAATTCATCAGAGAGCCCAAGGTAGGAACTCAGGGCAGGAACCTGGAGGCAGGAGCTGGAGCACAGGCCATAGAGAAATGCTGCTTACTGGCTTGCTCCCCTGGCCCCTGCTCAGCCTGCTTTCTTATGCAGCACAGGCCCACCTGCCCAGGGGTGGCACCACCCACAGTGGGCTGGACCCTCCCACATCACTCAACAATCAAGAAGGCCCAAAGACATGACCACAGGCCAGTCCAATGAAGGTAGTTCCCCAATTGAGGCTCCCTCAACCCAGGTGTGTCAAGTTGACACTAAAGCTATCCAGCACATCAGTGAAAGGTGACCTGAATATACACATATACATCTCACAATTTTTCAACCACTCTTTGTTCATTACTTCTAAAGCAGAAGTTATGCAAAGTAAAATCACACATTAAAAGCCTCCCCAGTAGACTGGAGAAGGCAGTGATGATGGAGTTTTGACTAACATACATAAAATATTTTCCTGTTTATTTTTCTTCTCCCTCCAGTTAGGATGTAAACATGGAGCCTTAGTAACTACAACCTTTAGAAATGATGAGATGAAAATCATGAAGATGAAAAGCCAAAAGAAAGAGGGAGGGAGGGAGAGACAGAGACAGAGACAGAGACAGAGACAGGATGACAAAATAGAATGAAAGATCATCACAAGTGCATTGCTAACCACCTGCTCCAGGTTTCAACTGCTAAAATTTAGAATAAATTTTATGTGAGAAAAAAGTATTTCACCTGTTCAAGTCACTTTAGGAAGAATGACGATTTTGTTGCTTTCTTTCCTTGCAGGCAAAGGAATGCCTAAGTATTATGACTTTTAAGATGCTTTTGTCTTACTTGCCCACATCAAGATCATTTTCCCTATCCCAAAGGACAGCTGTCAATTGGTTTTAATTAAGAAGAATCTTTCTATATTATCTAAGTTAAATATATATATCTTTGTTTACTCTAGATTTTTCCCCTTTCTGTTTTTCTATGGCTTGACTTATCAACATTATATTGTTGCATCTGGCAAAGAAAGTTGGTATAAGGATTTTAATATTTATTAACAATAAAATAAAAATCTAACCTCAAAGACTAAGCATAGAGAGAATTCTCACCTGGATGGAGATAGGAAAATGGAACATCCTCAAAGATTAAGACATTTGTGCCTGGAATGTGCACAAATGATCCTTAAACATCTATCCCATAATCATCATCACCAAGAGGTTTTGTGGAAGCAGCATTATCTTGACAAAGAGTACACAAGATGGGCTGCATTATTAATGGTTTTTAAATATTTTATTTTTTTATTTTATGTGTATGAGTATATTGCCTGCATGCATGTGAGTGCACCTGTTTCATGCAATGCCACGGAGGTCAGAAGAGGGCTTCGGATTCTCCTGGAACTGGAGTTCGTAGCCACCATGTTGATGCTGGAACTCAAACCTGGGTACTCTCCAAGAGCATTCAGTGCTCTTAAACTCTGATCCATCTCTCCAGCCACCCCCCCCCCTTATTAATGTTTTTAAAAATTTCAGAAGTGAAAAATCAAAGTCCCAGGGTAGATAAGAGGCTCAGCAGTTAGGAACACTGGCTGTTCTTATAGAGGACCTGGGTTCAATTCCCAGCACCCACATGGCAAACAACCATCCGTAACTCCAGTTCCAGGGGAACCTGATGCCCTCCACATTCATTGCCACGTTCATTGCAGGACAACAGGTGCAATTACATGTATGCAATACACTCATACACACAAAATAATAATAAAATATTTTATTTATTTATTCATAAATATTTATAAAATCCAGAACCCCAATTAATTTAGGAGAGCCAAAGAAACTTTAATAAAGTTATAGCAGGGCTAATAAGCAAAATTCCGAAGAACAAGGAACAGATAGGAATTTCAGTGAGAACATCCTTCTGTTATTTTATGTTTTTATTGAATTTTTGTGTATTTCATACACACAAATTTAATCATCTTTTTATATATTTTTTATTGAACTTTTTTGTATTTCATACAGAACATCTCAAGCAATCTCAATCATCTTTACACTCTCATCTCCACTGGCACCCTCCCATAGTCCTTCCTCCCCAAACTGGAGACCATTATACTCTGTCATCCCTGTTAAGGCCCACTGGGTTGTCACTGTCCCAGCCTTTCCCCAGTGCAAATCCATCCATTGAGTCTAGTCAGCCTATCTAGAGTCCCTTGTTTTAGGAAGATCAGCTCTTCTTCATCTAGCAGCAATCAGTTGACAACATTCTTTCAGATAAGATTGAGGTCTGCTATTCATTTTCCCAGTTCTATGTTGGGTTATTGTCTGCTTGAGTTTGCATGAGACTTGTGTATGCTGACACCATTGCCATAGAATCATATGAGCAGGATCCAAGGAGCTTATAGGACTCTGTTTCCATATGGTCAGGCACCTCCTCCTTGGCTCTTAAACTTTTTCGCCCCCTCTTCTGTGATGGTCTATGAGTCTTAGGTGGATGAACTTTAATAAAGGGGTCCTGTCCAATGACCATCATTCAGCAGATTCTTGATCTCTACACTTTGGCCATGTGTGACCTTTTGTGTTCCTGGCCCTCTGCTGCATGTGGAAGCTTCATTATTGAGAACTGAGAAATTCCTTAGTGTCCTCCTCTTCATCCCTGTTCTGTGTTCCATGAGCCTTAGGTGCATTGTAGATGTGTCACGTGGGCCTGGGCAATTCGTAGATAATGTTCATGTGTGACCAGCTGTGGTACTTGTAATAGTCTCTGACTGGTGTGAAATGAGCTTCTTTCATGAGTAGTGACTTGGATATTTGTCTGTAAATATAAGGATACATATTTTACACAGAGTAAGAAATCACATTAGCCTAACAATGTGACAGTCTTGGGGTTTTCTCTAAGATCTGTGGCCACTCCAGCCATGTGTAATAGGTCTTGTTACATTACCACACTAGAGTTTCTGTCCTTTGTGGACATTTAGTCAAAATAGATAAAAGTACCATTAATGCACCATTGACATATGCTGTGCTGGCCACTGATGTGGTTATTTGGTCTTGAAGCTGGTATTGGATAATCCATTGATGTTTTCTCTTGGCACCTTCAGAGTGCTCTCCAAAGCTATGAGAGCTCGCCTTCAGGGGAAGTGGTTGCAGATCAGTTGCAGCTCTATAGTTCCAAATCCTGCGTCCAAAGTATGTTCTGTCTTTGGCAGTAGGGACTTACCTTCAAGTTCTGGGAGGCCATCAAGGGCTGTGGTAATAGCCTGAGTAATATTGGGAGTCTCTTGGACCACCCTAGTCAACAACTCAAAGGAAGGTATCTCCTGTCTGGCACTGTTTCTTGTTATGTAGCCTTTAGCTATACACATGAACTCATGTAGAGATACTGTATTTGAAATTTGACAGGAGTTGTTGGACTAATATGGTTCCCTCTGGTTTCTAAATCATCTTTAGACTCTCCTCCCCATTGGCACCCTCCCATAGCTTCTCCCTGCACCTAGATTTCATATAATCTGTCACTTATGTTAATGTCTATCGAGTCAAGTTAGGGTCTCCTAACATCCCTCAGTGCAATTTCATCCACTGCGGTCTAGTCAGCCTATCTAGAATCATTCCCTTAAAGACAATAAGCTCTTCCTCACCCAGTAGTAATCAGTTGCCCAATAGTTCAGCTAAGGTTGAGGCCTGCTGCCCATTTTCACAGTTTTATGCCAGGTTGATTTCTTACTATGTGATAAATATGGATTCTTATATTTATAAACAATTATGGCAGTCACCACTCATCAAAGAAGATGCTTTTGCAACAGACAGAGATTATTGCAGAGTTCCACAACTGGTTACTCACAGAGATTGAGTGTCCATGAAATGCCCAACCCTATGTGACACATCTACAGTGGAACCTCTATACCTAAGACTCACAGAACATAGTGGAACAAGGGATAGAGAAAATACTAATGCATCACCCAACTCTCATCCTTTCTTTTAAATTTATTTATTTTCATTTTATGTGTATATGTGTTTGCATATTTGTAAGCACATCATGTGCCTGCAGCAGCTTCAGAGACTATAAGAGAGCTTTGCATCACCTGGAAATGGAGTTATAGTCAGCCACCATGTGGGTGCTGGGAACCAAACTAGGGTCTCCAAGAAGGGAAGAAAGTCCTGTTAACTGCTGAGCCATCTCTCCATCCTCCCCAGTGAGATCATTCTAACATGAGGACTGAGAAGAGCCCAGAACAGACACAAAAGACAAATTCTATTCAGAGCAGTTAGCACTGGCTCCTAAGTCTCTGCAAATCAGGAGGTAAAAGCTCATGAGAGCAAAGTTCCTACTTTTTCCCTTTGTTCATACCCATTTTATTGTTGGTATAGGTGTGTGTGTAGACATATGCATGTACACATGTTCATGTGTGTGAGGATTCAGATGTTTTTGCCAGTGCTTATGCATGTGTATCCACAAATGCAGAGGCCCGAGGTCAACCTCAGGTGTGTCAGTACATTTCCCACATTGAGTTTTTTGTGACACTGGCCTGGGAATCACCAGTTTTCTTAAACTGGCTGCCCAGTTAGGCCTAGGGATCCACCTGTCCCTGCTTCTCCACAATACTAGCACATGCCACCATACCTAGCTGGTTTACGTGGATTTTGAATAGTATACTCAGGTCCTCATGCTTGCTTGGCAAGCATTTACTGAGCAGGATATTTCCCCTAGCCTCACACCTTTCCTTAATATGTTTTACCCTCAAGAGGTACTTGTTGCTAAAGACAGCAAAAAGAGTAGAATATCAGCTTCCTTAATTCCTTTTGATTCACTGAGCCATGATAATGACAACTTGATAGTTAGAGTGGAATGTTGGTGTACTTATAAAAATATCTGAATACTTCATGTAAAAAAACTTTCAAAATGAAAAATAAATGTTTCATGTGCAGGCCAGGGATATAAGGCAAATAACTGCATTCTAAGATAAAATTATTCTTTGACCACACTGCTGAATAGAGAAATTGCAAATATTAACTTTCTGTAACAAATATTAACAATTCAATGAAGAGACTCAAGATTAATACTTTATGAGCTATGAGGTGAATGTTTCCTTCTGCTGCCTTTTCCAGCCGCACCAGCATAAAATAGATGCTTCATTACATGTTTCTCACTTTCCAAAGTATGACTAATGTTATTTATTGTATAAGTTGTTACTGGGCAGTCACCATGGAAACAAGATTGATTTATAATTTTTCTCAAGGAAATTCTTCTTTTTATCAATACTAATAAATTGCAGTGCAATGGATAATTCAATTTCCAATTATTTCCACCTGTAAAACTTCAAAAATTTTAATTTTAGAAAACATAAACATTCTTCTGTCGGACAGGATTCACCTCATACCATAGGTTTGTGAAATGAAAATGAAAAATTCCAAAAAGCCACTTAAGGACAAAGAAACATTACAGTGTTCTTTAATTGAATTCTTATTTAAGAAAACTCTTACTTTGTATTATTCAAGAATTTTTGGACCAATATGTTTTGCTATTTTTATTTTCTGAGACTTTCATGCATGAGTATTATATTTGCATAATTTCCATCCCTCCCAGTCCCCCTTCCAACTCCTCCCTTACCACCAAGCTCCCTCTCAATTCTTGTCCTCTCTTTTGATTAATATTGTTATATATACATACATTTAGTATACACACACAAATATTCTCTCCCTGTAGATGATAGATAGATGATAGATAGATACATAGATACATAGATACATGATTGTTAGATAGATGACAGATATATTATAGACGTTATATATAATATATATATATATATTTAGAGAGAGAGAGAGAGACAGAGAGAGAGAGAGGAGTGTAATGTACTGACTCCATTAGTAGTGCCTGTATGTACATGTGTTGTGTTTAGGGCTTATCGCTTGGGATTAGATAACATCTCCAGGAACTCATTCCTAGGGAAACCTTATTATTCCTCCCTCAATATCCATTAATGTCCTATAGCACTTCATTTAGAGGTGGGACCCCCATGAAATTTTCCCAACCAAGTTGGCATGTCAACCAGTGTTGCCATTATGCAAGTCTCATTAGGCTACTATACCAGGGAGGTTTCATGGGTCTCTCTTCTCTATCATGTCAATAGCACATCATCTACCAGCAGGTGTCTTGGCCCTTTGGCTCTTAGAATCTTTCTGCTCTGTCTTCTTAGGTAGTCCCTGAGCCTTAGTTGTAGAGATTGCATTGTAGATGTACCATGTAGGACTGGGTACACCACAATCAGTTATTTGTTGCATTTTGACCAGTTGTAGATTTGAAATAGTTAAGTAACATTTTTATTAATTCTTCAAGAATTTTAACAATGACTTTTGATCATATTCAACATGTTCCCTCAACTCCTCTCAGAGTCACGCTCTCTTTTCTACCTCCCAACTTTGTGTCATTTTTTACAAAGCTTATTAAAACCAATTTTGAAATGATCTTTCTTCTAAAAATTGTGTCTAAATTTGAACACATCTCTGGGAAAATGTTAGATTCTATTAGAAATGATGGAACATGAGTGCTTTTTCCCCTGTATTGTCTCTAGAACAAAGCATCTATAAATACCACATTTGATATTTGGCCCTATCTTACAGCTTGTCATATGGTAGCAATTCATGACAGAAGTGCCTTAATAAACTGTATTCCTCTTAGGCAGGGTGTGAACAACCAAGGGGAAGATACTCCTAATTTTCCCTTCAATGACAAACTCTCAAAGTTCTAACTTACCCTCATTTGAGCCCACCTCTTAAATGTCTGGACATGTATGGTACTCTCAAAAGTACCATAAACTGACAAACAAACCTTTGATATATGAGCCTTTGGTGACCCTTACATAAGTTAGGAAAGACTTCAGTTGTCTTATTTATCTATAAAGTTGAGTGTGTGAAGATTCATTACCATTATTATTTATTCATGGACTGTCTTGCATCAAGTTCCTAGGTAAAGAATCTCTAAAACTCAGTGGAATAAGCCTTTGTCCCAGGCACTTGATTCCTCTGAGGGGCAGGGCCTGATGTAGAGAATTGACTGTGGAGTGTTAGCAATGGAGGGAAGAGCTTCTGGGTGCCATCTTGGGACAGAAGCCACCAGGCTCAACCAGGAGCGTGCTGCAGCAGGGAGTGGAGAGAAAGATAGCCCTGGCATCTCACCCACATGGAAGCGAGAGGGAGGATTTACCAACCTGGGGTGAGATTGCAGGGCTAAGATGCACGGACAAAAGTTAATGGAGACTGTGGGCAGATGCAGAAGTGATCTGGAACAGAGGGCCGAGCAGTGCAGAGCTGGGTGCCGGGTGTGTATTTCTATGTAAGTCTCCCATTTACCCTACCCAAGGGCATAAACCATAGTAAATTCACATAAAAATGTGTTATATGGTTTGTCTGATTGCACAAGAGACCCTGAGAGAATTCAGGTGACAAAATTGGCACAGCATTCAAGATGGTGTTAAAAATGGCAAACTGCAGAAGTTTGGAAAAAGAGAGCTGATGGTGGTGCTGATGTGGTTTTTACAATGGATTATAAAATCTGTAACTAAAAAGAGGCCGGCCCTACAGAAGCCTGAGCCACAGCTATGTTGTAAATGTGGGGGTATGTCATGGGTATGTGAAGGTTTTTAAAGTTTATCCAGAGGCTAGAAAAACTTTTACCAGCTGTGGACCCAGAGCTCCCAGGGAGGGGGCATGGCCACTTTGCACAATAAAAGATCTTCCCCAGGCAGGGGAAGCTGAAAAGGTCAGGGAGGTCCTGGCAGATCCAGGTGCAGAGCTTGAGAGAGAAAAAAAAAAAAACAGGACATTTTTTTTTTAATTTTTTTTTTTTACATTTAAAGTTACAGTTTTAACAATATACAAAATATTACAGTAATTCAGATTTTTTGGCATAATGATAT